>NC_065578.1:159404661-159715613 GCF_024542745.1 Macaca thibetana thibetana
AGTTTATGTTGGTCTGGCTTTCCTGCATATGATCCTTCATGACTTCCCTCCCTCTGATCTACTCTTCATACTTGATGGGTCCCCAATTACATATATAACGATTGACCAGGTAGATAGGAGAGATGGAGTTGGACAAAAAAGCACCCCGTGGGCTATGCCGGTGTAGCAAGCAGCAGGCAACCAGAAGCCGGACCTGGCTTTCTGATGGAGAAGGCAGCTTGCAATCAGAGAGACGCTGTGCTGAGCTTACCATGGCAAAACCAACATCCGCTTTCTTCAGAGCAGGTCCGTCATTTGTGCCATCACCAGTGACAGCCACAACCTGCCGCTGTTCCCCAACAGTGCTGTCAATGATGCCTGGGAGAAACAGACACACCACAGTGAGGTTTTCTGGTCTCCCTCACCCCTCAGTTCTACCACCCGCCACTCCTTCTACTTTCCTCTTTCCTTCCCTTTTCCCTTTCCTAGAGGTTCTACAGGAACCACCCAAGGGCAGTAAGTTGTTTCATGGGTAGCACTGAACTACATTTGTCCTCATCTGGTACCCTAGGGCAGCTATGAATAACACATTGGATGGATTTCAAGGCAGAGACCTAGGGGTCAAACTGCACCATTTCCACCTACCAGCTGGGCAATTTGGGTAAGTTACTTGTCTTCTCAGCCTCAAACTTCCTCATTTGTAAAATGGGAATACCTGCCCTGCCTAGTTCACAGTACTATTGGTAAATAAGACATGATCATGTTTTTAAGAACCCAACAACTTGCCAGGTGCAGTGGCTCACGCCTGTAATCCCAGCACTTTGGAAGGCTGAGGTGGGCAGATCACCTGAGGTCAGGAGTTCAAGACCAGCCTGGCCAACATGGTGAAACCCTGTCTCTACTAAGAATACAAAAATTAGCCAGGCATGGTGGTGGGCGCCTGTAGTCTCAGCTACTCAGGAGGCTGAGGCAGGAGAATCACTTGAACTCAGGAGGCGGAGATTGCGGTGAGCCGAGATTGTGCCACTGCACTCCAGCCTGGGTGACAGAGCAAGACTCTGTCTCCAAAAATAAAAACAAAAAATAAAAAAATTAAAACCCAACAACTTTATTGTGTGTCATACTCACCAAGGGCTCGGATGTTTGCTAACTGTATGTTCTCCCCAAATAGCCTGGGAGATCTCCTAGGACCTCCCTATTTGGACAGGAGAGTGACTTTGGCTGGTGGTTCTTATCTGTCTTTGCCCTGGCCTGCCTTCAGCTGTTGCAGGCACCTATTTGGAAGCCAACCTCACCTTTCACCAGAGTGTGCTTGTCAGTGGGAGAAGATCGCGCCAGGACCCGAAGCTTAGGCCAGATCTTGTCCAGCTTTTCTTGCTCTACCTGCCAACACCAGACCACACCTGGATCAGTCAAACTCAGAAAAGCTATCCAGGAAAGTCTTGCTTCTCCATATACTTGGAGCCACTGGGAGATTGGGTACGCCACAGTCCCACATGACAGTGTTATTCTGGCTTCAGCAGAGATTAAACAGCCAACCAGTCTCCAAGGGTAGATTCATGGATGATGACCATTCAGGCCCTGCTTTTTTTCTTTTTCCTCCCAAGTCCCTACCTGGGAGCCAATCCCCCATTTCCCAGACCTTTAACGGGAGGTGGGCCAGGGTTGGCTGTTGGCTCGGGTGGGTAAAGTGGTGCTTCGGAGGTCTTAGGTATGATTTCTATGTAGCTCAGGAAGCTTGGATCTGTGCCACTGCCAGACCACATTCTCCTTTAGCCACTGTTAGCCAAAGGGCAGGGACACAGGAGGGGTGGGCTAGCAGGAAGTCAGTAAAAAAAACTGAAAAAGCAGAAAGACATGAAAAATTAGTGACACTGTCTCAAAAGATAGCTAGTGAGCTCACCAGCTTCATTCACAAGCAACTCCCATTTTTTTGTTTTTGAGACGGAGTTTCGCTCTGTTGCCCAGGCTGGAGTACAGTGGCGCGATCTCGGCTCACTGCACCCTCTGCCTCCCAGGTTCAAGCTTGTCTCAGCCTCCCCAGTAGCTAGGACTATAGGTGCATGCCACCATGCCGAGCTAATTTTTGTATTTTTAGTAGAGACAGAGTTTCACCATGTTGGCCAGGATGGTCTTGATCTCTTGACCTTGTGATCCACCCGCCTCGGCCTCCCAAAGTGCTGGGATTACAGGCATAAGCCACCGTGCCCGGCCAGCAACTCCCAATGTTACCATATGAGCAGCTTTGGTACAAGGAGATGTTTCACTATAAATAGCTTTCACTTTAGAAAACACCCACTTTCCCGCACATGACCCAGATGTCTTATGCTGGAACCCGCCTTTTCCTCGTCAGGGGAGTTCCTGGATCCCCCTACCCAGGACCCACCTCGCCTTTCTCGTTGCGGATGAGCCGGTTGAATTCTTTGCCTTCTAAGCACAGGAAGTCATCCCCAGGTGTCAGAATGCCACATTTGGTGGCAATGGCCCGGGCTGTGTTGATGTTGTCACCTGTCACCATTCTGACAGTAATGCCAGCTTGTTTGCATTTGGCAATAGCATCTGGCACCTTCAGAGAGTGAAGAAAGGGGAAAGGTGCAGATGAGGGTGGTGACCCTGGTAAGCTGTCCCTGTACGTCTGTCCCTTTGTGGCAGACAGGAGAGAGGCACCCTAGAAGTGGTGCCATGTGGCATGGGCTAGGTCTGGTCATGTTGATATTGTTAGGTGCCACCTCACTTCTGTCCTACCTACAGCAGTCACATTTGAATTTGCCCTATTGCACCACGAGTTGAAGGGGAAATTTGCTTTGGGAGCCAGGTGTAAAAACTTGCTCTCCACTCACAATTGAGACTCCTTGGCAGGGCATGGATGGCATTTTGCGATTTGGCCACTGCTTTCTTTTCTAGCAGAAGCTTCTGCCACTCTCCACCCACCTGGCCCATGCTCCAACCATATCAGCTCTTTGTAATTTCCCACATGCATGACACCCTCTCATGCCTCTGGGCCTTGACAATTAATAGTCCATCTGTCTATGCTTCTTAGAAGCAGAGATTTTCAATCCCCTAGTGTCTAGAATAGTTATCAGCACACAGCAGTTACTCAAAAAGATTGTGTTGATTGAAAGGAGGGAGCTAAAGACAAAGTTGGTGTCCTGATTAAATCAATCTCCTGACAATACTTAAGTGTCAAATAATGAGCCCAATAAGCCCTTTGCTTCTGAACACTCAGACAGCATTAACCCTAGGAATGCCACATTCTATCAAACTGGTACTCCACAGCAGTCCTGTGAAGCAGGAAGCACAGAAACATCTATCCCTGTAAGTGAGAAGCAGTTAGGTTACCTGCCTGGGGTCACAACTAGAAAGGGAACTAGTACTCCACTTCCTGAGACTCCTGGGTGGCTTCCCACCCTCTCACCTCTGGGCGCACAGGGTCCTCAATGCCCACCACTGCGATACAGGTCAGTTCAGTGAGGATCTCATTCTCATTGTCCCAAGAGGGCTCTGCGTCATTGAAATCCCGGTAAGCTATGCAGATAGTCCGGAGTCCATCACAGGCCATGGGCTCGATGACAGTGCGTATCATATCATCTCTGTCTTTATTCCTGAATGGCACTGCTTCCCCTTTCCGGTCCAGGATTCGATTACACCTGGGGAGGCGCACAGTAAGAACACGGTGTCTCCCTTCCCACTCAATACGTTTCTACAATCATTGACAGACATTTTGGCCACTCTGTATTATTCCTAAAGACATTGCTCCAAGCGTGGCCAAACATTTCCTTCGTCCATCACCCAGCGGAGTCCCTCTTTCCAAGGTGGGTGGGCTGTGGATGGAGTAAGGTCTAGGTAGGTAGAGAGTAGGATTCTCCCATGTCATCTATTCTTACCCATATGTGAATGCAATGCGAGTCATTTGTGAATCCCCTGCTCTTTTGAACTTCTTGAAGGCAGAGAGACTTTTTCAATCCGAGTATTCAGAATAGTGCTCACTGTGTGGTGGTGGTTTAGGGGGAGGTTTCCTATACAAGAATGTGCTGATTAAAAGAAGGTGGCTAAAGCCAAGTTGGGGTACTGGTTAATTCAGCCCTACTGGCCCTATACCTAAGTAGGGTCAACTTTTGATGATCTATGGGTAATCTATTAATAGTCACTTTTTTTTGGTGAGACAGAGTCTCACTCTGTCACCCAGGCTGGAGTGCAGTGGTGCGATCTTGGCTCACTGCACCCTCTGCCTTCTGGGTTCAAGCGATTCTCCTGCCTCAGCCTCCTGAGTAGCTGGGATTACAGTGCGCACCACTATGCCCGGCTAATTTTTGTATTTTTTTTTTTAGTAGAGACAGGGTTTCACCATGTTGGTCGGGCTGGTTTCGAACTCCTGACCTCATGATCCGCCTGCCTCGGCCTCCCAAAGCGCTGGGATTACAGGCGTGAGCCACTGCGCCTGGCCGAATAGTCACTTTTAAAGTTACATAAATTCCCTGTAATCAGAAATGGGAATGGGAAGGAAAGAGAAGGAAAAGAGAACACAGAACAAACATTTCTAGTACTTGTTATGTACAAGGCATTTTACATACATTGAATCATTTAGTTACAGTGAGGAGCTGAGTACCGCTCTCTCTGTTTTCAGATTAGGAAATGGAAACTGAGGATAGTCCAGGTCTGAATCCTGGCTGTGCCACTGTCAGCTGTATCACCTTGAGTGAGATACTTAACTTCCTTATATCTCTGTTTTCTCATCTGTAAAACTGGGATCATCACAGTACCCACCTTCCTGAGTTGTGAGGATTAAATACAACAAGCCACCGTAAGCACTTAAATAACATGCGTGGCTTGAGTAGACACTTGGATATTAGTTATTATGGCACCACCTGGCTGGAGGGCTCCCTCATCCGCATGGGTTCAGTGTGGGGTGTGCACCCATGCCTTCCTGAGGAGAGGCTCTTGAAGGGAAGCAGAGCTGTCAGGGGTGCTCACTTGCGCAAGATGATCTCAGAGGCGCCCTTGCTGTACATACGGAAGCCACCGCTGGGATTCCTGATGACGGTGCTCATTGACTTGCGCACTGAGTTGAAGGTGTACACTTTGTAGAGCTTCTCCTCGGGCACTTCATTACGCACAGCCTGGTAATCCTGCTTCAGATCTGTGACAAAGCCTAGCAGGGCACACTCGGTCTTGTTTCCCACCTGCCGAGGCAGGCCTCCCTCCTTCTCTGGAGGCTGGGAGAAGAAATATACACAGCACTAGTGAGTAAGATGCCTTGACAAGGCAGAGAACTTAGGGAGGAACGAACTCATTTACAAAGCCTTCACATTATATACCTGGAGCTCATGGGGGAAATAACATTTGTTTTTTGTTTTTTTTTCTTTTCTTTTTTAGAGATGGAGTCTCGCTCTGTTGCCCAGCCTGGAGTGCAGTGGTACAATCTTGGCTCACTGCAACCTCCACCTCCCGGGTTCAAGTGATTCTCCTGCCTCAGCCTCCCGAGTAGCTGGGTCTACAGGTACCTGCCACCATGCCCAACTAATTTTTGTATTTTTAGTAGAGATGGGGTTTCACCATGTTGGTCAGGCTGGTCTCAAACTCCTGACCTCAGGGGATCTGCCCACCTTGACTTCCCAAAGTGTTGGGATTACAGGTGTGAGCCACCGCACCTGGCATCTTTTTTGTTTTTCTTTTTGACATAGCATCTTGCTCTGCTGCCCAGGCTTGACTGTAGTGGTGTGATCTCAGCTCACTGCAGCCTTGACCTCTTAGGCTCAAGTGATCCTCCCACCTCAGCTTCCCGAGTAGCTGGGACTACAGGTGCGCAATCATGCCTGGCTAATTTTGTTTATTTTTGTAGAGATGAGGTCTCACAATATTGCTCAGGCTGGTCTCAAACTCCTGGGCTCAAGCGATCCTCCCACTTTGGCTTCCCAAAGTGCTGGGATTACAGACGTGAGCCACTATGCCCAGCCTGTTTTTTTTCAAGGATAGGCAGAGAGTGGTCAGTAGTAACTGTGATCCTTGTGCCATCCAGGGCTTAGGGATTTTGTAGTTTGCTCTAGTGGTAGTGCTGGTGTCTCGCCTTGTGTGGGTCTTATTCTAATACTCTGTGCTTGTTTCTAGAAAGTGAGTAATTTACTTCTGATAAGCCCAATTCTACTTTGGGATACGTTCTACTTGCCCTCCTTAGAGACATTGCCTTTACATGCTAGTTGGGAGGGTATTTCCTGGCCATAGATTCTTACAGGCCCTTGCCCTGAACCCTCCATTGACTCCCAGGTACTTTTCCATAGTCTCACCCAAACATGTTCACTCCAGAGTGAGAAATGGTGCTCACTCTCACCTGGGATGAGAATTTAGGGATGGCAATTTAGGCAGTGTAAACAATAAGCGGGTTCATTTCAGAGAAAATGGATGTTCCCTTCCAACCAACCACCCATTCTGAGTGTCTAGGCAAAGGAGATGCTTACCAGAATCTTGGAGGTATAAGCACTGTTGATAGAAATGCCATTGACAATGAGGTCCAGGACTTTGGGCAGGAAGACATCAGGGCTTGGGATCTGACGGTAATGGATGCCCCCAATATAAGCTTGTACCACAGTCATTCGGTTCATGGTCAACGTGCCCGTCTTATCAGAGCAGATGGCGGTGGCATTGCCCATGGTCTCACAAGCATCCAAGTGCCGCACCAGGTTATTGTCTTTCATCATTTTCTACAAAGGAGAAAAGACTTGAGGGGGGACTAACTGGACTCTCCTAAATATAGGTCAAAGCCATTTCCTAGCCAATATCTCTCCATATTTCATCTTCCAGTCCCACACAAAAATCCAAGATACTGGCTGGGTGCGGTGATTCATGCCTGTAATCTCAACACTTCGGGAGGCTGAGGTGGGCAGATCACCTGAGGTCAGGAGTTCAAGACCAGACTGGCCAACATGGTGAAACCCTATCTCTACAAAAGATACAAAAAGTAGCTGGGCATGGTGGTGCACACCTGTAATCCCAGCTACTTGGGAGGCTGAGGCACGAGAATCAGTTGAACCTGGGAGGCCGAGGTTGCACCATTGCACTCCAGCCTGGGTGACAGAGTGAGACTCTGTCTTAAAAAAAAAAAAAAAATCCAAGATACCATTTTTGTCATTCTCTGAAGGTTCTACAGGGTCATTTCAACATTGATGCATCTGACAGAGATGGTCCTTCCATTAACACCAGGGACTTCTGCTCTTGTGAGGCACCAGCCAAAGTTTACAGATGATAGAATGGCTTATCTTTTCACTAAGGGTTACATGGTACCCTTTCCTCCCATCTCTATCCTAAAGGAAGAGATACGATTGTTCCAGTCTCACCTTCACAGAGTAGGCCAGTGAGATGGTGACAGCCAGAGGCAGCCCCTCTGGCACAGCCACCACCAGTACAGTGACGCCGATGATGAAGAACTTGACAAAGTACTGGATGTAGATGGGAGTACACTCAGGGAGCCATGGTCTGCGATTTATCACAAAGTTGTCAATCACGAAGTATAGAATCAGGATGAAAACTGTGAGAGCAGACATGAGCAGACCTGTCCAGAGAAACAAGTCACATGAACCCAGGCCTGAGGGCATTTCTAGGGCCCTAGCCAGAGATAGAATGGCATCAGTTGTAGCCTTTGTTGCCAATTGTTAAAACCACCATCTCCAGGAAGACTTACTAAAATCCCCGCCCAGTCTCTGTTGCTTATACATTATAGCATAAGGAACAAACACTGGTTTCGTATTTCAAAGACACAGGTTCTATTCTCAGCACTGCACTAACTTGACTTGTGGCTTTGGACAAGTCATTGACCCTCTCTGGGCCTGTTTCCTAGATCAAATTCCTCATTCATAAATCAGGGGGTTGATCTGTTTCCTGAAACAGCATTCTATGATCCTATTCCACACCCACCCTCTCCCTACGATTCATAATGTCATGACTGTATTTGTCCATTTCCTAGTAGTTTATCAATTTTGACTTCTCCCCTACTAACCTCCGAATGCTGGACAATTCACACCTTGTTTACAGCAATGCCTCTGTGGTGCTAGTGTATCACCTGCATGGCTAACTCTTAGAACAGTGCTTCCCAACCTTTCTCTTGTCATGGCACACATAGAAGATGCCAATAACAGTAAATATTTATGTGGGCACCTACTGTGGGCCAGGCAAGCACTTCACAACAACCCTGTGAAATAGGTTACTATTATCACTCCCTTTTTAAAGATGACGAAATGAAAGTACTGAGAGGTCTTTGGTATGGCCCATTGGTAGAGTGACCAAACCATCCCGAGACTACTGAACAGTTTCCAGGGATGTGGGGTTTTGCTAAAATTGAGAAAATCCCAAGCAAACTTGGACGGTTGGTGACCCTACACATTACAGTACATGAAAGAATCTGCTGAAGGTCAAAACCGACTGGCCTAGGGATTCTGATTGCCATGGGTGCTGCCTGAATGCTTTGAGGGCTGATGGAATCAGTATCTGGGGACAACTGTCCCTAACTGTGGCACAATATTTGGGAAAAGCTCTGCTTTAAATCATTGTCTGGTTTTGGTTTTTGCTTTTCCCAAGGGCCAGATGATTCAGGGGCCTCCAAGCAAGGCTAGAGATGATGATATCAATGAAAGCAAATTCTTCTGTACTTTACTTGATTAGGGCCAGGACTCAGGTGGAGAAGCAAGCCACTGAGAGTGCAAAATTAAGAAGGAACTCACTCTTCAGGTGGTGGAAGGCATCTGACTTGCCTCACCCTATTCCTGGACTGGCCTAACATATAAAATAAAGCAACAAAGGAGACTAGTGGCCAGCCATCAGGTAGCTTGTACTCTCTAAGAAGAACAAGGCAGGGGCCAGGTGCAGTGGCTCACACCTGTAATCCCAGCACTTTGGGAGGCTGAGGCCGGCAGATCACTTGAGGCCATGGGATTACTTGAGGCCAGGGGCAGATCACTCAAGGACAGGAGTTCAAGACTAGCCTGCCCAACATGGCGAAACCCTGTCTTTACTAAAAATTAGCCAGGCATGGTGGTGCATGCCTGTAATCCCAGCTACTCGGGAGACTCACTTGAACCCCTGAGGTGGAGGTTACAGTGAGCCAAGATTGCATCACTGCATTCTAGCTTGGATGACAGAGTGAGGCTTTCTCACAAACAAACAAATAAGCAAAAACAACAATAAAAAACCAAGGTAAGGATTAGGAGAATAGTACAAGGGTTAGGTGGGGTATATTTAATGTTTCAGACCTGTGTGTTTGATTCTGCCCCTGCAATTCATCTCATCCATGTATAGTTTATATGCAAGAGATTTCACAGCAGTTAAAATTAGCTGGGCACTAGAACGGACACAAAGAGGTTAGGCCAACTCAGTCCAGTAGATCTTTCTGTGAAACGTAAGAAGTTCTCTATCTGTGCTGTCCAATATGACAGCCACTGCTAGCACATGTGGCTCGTGACCAACTAAAATGTGCCCCAGCAACTGGATTTTTAACTTTATTTACTTGTAATTAATTTAAATTGCAGCAGTCACATGTGGTGAGCGGCTGCTATGGTGGGCAGCATGGATCCCACCATCCAGTGTGTGCAAACTGAATCAGCGGTGTTGGCATCCTGTGGGGGTTTGTTAGGAATGCAGAATCTCAGGCTCCACACCAGACCCTCTGAACTGAATCTACACCTTAACAAGACCCCCAGGTAAGTTGCACACAGCTGTATAAAGTGCAGAAATGTGCTGATTATGATTGTGGTAAACAGAAAGGTGGAATCACAGAATAAACAGTGGTAAAAGACTATTCTCTGGCAGGGCACGGTGGCTTATGCCTGTAATCCCAGCACTTTGGGAGGCCGAGGTGGGCGGATCACTTGAGGCCAGGAGTTCGAGACCAGCCTGGTCAACATGGTGAAACCCCATCTCTACTAAAAATACAAGAATTAGATGGGCGTGGTGGTGTGTACCTGTAGTCCCTACTACTTGGGTGGCTGAGGCAGGAGAATCGCTTGAACCCAGGAGGTGGAATCTGCAGTGAGTTGAGATGGTGCCACTGCACTTCCAGCCTGGGCAACAGAGAAAGACTCCATCTCAAAAAAAAAAACCCCAAAAAACAAAAAACAAAAAAACTATTCCTTGAGGGATATGTCCACTGAAGTAGCAATCTTCTATTTCTTCTTCCCACTCCCCATTCTCCCCCTCCATTGAAAGAAAGTGGTAAGACAGGAAAATGCAGAGGCAAGTGATGGAGAAGCCACTTTCTCATATGCAGAGTGCATTTAGAGAGGGCCTGTCTAACCACAGCCTTCCTTCTTCCTCCAGTCCTTACTTGGTATTTATTGCTTTTTGCTTGGCCAGATCCTACTACTATGCTAGGGAATTGCCTCTAGCAAGCTGCAGCCTTCTCTATCTTTAAGGAATTTACAACCCAAAACAAGAGACAGGTAAGTAGTTATTAAAATCTTCCTTCTTGCTAATGTAAATCTCCCCTACTGTAATATATGCTCTTTACTTCTCATTCATTTGGATTAAGAGATCTCACGGCCATTAACCCTTACACACAGGAAAACATTTCTCTCTGAAAAAGCCTAGGGAGAAACCAAACAGTGGCGGAGATAGGGACACAGCTGCCTAGCCCCAAGTAGCCATTCTGAAGTTTCACCTTCTTTCTGCCAGTCTCAGTTGGTGCAGAAAGAAGGGGATAAAAGTGATGAGGATGCAGGATAACACTGATAACCACAATGAGGCTGTACCCTACTCACCAGCTTTCCCAATCTGAACAGCCAGGCGAGTCAGCTTGCCCTGCAGCACTGACTTCTCCTTTTTAGGCACCTTGACTGCCTTCTTGTCTTTTTCCTCATTGTCGATTCCCTCCTGGCTATTGAGTGGCTGGATTTCCAGGGCCACTCCGTCTTGGGTCTTTGCTAGAGTGTACACACAAATAGGACAGGTGAGCAGGCAAGGTGGTAGCACTGAGTGGCAGGCAGGTGGAAACCAAAAAACCTTCCTGTCTCTTTCCCAGAATATACCTTGGACCTGACATCAGTCCCGACCACTCGCAACCCATGCTAGACATGGAACTTGCCTTCAACACTCTATTAGGGCCTTTGGAATAATATTCTAATGACTTCAGATGAAACTGGGGTGCTTTTAGGATATGGATTTCTTCTTCAGTGGCAGCTTCCTGGCACTACCTGAGTCCCAAGCCAGATTTATTCCAGCAAGGGGATTAATCATGTCACTAAGCGCTATTAAAACAACCATCCTTCCTGGAACTCAGTGCTTAAAATAGTGAATCTTTACTGCAGAAAGGGGCTGAAGGAGAGGGTTGGTAGATGTTTCTAGAGCACAAGATTGCTCTGTTAAATGGTTTATCTCTCTCTCTCTCTCTCTCTCTCGATTGTCAGGGAAGAAACACATACCCCCAGACCCAGGGTATTTTCCAGCTCCTTCTAGCAGTTGAAGGATAGGAAAAGAAAATTCCCTTTCTTCCCTGCCTAACAAAGGTAGAGAGATACAGAGTGGGACCTAGGGTTAAGTCTTTTGGGGAAGAGGGAAGAAGCTGGTGTGAGGGACCTCCTGTAATAAGAGAAAGCAGGGATAAAGAGAGACATATAAATCCATTTTGCTTTTAAAAGAAGAGTTAAAGAACTAAAATTAAAGAATTATTTCTGTTTAGCTCTGGTTTTCTAATGTGATGACTTTATTTCTAAAGACTGCTGTGATGCGGGTTACAAAGTAAAAACAAATCTCTAGGAGTGTCACAAGAGAGCAGTTCTTGCTGGCTCCCAGCACCACTCCATTTTCACCCCTGCAGGGCTCAGCCCCTTGCTTAGGATACCCTTCCTGAGTAGTCCCTGCTGTCAGACTCACAAACAAGAAGACAGAGATGGAATGTGAACACAGCCACCAAAAGAGAAACACACATCAGATCAGGAGGAAGAAAACAGACTGTGGCAAGAACAAAGAAGAGAGGTGGGGAGAGAGGTACAGAGAAGGGGCTCTCTCCAAGCACCCCTGAGAAGACCAGCAGAGAAGGGATCCAGACCAGAAGAGGACACCGATGAGGAAGCTATCAAGAGGAGGGTGCAGGGACTGCCCACCCCACCTCCCTCCGCCATGAGGACCCTGAAGTCTTCCAACCCAGGAACTGATGACTGTTGGTGTTTAAATCAGGCTGAGGGCAATGAAGCAGAGCTCAGCTCCCTGGGAAGAGCAGATCAATCCTACACACTCCCCAAGAGAAACCTTGACATGACATTCTGTGAGCCAACAGCAGAGGGTGCTGTTGTCCCATCTTAGATTGGGATCAGGCCCTTGAGACCACCCCAAAAATCTCTGCACCTTCCTCAGGATGAGGCATCTGAGCCACAGCAGGAGATAACAGATTTATGGAGAGGAAAAGGGAGAAGGCAGATGGCCTGGAAAGGTCTGGTTTGAGCGTGGGCAGGTAGAGATGGTAAATGAGTGGTTGGAGAGGTTACCTTTGTTGCGATTTTCAGGGACTCCTTGCTTTTTACCTGTTTGAACAAGAAAGAAAAAAGTGGGGTCGAAACCCAAAGTGACTATTAAGAGATCCAATTTGTTGGTCCTGCTCAGAGCCCAGAAGGGCGACAGTTAAGTGGTCGGGTTGCAGGGAAGGGACATAAATGTAAAGGAAGCTCACATCTCTGCTTTCATTCATTCTTGCTAGAGGCTCTCATGAATCCTCGGGATAGCCACCAAAACGCTCACGTAGGTGAGTGCATACTCACACCTGAGGTGCTTTCTCTTGCTCCTGGCCTGAGTCACATTGCTTGGAAAAATAGGGTGGGGATTAGGAAGTGAGAGGTTTGAACTGTTTCTGCCTGATGGCAAAGACTCTGAAAGGTGTCTCCGTGTTACTTCAACAGCACCAGGCAAGCTTCCTCCTTATTCATCTGCAGGCAGCTGCAGAAATGAATTGTTTAGTTCCTGAGGGAATGTGTTTTGTTTCCTTTTCATAAACTGTCCTCCACTAAACAGCTCAAGATGATTCTCCAGCCATGTGGTAGAAACCTTCTCTCCCCTAAGGGAAGAAGGAATGCTTAGGGAAACGGGTAGACTTGGTTTTAGTATCTTTTCCTCTTTCTCCCTCTTATTCTTTCCTTCAGGAATAACTGAGGGGCAAAGACTGAACTAACTGTTCCTACTCTTCTAGCTGTGTGTCTCTTCCACTGAGAGCCCACAGTTTCGGCAGAAATCTATTTTATTCTTCTGGCCAATTTTCTCTTAGTCTTGATGGTTCGTTTAACCCCCCATCTTTGAGGAAGAAAGTTGGGGGAGGAGGAGTACATGGAAGGCATTTGGGGCTACAGCACCTAGCCAGTTTATTTAGGGCAGGCTTTATAACTTACCCGTTTACAAGCCACCAATAGACACAAAAATCAAGCTCAAATTCAACCTGATTTGGGAGCCTAGAGCCAGGACCTGGTTTTCATCAGAGCCCCCTGGAGCCAAGGATTTACATCTTTATCTCAGCAAGGAGTTTGGATATCTGCTTTCTTCATCGCAGCAGATTCTTCTAACCATGCTTTCTATCCAGATCTGCTCCCTCACTTCCTTGTTTGTCCATGGGGATGAGAGGAAAGAGAATCTCAGTCCAGATGCCCCTTACCTTTCTTCTTCTTCTCCCCTTCGTCATCCTCATTGACCCCCAAGAGAGTAAGGATGATTCCAGTCTGAGAGTTGACACCAACAGCCGTCACCACCATCCGGCCAGAACCTTCCATGACATGGGTCCCTACATGGGAAAGGAGAAGATGGGAAGGAATGTTTTTTTTTAATACCTAGATATGATTTGATATGAAACACAAATTTAGAAGAAAAAAATAGTCCTCCCTACCCCATGGATAATGATGTGTTTAGCACAGTAGGAAAAGGTCAAGAGCTGGGCACATTTAAAACAGACCAGACAAACTGGGAGTAAGGAGGAAAATGTGTCTGACTGCTTTAGGGTAAGCCCTCCCTCCTGCCCCCACTCCCACCCCTGCAACCAGCAGAGCCCCTTCAAGGGCCTTATTACACTTGTTTCACGGAAAACTTCATTTAGGCTGCCTGATATCCTTGTATTCCACCCACCAAAATGCTGCTGCCCCAGTTGAATCCCAGGGAAGGAGATGGGACACAGTCAGAAGAGAGAACAGGGTCTGGATCCTGTGGCCTGGGTGTTTGCAGGGAGGTAAATGGGAACTTGGGTAGCCAGGGCCTATACCTGAGAGCAACATGGGGTCTTTGTCCAGGGACTTCTTGACATGATCGGATTCCCCTGTCAGAGAGCTCTCATCAATCTTCAGATCATTCCCTTGGATCAGGATCCCATCTGCAGGCAGCAGATCACCTAGAGCACAAAGGGGAAGAAGGGACAGTGAAGGAGATAGTAAGAGACTGGCTGAGGGTAGGGACCTCCAACTCCTTCAACCCCATCTCACGGCTGCTCCCGTGGGCCCTATCTGGAGGGCAATGGTCGTGAGTACATGGAGGGTCTTTACAAGACTTCAGCTCTGTACAACCTGGGAGAAGGTTGCTTTCCAGGCATTATAAATTCAAACTCTTATTCATCCCCACACCTTTCCATGGCCTGAATATTACACACTTTTAACCCTAAGACACACAGAGTACAAGTCTGACAATCTCGTGGTAGAGCTTCAGCTACTCCTTTCTGAAATTCCTTCCCACAACCTCTTTAAACTCTAACCTAGAAGTGAATACAGTTTTGGATCTTATCTTTTTGGGTTTTCAGCAATTCCCAGCCCCCTCATACCAAAGGACCTATCCCTTAAATGGGGGTGGTAGTGGGGTAAGCAAAAGAGACACGGAGCTCTCACCGTATTTGACTTGGGCAATATCACCGACCACAATCTCAGCCACAGGGAGCTGGATGAGTTGACCATTTCGGATGATGGAGAACTTTTGCTCCTGTTCAATGCGGTTCTGCAGCCCCCGGAATTGCTTCTCTTTGCTCCAATCATTAAAGGCAGTCACTAACACCACGATGATCACTGAGAAAAGGATGGCTGCCCCCTCAATCCAGCCAGCTTGTGCCTCACTTTCATCTTCTGGGGTACTTGCAACTTGACCACACACTATCCCAGGAAGGGAGAGAAATAGTCACTGAAGGGCTTTTGTTGACAATAAGAAATGGGAGTGGTGCTTCCACAATCCCAAGATAGAAAGTCAGGAAAAGTGAATAATAGCAAACACAACTGTTGGCTGGAAGAGGATATCAGAGGATAGTAGGATTGAGTATTATCTTATCACGAGTGTAACTATTTATGTTAATCCAAAAGAGGTAAATGACTAAATAGTACAAACTATCAAATTTAGGCAAGTCACATGTAATGTCACACTTATGGTTCCCAACATGGTCAGGCTTTTGCTACTGTTTCCCATAATGTGAGACAATTGGTGGCGGGGGGCACTTTGAGATGCAGGGTTTTGTTGGTTGGATAAGGGTAGAGAATTCCTGGCTGGGGATGTTGGTTCACACCTGTAATCCCAGCACTCTGGGAGGCCAAGGCAGGCAGATCGCTTGACCCCAGAGGTTTGAGACCAACCTGGGCAACATGGTGAGACCTTGTCTCTATGTTATAAAAATTATTAAATAGGCCGGGCAAGTGGGTCACACCTGTAGTCCCAGCACTTGAGGAGGCCGAGGCAGGTGGATCACCTGAGGTCAGGAGTTTGATACCAGTCTGGCCAACATGGTAAGGCCCTGTCTCTACTAAAAATACAAAAATTAGCCAGGCATGATGGCACACACCTGTAATCCCAGCTACTCAGGAGGCTGAGGCATGAGAATCGCTTGAACCCAGGAGTTTGCAGTGAGCCCAGATCAAGCTGCTGCACTCAGTCTGGGTGACAGAGCAAGAATCCATTAAAAAAATAATAAATAAATAAATAAATAAATAAATAAATAAATAAATAAAATGTCTTAAAAGGGTAGAGGATTCCTGACATTCTGAAAAAAGATTTAATGGAAGAAAGAGGGTGGGGGTGTGGTGGGGAGGAACCCTTGGAATAAGGATGAGTTGGAAGAATAGCTTAGTACTACTGCTGGTTTCCTTTGGAAAGCCCACTCTGGATAATGGGGGGAATGTTTTAAGCTGTAATCTGTCAGCTACCAATACTAAGTGCTTTTTGGTGGTGGTGGGAAGCACCCAGATAAGAGTCACGCTGAGTTGTTTAGGACACTCACGTTCATTTTCTTCACCAGCAGGGCGATAAAAGGACAGGACCAGGGAGATGATGGCTGCAATCTCCAGGATGATGAGTGTGACATCTTGAAGGGCTTCCCACACTAATTCTAAGAAGGTTTTGGGCTTTTTGGGGGGGATCACGTTGTGTCCGAACACCTGCCTACGTTTCTCCAGATCTGCAGGGTTCCCAGATAGACCTGAAAAGGAGATAGGAGTGGATGAATGAATGCAAAAAAAAAAAAAAAAAAGAAAATGATAAAAGGCAGTTTTGAAGTGGTGATGAGTCATGATCACGCCATTACACTTTAGCCTGGGCAACAGAGAGAGACACTGTCTCAAAAATAAATAAAATAAAGAGCCAGGCGTGGTGGCTCACGCCTGTGATGCCAGCACTTTGGGAGGCCAAGATGGGTGGATTGTTTACATTTAGGAGTTCAAGACCAGCCTGGGCAACTTTGTGAAACCCTGTCTCCACAATAAAGACAAATATTAGCCAGGCATGCTGTGGTGCACCTGTAGTCACAGCTACTCAGGAGGCCGAGGTGGGAGGACTGTTCTGACCTCAGGAGTTTGAGGCTGCAGTGAGCAGCAGTGATCATGTCACTGCACTCCAGCCTGGGCAACAAAGTGAGACCTTGTCTCTAAAATAAAATAAATAAAAAAGATCCCCTGCTTCCTGATGTGCTCACGTATGAGATCCAGTTAGAGACAACCATCCTCATCTACCCAGGACTCAGAGAGGGTGGAACTTTCAGGCTAAAAATGGGCAAAATGAAACTGGTCAGCCACGGGACCACTCACTTATCTTAGTGACAAGTATAATCTGGATAAATTCCTAACCAGACATAACATCTTATCTGCTACTGATTGAGTATGCCCCAGGGTCCAGCTCTGAGAATATAAATATTAAAGTGGTTCTTGGGATTCACATAGAACTTTTATGTCATATGAACAGGTACATGCTGTGGTGATTTAAATGCAGAGTGAGCTGCCATCCATTGGCTCACACACAAAGGCCAGGAAGAAGAAGCTCCTTGCTCAAGGTCATGCAGGATGGAGGCAGAGCCCACACACGTGTCCTGATTCTAAGATCCAGGAGCTTTAGGGGAGCATCAGAGCAGAGTCTTTGAGACTATAACTTGCGGGCATTCCCTTTAAGCACATGTGCCCCTCCTTTTCTGTCACACACATATACACACCTGTGTGCCTATGTGTGTGCATGCACACACACTCACAGAGGCACAAACACACACCACTGAGAGGTACTACCATTCTACTAAAGACTAAGTAGGTACTAAGGGAAGTACTACTACTCAGATTGAATAAAAAGCGAACAAGAAAGGTGAGGCCACAAAGTTTTCAGATACTACACAGTACTTGATCACCAGCATCCTCCCCACCAACATATGTTTGCTTACATACCTCTGTGTACACACACCACATACCACACATACCATACAGACACATATACACCACAAACCACATACACCACTCACATCACACACCATATGCACAATATACAGACACATACACACCAAACACAAACCACATACACAGTACATACCACACAGATATATGACACACACACACACACACAGACCACGTACCACATACATACCATACCTACTCTCTAGACACCTTCTCAGAAGGACAAGAGATAGGCAGAATTATTCTCAGTGCTTTCCTTATAGTTGGGTCCTTTCACAGGTCCCCAGGTAGGGCTACTCTTGAAGGGAAGAGGGGAAATCCTACCGTGGCGATTAATGCCAGTTGGTATTCATCAAGTTGTTTACATGCTGAAGCAAAGTATTACTGGTTTTGACACTGGAAGTTGTTGGCTGCTGGTTTGAAGGGTTTCCCACAGGCAGGGTGGGGTGGCTTTTGTCTTGAAAAAAGGTTAGCAGCTGATGAGGGTCAGAATCAGAGGAAGGGAACTTCAACTGAGCTTCACAGAGAGAACAAGACGAAGTGGATGACGGGGGCTGCAGGGACAAAACAGGCAAAGGACTTGGATGCCAGAGGCCTTCCTCACACTTTAGTCAATGGGAAGGGCTATTCTGTTGCTGAGGAAGGAATGCAGATGTGATATAAGGGCAAATGTCTACTCTTCACTGAAAATCTTCACTGAATAGAACCCAAGAGTGGGCCAGGCATGGTGGCTCATGTCTGTAATCCTCAGCACTCTGGGAGGCCGAGATGGGCGTATCACTTGAGATCAGCAGTTTGAAACCAGCCTGGCCAACATGGTGAAACCTCGTCTCTATTAAAAATACAAAAAAATTAGCCGGGCATGGTGGCGCATGTCTGTAATCCCAGCTACTAGGGAGGCTGAGGCAGGAGAATTGTTTAAATCTGGGAGGCAGAGGTTGCAGTGAGCCGAGATCACGCAACTGCACTCCAGCCTGGGCGAGAGAGAGACTCTGTCTCAAAAAACAAACAAACAACAACAACAACAACAAAAACCAAACAAACCCAGGAGTGTTACCTTAAGTGTCAAGAGGAGAGATTTGCGTTAGGACCTGAGGAAGACATCTGAACAGATAAAGATTTTGAAAATGGGAAAATAGGTACCCAAGGGAGTATTATTTGCAGAGCTTGGGATGGCCTCCATTTCCCTATGCTATAAAACAAAAAGCATCAGGAGACATACTCAAGATACTCGTCTGTCTGGGAAGGTACATGTGGGGGGTGGAAGATGAAAGTGAGGGGCAGGGGATGAACTGGCATCCACACCTGTGCAGTCAGGGGTGTGAGGGCCCTCTTTTGAGACCACATTCGCTTGCTAGTGCTTAGGAGACAGACACAGGAGCTGGTTAGGGAAGTGGTGCCTGATGTCTTACCCAGGGTCTCCTGATTCCCAGTGCCCAAGCACATCACCCTGGCCTCCAGCGCAGTGGCACAGCTGAGCCCCGCAGAGCTGTGAGGATTGGCCAAACCTCCAGAAGCAAACTGAGTTGCTCCCCAGAGGCTCCCTGCCCCCACCAGCCGGAGAAGTCAGGTTCCTAGTAGGAGGGACAGCCAGGGCCTGGGAAAGAAGTGTTCTGGGTAGGGCATCTTTAGCCCCAGACAGGCAGAGGCAGACTTGCCAGGGGGCAGGGCCTTGCTGGTCCTTTCTCCCCAGGGACCAGAGATGGCAAGGCTGTGCCAAGTTGGACCTGCTGTGCTGGAAAGCCAGGCTTGCTGAAGGGAAGCAGGAGTGCTGGTAATTTGTTAACCTACCTGGGATGCTTCTCAAAGAAGCAGGATTCACAATGTAAAGGGAGGAGATGCCCTTTCCTCCTTACCATGGTTTAGTAGATGATTATGAGGGCAAAGCAAGATACCAGATATTAAAGATCATAAGGCGCACCCCAACAGCCTAATGAAACCCTCCCTCCCAAAAAGAGGGACGTACGAGGGGTGGAGAACAGGGTTACCGTCCCTCTCTGCTCTCATGCTAATACCCCGTAATCATCCATGATGCCCAGCCCCCTATCTCCTATATCATGTAGTCGAGAAATCCCACCAGCTTCAAAATATATCTAGTCCAATCACTTTCCATTTTCACTGTTATCATCCTGGTCTAAACCATCCTCTCTCATCTGGATTATAGCAATCGTCTTCCAACCGGTCTCCTTGCCTCCACCCTCGCTCTCCTGTTCTCAGTCTCTTCTCAATGTATCAGCCAGAATGATCTTTTTTAAGATCTAAGGCAGTACATGCGATTCATCTGCTCAAAACCCTCTGGCTTTTACTTAGAGTAAAACTAGGCACCAAGGACTTGATGGGCTTCCAGGCCCCTTATGACTCCCCCCCGTCCCCCAGTCCTTATCTCCTTCTAGTTTCTCCATGTTCACTGAGATCTGGCCCAGCCAGACTGCCTACTGTTCTCTGAACGCACTAGACATGCGTCTACATCAGGGCCTCTGCACAAGCTGTTCCTTCTGCCCAGATTCCTCTTTGCTGGAGAGGGCTCACTTCCTCACCTCCTTCAGGTCTTTGTACAAATGTCTTCTTTTGGCCGGGCACGGTGGCTCAAGCCTGTAATCCCAGCACTTTGGGAGGCCGAGACGGGTGGATCACAAGGTCAGGAGATCGAGACCATCCTGGATAACATGGTGAAACCCCGTCTCTACTAAGAAATACAAAAAACTAGCCGGGCGAGGTGGCGGGCGCCTGTAGTCCCAGCTACTCGGGAGGCTGAGGCCAGAGAATGGCGTGAACCCGGGAGGCGGAGCTTGCAGTGAGCTGAGATCCGGCCACTGCACTCCAGCCTGGGCTACAGAGCGAGACTCCGTCTCAAAAAAAAAAAAAAAAAACAAATGTCTTCTTTTTAGTGAGGCCTACCCTGACCACTGTATTTACCCGGCACTCTTGATCCCCCTCATCCTGCTCACTCATTTCCCTCCACAGGTCTTCTTACCTAGCATATAATAGGATGCATTCATTTATTGTTTGTTCACCTCCTCCACAAGGGCAGGATTTTTGTCATCGTTCCTCAGGCCTACAGCATTGCCCGGCACATCGTACACATGCAAATTTGTAGAATGAACTGAGTGATAACTAAGATTGCTAACATTTAAGTGATTACTATGTGCCAGATGCCTCACCAGGCACATTCATGCCTTCTCATTCAAGCATCACAAACCCCTACATGGTAGCTACTATTAACCCGATTTGACGTAGACCCAAACTAAGGCCTGGCAGGGGTATAACTACTTGAGCTTAGTAAGTGGCAGAGTCTATGCCACCCCACAGCGGGCCACTGGATGCCAACCTAGACACAGAGGACACTGGGGCATGGAGGCAGCTGCACTCAGCTGAGGCTTCAATCTAGTGTGACTAACTTGTTCCGGTTTGCCCAGGACTTGCCAGGTTTTAGCACTGAAGTTCCTGCCTCCTGGGAACCCCGCTCAGTCCCAGGCAATCAGCGAGGGTTGGCCTCCCTACTTCCTTCACCACAGGGCAGGGTTGCATGCTGCTTTCCTCTGTACCTCTAAGCAAGCCAGCGCTCTTCCCGTTGTCTACAATTGGGGTGGATTAGTCCTGTCTTCTTCCTTCCTGGCCTCAGGGATGGTAACATCGCCACCAGGTTCATCAGAGTCCAAACCTATGAATTTTGTACTCAATAAAACGTTTCTTATGGCCTTTTTTGGACCCAAGCAAATGAAATGACCTAACTGCCCTCAAAATCACTTGCTTGCTTCTTTTTTCACCATTTTCTACTCATCTGTGTGTTCCACCTTAAGTCACCCTGAGCTCGTACAATAGCAACCTTAAGAAGTCAAGTGGCTGTCTCAGTTCCCAGTATGCCCTGCAGCAGGGCAGGGCAGGTCAAGGATCTTAGCTGTAGTAGCCTTGGGAATCCTCTCTGACATGTGGTAAGGCATGGGAAAGCCATGTGGGACTGGGAGATCGGCCAATCCCCAGTTTTGGGCTTTCCATTCCAATTCTTTCTGCCCTAGAGAGTCTTTCAGGCCCTGATCTCAACAGCTGTAATTTCACACAAATACTTGTCCAGCCCGGGAAAAGGCTCTAAAAGGCCCTGATCTCTGCAGTGGTTTCTCAGATACTCACACAATCTCCTGGAGAGGGGAAGGAAAAATTGGCAGGGAGAGAATGCTGGAAACACAGGAAAAGGGTTTCCCCTAGAAATTCCTCAGGAAACTGAGGGGAAATCTTATCCTCAAGAACATGAAAGAGAAAGCCCCACCTAGAGTGGGAGTGCTTCTGGCCCTGTGAACCAGACTGAACACATGAGCTGGGAGAGGCAAACAGAATGTTCAGCTGTGAAGTCATCACCCCCACCCCATGCTGGGGAGTTGCACGGCCCCTGCCCAGGCTGGGTGGGAACATGGAATAAACAGCAGTGGAACATTTGTGTCTGCCATGAGTGTGCAGGACCTAGGGCCTGGGAGGAGAAATGCAGCCCAGCCCTCAGTGGCTTGGCTCCAGCAGGGAAGGGCCAACGACATTGGCAGAGGCACCACTTATCAGAACCAGCTCAGCCCCAGAAAGGGTGGGGCTAGGGTAGACATCAGGAGGGACTTCCCAGCTGTCTGAGTTATGATACCTTGCCAAAGGAGGCAGCAGAATCTTCTCCCACACATATAGTACCAGGGAGAATTTTCTCTGGGTTGATTTGAAGGCAGTCCTCTTTTGGTACTTGAGAAGAACAGCAGCAATAAACCTTTCAAGTCTTTCCTTAAAAACCCTGGATTTGGGCTTCATTTGGCGGCTCACGCCTGTAATCCCAGAACTTTGGGGGGCCCAGGTGGGAGGAGAGCTTGGGCTCAGGAGTTCAAGACCAGCCTGGGCAACACAGAAAGATTCTGTCTCTACAAATAATAATAAAAAAATAGCTGGACATGATGGCATGCGCCTGTGGTCCCATCTACTTAGGAGGCTGAGGCAGGAGGATTGCCTGAGTCCAGGAGGTTGAGGCTACAGTAAACCATGATTTTGCCACTGCATTCCAGCCTAGGCAACAGAGCAAGACCCTGTCTCAAAAAAAGAAAAAAAAAGTTAAAATTAATTTAAAAAAACCCCCAACAACCCTGGATTTGGGGACTGAGGGGGAGGAGTAGCTTAAAATCAAAATAGGGCCATGCAAGATCTAGCCATCTCTGGCTAATAACCAAATGCCACTCTTCCAAGTATACCGCAGTTTCCCTGCTTCAGCATCTCCAGTTTAACACACCCACGGCTTGGAGATTTGCTCCCTATCTGCTAGACTTCTTTAAAGCCATCCATTCAAGGTCACAGCCAGAGGATGATGAACCTGGAGTACAATGCTGCTTTCCTCACTCTGGCCAGCAAAACCCTTCCCAAGGTGGGCCACTTCCTCAGGGCATGCTTCCCTTTATCCCGCCCCCTGCTCTTTGCCTTTTTTTGAAAACAGCAGCTGTGGCCCAGGGAAAAAAGGCTCCCTAGACAGCTCTCTGCTTAGCTCTCTGGTCTGCCACTCTGCCATCTTCTGTACTTCATGAATGTGCTTCTGTCGGTGTCATATTCCCACCTTGGAGCTAAATAATAAGAATGAAAGCCCCACTTTCGGTAGATGCAGTATCTGCTTCACCCAACAAGGGAATGCTATTTTTCTTCCCACCAACAGCTAATGGTTCAATGCAAGGCAAGGTTAAAAACCAAACCAGACCCCTCAAAAACTTGCAAGTGTTGCTGCTGAATTGTCAAAGGAGCATAAAAGGCTCCAGGAGAGAAAGCAGGAAGGGGAAGCTTCCTGCTTCCAGGTTGGGGAAGCCTTAGCCACTCTCCATCCCTCTGACCCCAGCTGGGCAGCATTAAGCCAGTGAACCAAGAAGCCCAGCTCCAGGCAAGGAGGGCTAAGTAGAAAAGAACTGGCAGAGCCTGGGCTGGGCTAGGAAGAGAGAGCCCACAGCCTTCAAGAGGCCTAATTCAGCCCTAGGCATGAAACTCAAACCAGACAGGGAATTCCCAGGATGCAAAGTGGAGTTCCCTGCGGTGGGGGATGCAAAGAGGAGGACATTTTGGCTTGAGTCTCTCTCACGTCTTGAACTAGTTAGTGATAATCCATCTGCCCAAAGTTTGGTAGGCAGAGTGGACCACAGAATGTTAATCTCTGAGGCCATGCCCAGATCACTGTTATTAGGGTCACTTATTTGCCATCCTTAGCAGAGTTGGGGCAAGAGATGATGGCTGCAGGGCAGAGGGCACAAAGAAAGAGGAAAAATAGCGGTTATGCTTCTAACCTCAAATGGAGGAGCTCCTAAAAATTGATATTCCTGAACAGACTATAAGCTCTAAAGATAGGGAAGAAAATCTCAAAGAAGCCAGTTGCCCATCTTCCTGTCACATCTGTTCCATCCCATCTTCACTCGCCTAGTCCTCCGCATCCCCCTAACACCACCGTGCTTTAGAGCGGTGGTCTCTAAGTCGGGGGCATGCATCCATCTGTTAGAGTGTGAGGAAAATATCAGACCATTTTGTATCACCTCATCCATTTCTATGTTTGCCTATCTTATTATGTAAATAAAAGTGTTAGATATATTAATAGTAAGGCAGTAGTTTTGTAGGTGAACATTTATTTGGAATATGTACTCAATTTTTTCCAGATTGACAATACTACCAGAAATTTCAATCTGCCACACTGAGAAAGAGCCCAATCCCAGTATATCTCAGCTTGTGGCAAAATGGACAAATCTTGGTAAAACATGCCACTGCCCTCAGAAGGCAGAGTGACAGGAACACAGTTAAGCCCCAGAGATCTTAAGGTGATAGGAGATGTTCATCTAAATCCTCAAGCTAATAAAACAAAATTGTAATTTGGGCTGGCCATCTTAAAACACATTTTTTTCCCCTCCTGCCATTTACTCCCCAAGGAATCTCAGCTCCCTAAACCTAGTAACCACCCAGTAATTAAGGAAGGCAAAAATGCTTGCATCTTATGCCAAGAATATTCAGCAGGTGGTAGCAATTATCATAGAGCGTGGCCATGCTAGAGCTTCCCTGGGTGATCCCTAGATGATACAGGTGTACCATCTCCAGCTTCTAAGCCCCCATCCCATCCCCTGCAATGCCTTCAGCTTAAGTCCCCATACTGTGTTCCCATAGACCCTGCTCTTCCTCATCAAAGCCCTATGACCAGATTCCTGAAATTGTCTTCATTCATATGCATCTTCTTTTAGCCTATAAGCTCTGTGGAAGGAGGGACTACACCTGTCTTGTTCACCCTTGTGTACCTAGCACCTAGCAGTTATTAAGTATTAGATGAATGTTGTTGAAAAAGAATTGGAGGACCTCAATATCTCACTGTCACACCTTCAACTCTGCAGAGGAGAAAAGAAGTAGAAGGGTACAGAAGGAACATAAAATAGAAAGTTCCACCAACAATCTTTTAGATCCAAATTCAACCAAAATAGTCTTCAGCCTTTTGAAAGAAGGCCTACAGTTAATAATTTACTGTTTATTCAAGGCTCCCCTTCTCTCCCATTCTGGTCTGAGCCCAGACCTTGCCTCCAAGGAATGGCCTAACTCTTCCTCAGAAAATACCATTCTTCCTCCTAAAAAGGATAGCATAGCTAAGGACCAATGTGCAAAATTCTATAGGGAAAAAAGAACATGTATTACCTCTACCTAGGTCAAAGAATCTCTCACCTAGGTAGGACCATCCGTTTTTTCTACACACAAAAGGGGATTGAGACTAAGGAAAATACCTCTTCTTTCTTCCCCTTAAGCCACAGGTAATTTTTATCCCAGACTCACCAAAGGCTTCTTCTACTCACGAGGCCATAAGATTCCACAGGAAAGCACTCAGAAGGTGAAAGGCTATCTTCCAGCCTATACCAACGAAACTGCTCTGTTCTTTGGGGATTGGAAAGATTGGTTGAGGTGGGAATGGGATAGGGAAAGAAGAAGAGAAAATAAAAGGGGGGGAAAAAACTGGAATGGGGAACAAAGCAAGCAAATGAAAAGGATTCCATTGTGCAAAATGCTCACATTGTCCCTCCTGATAAACCCAACGCAACACAGCTCGCCCAGGAGCTCCAGCCTCACCCCCACATCTTTGCTTTTGTTTATATACAGCCACAAAGACTGAAATCTTTAGTTACCTCGATGTAAACATGTATTCTCCTTTGTGTCTCCCGCCACCCTTTCTTGTTGCCCTAAATTTTCTCCTCTTTTTGGCTCCTGCTGTCAGCCTTATTTCTGGCTGTTGATGAAGGCCATGTAGCTAAACATCTCCAAGCCTTCTTAAGTCTAACCAACTCTTGGCCACGGGGGCAACTCCTCTTACTCTAACTAGCTAATGTATACTCGAGCAACACAAGTATCTAAACATTGGGCTGAGGCAGGGCGCGAGGGCTCATGCCTGCAATCCTAGCACTTTGGGGGGGCCAAGGTGGGCAGATCACTTGAGCCCAGGAGTTCAAGACCACCCTAGGCAACATGGAGAGACCCTGTCTCTACAAAAAATACAAAAATTAGCTGGGCGTGGTGGTGGACACCTGTAGTCCCAGCTAACCAGGAGGCTCAGGTGGGAGGACTGCTTTGGCCTATTAGGTGGAGGTTGCAGTGAGCCTGATTTCACCACTGCACTCCAGCCTCAGTGACAGAGCAAGACCCTGTTTCAAAAAATAAAAATAAAATTGAAAACAACAACAAAAAAAACATTGGGTTGGTGGCAGCTCATGCCTGTAATCCCAGCACTTTGGGAGGCTGACACAGAGGCGGCAAAACCCCATCTCTACCAAAAAATACAAAACTTAACCGGGCATGGTGGTGTGCATCTGTGGTCCCAGCTACTTGGGAGGCTGAGGCGGGAGGATCAGTTGAGCCCAGGAGGCGGAGGTTGCAGTGAGCTGAGATTGTGCCACTGCACTCCAGCCTGGGTGACAGAGTGAGAATCCGTCCCAAAATCATCATCATAATAATCTCTTTCTTTCTCCCTCTCTCCAGGCTAAAGGGTTTAAATGACCTGTCTAAGGTCTTACTACCAGGTAGAATGGGATGGAATATTTCATGCCCTCTGACTTACACTCCATTAATGCTCTGCTGCTTCTTATGCTAGAGCAGTCACACAGAGAATCTTAGAAGCACAGATAGTGCTGGGACTACAGGCATGAGCTACTGCGGCCAGCCGAAAGAGATAATTAAGTCCCACCTGCTTTTAGAATTGTGTAAATCTATGATAATAAAACCACGTTAGTGTCAGAAGTGTAATAAACCCCAAGTTCCATAAGTCCCCTTAACAGCTATAGTTTAAAAAAAAATTCTATCAGTCTATACTAAAGATGCTATCAGTCCATAGAAAATAAAGGAAAAGGTTTATATTCTAGGAATCAATCTCTCTGACCTTCACTTTCACCTTGGTTCCCAACTAGCAGAATTCAAGCACCAGGTAAATTTCTTTATTCTTATTGGTCCACTGGGACCTCCCACAATGACAAAATTACGTTGGGCTGTCAGGCTGTGTGGCCTTCCATGAACAGGCTGGCTTTTTATAGCATCAGCGTATTGGGGATCTTTTCTCTGCCTACCCTAACTAAACAGGTGAGCATTACCCTTGCCTGGGTAGATACTCTTATGTCTTAGCTGTTCTGTATCTCCTTTTCTTTCTTTTTTTTTCTTACTTTTTTTTATCTCTTTATTCCTCTCATACACTAGGAGGTCACTGTTGGTATTGGGGACTAAAAATTACTAAAGGAAAGGTTGTTTTCCAATACCCTGTCTCCCCAGTTCCAGAGCAAGCCCTATGGTAACTCCTACATTAATACAAACTGATGAGGCAGAAGAACTGCTTCAGTCTAGGAGTTCGAGACCAGCCTGGGCAACATAGCAAGACCCTCATCTCTTATAAAGAAAAAAAAAAAAGGCCAGATGCGGTGGCTCACGCCTATAATCCCAGCACTTTGGGAGGCTGAGGTGAGTGGATCACCTGAGGTCAGGAGTTCAAGACCAGCCTGGCCAACATGGTGAAACCCCATCTCTACAAAAAATACAAAAAACTAGCCGGAAGTGGTGGCGTGCACTTGTAATCCCAGCTATTTGGGAGTCTGAAGCAGAAGAATCGCTTGAACCTGGGAGGCGGAGGTTGCAGTGAGTGAGCCAAGATTGCGCCACTGCACTCCAGCTTGGGCAACAAGAGCAAAACTCCTTCTCAAAAAAAAAAAAAAAAAAAAAAAAAAAAGAAAGAAAAACACCAGGACGCATATTTGTGATCTAAGGAAGCAGTACATGGCAGTAGACAACTGTGCCAGTGGTAGGAGTCCTAGGCTATAGCATGGCCAGGGGCTGTAATGAGGGAAACACTTGCCATTGGAAGGGGCTGAAACCAGGACTGGGAAAGGATCCAAGAGCATTAGCTATGTCTGTAACATTTGATATTCAATGTTGACAGAAAGTAGAATGTATGTTGGCCTTTGGGAATGGACGCTCTCTGGGAATCAGAAAGTAAACAGTGGCAGCTCTGGGAAGGGATCTGGAAAACTGGAGGAAAGCCGGAATCCTGTTGTCAGGAGCTCTCTAGGTTCCAGCTTCTTTGGACTCCCGAGTGCCTGTTTGTGAGAGAGACAGCTGACCAAAGGGATCAAAAACAGCATAGGAAGGGAAAAAGAAAGATCCTGTTTAAATTCTGACGGGTGTTTGTAAAGTACTGCATGATCTCAGTGAAGATATAATTAAGAACAGACCCTCAGCAGTCAATATGGCTGTAAAAGTGACCAAATAAAGAAATCTAGCTGGCAAGAAGGAGACAGAGCCCAAAGGGCTATGATTAAGGGCTACCGTTAGAAGGCAGAGACTGAGCCACATGAAAGCCATTAGATATTGCCACCTTACCCGTGGGGTTTGTTTTTTTTTTTGTGATTAAGAAGTGAGCAAATGAAATGGACGGTGGTTGTAGTTACACATACAGTAACCTCTCCAGATACGACAAAACATTGCACTCCATAGGCACCCATATTCTGGCAAGTATCTACAGACACATGGACTCTGTTTTAATCTGAGAAAACTTATCTGTTGAACACCTAATTATAAGTATGAGCACTGCACATATATTATTTAATCTCAGTAACTCTATGGGCTAGGTGTTATCAACTCTTATTTTCAAAGAAGAAACAGACTCAGGGAGGCTGAGTAAACTATGGAGGGCTACTTAGCTAGTAAATGGTGGAACTAGTGTTTGAACTCGAAGCCTGTGAGATAGGAAACCAAATTCTAGAAGTAAAGAAAATAGGTAGGGAAGCTTCCTTAGGTTGTAAAGAAAATAAGACATAAACTAGGTATAGATATCTATGTAAAAATCTCTTTCTCTTTTTTCATCCTAAAGAGCCCGGCTCCGGCCGGGCGCGGTGGCTCAAGCCTGTAATCCCAGCACTTTGGGAGGCCGAGGCGGGTGGATCACGAGGTCAGGAGATCGAGACTATCCTGGCTAACACGGTGAAACCCCATCTCTACTAAAAATACAAAAAACTAGCCGGGCGTGGTGGCGGGCGCCTGTAGTCTCAGCTACTTGGGAGGCTGAGGCGGGAGAATGGCGTGAACCCGGGAGGCGGAGCTTGCAGTGAGCCGAGATCACGCCACTGCACTCCAGCCTGGGAGACACAGCGAGACTCCGTCTCAAAAAAAAAAAAAAAAAAAAAAAAAAAGAGTCTAGGCTCCAAGTCACTAACTTATAATACAGCACTGGCAAAGGATAACAGCTTCTTAGAATTGGTGAGAAATATGCTGTGGTCTCTGAGGAAGGTTCAGAAATAGGAGGCTGCATGAGGCTGAAAGCCCCTAATGGAAAAGATCTTTGCTCCATCTCACACTACTCAACCATGAACTGCCAGGCGTACAGGGCCAAATAAGTATCTGCTACGGAGATGCTAAAACCAGGCAAAAGTGAAAAAGCAAGTTTCCTTTTGTTCTTTCTACATTTTTATGAGACAAAATTTCATCACACCATGGCACACTGGGCAACTGGGCTGGGCCAGGAAAGCCTGAAGCTGGATTTTTCATTATCTTTGAACTTTTTTTTATTTTTTAAGAAGAGATTAAGACCGGGCACAGTGGCTCATACCTGTAATCCCAGCACTTTGGGAGGCCGAGGCGGGCGGATCACCTGAGGTCAGGAGTTTGAGACCAGCCTGCCCAAGATGGTGAAACTCCATCTCTACTAAAAAGACAAAATTAGCCAGGTGTGGTGGCACATGCCTATAATCCCAGCTACTCGGGAGGCTGAGGCAGGATAATTGCTTGAATCCAGGAGGCAGAGGTTGCAGTGAGCCGGGAATGAACCATTGCACTCCAGCCTGCCTGGGCAACAAGAGTGAGACTCCATCTCAAAAAAAAAACCCCCCAAAAAACAAACAAACAAACAAACAACAACAACAAAATGATTAAGAAGAACTACATTAAAAGTGTATCCAGCAGAGTTGAAAAAATCACTTATAATTCTCTGACACAAAACAGTGAGTGATCCAAAGATATGATGGGTACAATTATATACCTTGTGATTTAGCATTCCATTTCCTTCTTTTTCCTTTTTATTTAAAATAAATAGAGGCTGGGCGTGGTGGCTTATGCCTGTAAGCCTCCTCATCCCAAAACTGTGGGAGGCCAAGGCAGGCAGATCACCTGAGGTCAGGAGTTTGAGACCAGGCTGACCAACATGGTGAAATCCCATCTCTACTAAAATACAAAAAATTAGCTGGGCATGGTGGTGCACACCTGTAGTCCCAGCTGCCTGGGAGGCTGAGGCATGAGAATTGCTTGAATCTGGGAGGCAGAGGTTGCAGTTAGCTGAGATCATGCCACTGCACTCCAGCCTGGGTGACACAGCAAGACTCTTGTCTCAAAAAAAAAAAAAAAAAAAAAAAAAAAGAGATGGGGTGTCATTGTGTTGCCCAGGCTGGTCTGGAACTCCTGGGCTCCAGTGATCCTCCTACCTCAGCCTGCCAAAATGCTGGGATTACAGATGTGAGCCACCCACCCTGCTTGGCCTATCATCCCATTTCTAATGGTATATAATAGAGAAGTTCTCAACTGGGCAGCTGGACTTACTCACTTTTCTGTACCCTTCCTTCCTCCATTCGTTAAACTGTAAGATCAGTATAGGGAAGAATTAAAGTATTTTATAATCAGACATATAGAAGAAGGGACTTGATTATTTACTGACAACAACATTTATATCATAAACATTTTAAAACTAAATGGACACTGATACAGAAAAAGGAGAAAAGAGGCGTCAGGAGCAGGCGTGATCATGGCTCACTGGGCCTGTAATCCCAACGCTTTGGGAGGCCAAGGTGGGAGGATCATTTGAGCCCAGGAGTTTGAGATGAGTCTAGGCAAGATACTGAGACCTCATTTCTACAAAAAAATCAAAAAAGCTAGCTGGGTGTGGTGGCACACACCTATGGTCCCAGCTACCCAGGAGGCTGAGGTAGCAGGATGGCTTCAGCCCAGGAGGTTGAGGCTGCAGTGAGCCATGATCACGCCACTGCACTACAGCCTGGGTAAAAGAGCAAGACCCTGTTTCACACACACACACATACACACACACACACACACGCACATACACACAAGAAAGAAAAGAAAAAGAAAGAAACAAAAGAAGAAGAAAGAGAAAAGAAGAAAAGAAAAAGGAGAAAAGAATAATCTTCAGAGAATAGCAGTTTCTAAACATCATCTCTGTGAAAGATACGGCTCTTCATGGCCTCACCTCCTTTCAGTGCTTCAGAAGCCATACCTTTCCCACCTGACAAAAATATACCAGTTGGGCCTCCAGAAATGTGCCTTCTCTAGAAGCTGGGAAAAGAATATTTTGAAACACTAGCCACCTTCCTCCAACTCCCCACCCCTGATATGGCCTTTACCTTCCACAGGGGAGGTTTTCAGTCTACTGCAGAGATTCTGTACACCTCCATAGTGGATGTTAATCTGGGTCAGAGCATCCCTCGAACGCAGCTCCATGAGCTTCCTCAGTTCCATTACTGTGCAGCCAAAGTCCCCTTCACGGCTCTCGGCCATCGAGTTGGCAGGCAAGACACGGTCTGATGGGTTCGTCATTTTGCCTGTTGTTACCAAGCCCCTCAACCAGAGAAGATGTAGTGTTTCCCTTCAACTGACCAGTGTCTCCTGCCTTCCTGTCTCAACTTCTTCCTACTTCTTGCTTCTCTGGGGGCCCAGTGAGGGAACAGATCGAATGTATCTTGTGCAATAAGCTCCCGAGTAGCTGTCCGAAGTCTAGATCCTTTCTTCTGTATGAAATCTGGCAGCGAGAGGAGGAAGAGGATGGGGGAACTGAGTGGAAGGTGGACTCCGTGTCACGTTGATTGGTGTCCCCAGGTGGTGATGATAGTGGTTGTCCAGGATAGGTAGGTTCCTAGCTTAGACCAACTTGCCCAGATGAAAGTGTAAACAGGATGTGCATGTTACCATGGCAGCAACCTTAGCAACAACCAGCAACTGTAGTGGTAGAGAGGCATCAGGAGGAGGAAGAGGAGAGCTTCCTGGATACTGATGACAACCGGATCTCTGCAATAAAGGTTCAAAGATAGACAAAAAGAAACCATTAGAGCAGCCATGAGTATCCAGAATCTGCAAGGGCAAGAGGTACCCAGTCTAAGCACAAGGGTTTAAGTGACAGTTGAGGTCTGAGCTAAACTGATAGCTGAGGCCTGAGCTTAGGGAGCTGACTCAGGAGAGGCCCGTTCCTCCCTGGGAGGCCCCCGCAGACTGCAAACCCCAACGTAGAGGAGTAATTTCAATATACCCTAGTCTTTATATCTCACCTCTCCCAACCAAGCAACATAAAACCCACAGCTTCAGAAACTTGGAAATAAATGGTTACAACCTCTAATGGCTCTAGTGTTTTCCCTGTCTATTTGAGGGACCTGTGACAGGATACTTTAGTCTGACATTATCTATAAAAGATGAGAAGAGGTCAGAAAAAGGAGTTCAGATCTAAGTCATCTGAATGGTTGCCTGTCAGTCGGCCTACCTCTCCCACACCCCACACTCTTCCCACTCCCAACACACACATTTACACACAAGGAAGACAACCTGATAGAAGATGTCAAAATCCTCCAAAGCCCCTTAGAGTACTCAGCTTCCAGGTGTATGGAAATTCTGTAGCCTGTTGCAGGTGTCAACCTGGCAGGCACCAAGTTTTGGTCTCGAGGCTAAGCTCCACCCTACTCCAAGAGGCTTTTGGGGAGAAGAGGAGAGTAAAATGCTTTGTCAGTTGGCGATATAGGGTGAACTTTTTTTTTTTCTCTTTAGTAAGGGGGACAGAAGGACCTCTGAGGAGGAAAGATAGGGAGTTTGAAGCCTGAGCATTAAAGTTTCTCTGGAGTGGGAGCGATAAGACACCTCTCAATTCAGATAGAGGACAGGGCCACAGCAAGGTCAGCAGGGAAGACAAGCTAGCCTGTGAGTAAGCACCAGAGTCTCACTCATCTCAATAAAGGCACCAGAGAGAGGCCAGCATTTCTCCCCTTAGAAAGATGCATTACCTCTCATGCATACTAACTAGGGGGTGTGGTGGAGCTATGTGTAGGTGAGGATACAGAGGGCTGAAGGTGGGAAGAGAACTTATCCTGAGGCCCCTTCTCAGTTTTAAAGTGGGGCCGCTGTGTGTCATAACACTGACAGGTGTCACTGCCACACATCAGCCTTTCAAATGTGAAGGGGCTCTTAGCACAGCACCAGGACATGGGACCCCAGCCCCAGTTACATAGTCCCCACTGATGACTTCAGTTACCAGGGGGTGGCAAGGAGCTCTGGCCAACCTCTCTGTAATAAATAGATGCCACCCTTACTTCTAGAAGGTGAACAAAGAAGCACAAGAACTATCAGATAAGGGACTTGATTCTTTTATCAGTGATCTCCTCCAAAGTCACATGTAGCCAAAGTCTTTGCCAATTCCTGACAATCTTCTTCCCAGAAGCTTCCACAGGGATTCAGGTTGATTTATACTCCTCCCTCTCCCAATTTGCCCCTTGCCTCCTCTTCCTCCCATAGATTTTTAGCACTACTCTTGACTCACAAAGAGTTAAGAAAGCAGGGTTCTATTTGTTTTAAAATATCATAACCCCTTCTTATCTGGGAAATAAGAAGATCTACAAAGAACCTGAGGCAATGTGTCAAACTCCCTTCATTCAGACTGGTGTAGGAACAGGCAGGACCACAGAGTTTTCACCCCAGTTCAGCTTCTCCAAGCCTGGAAGAAATGGGAAGAGCTCTAGCAGCAAGAAACCCATCTTGACCCTCAAGTAGAACTCCTTCACCTTTCAAGAGGATGTTGGGAACAATGCTGATAGTGTTGAACTAGGAATCAGAGGATTTTACCTTTTCTGTCTTCACCCACTACAATGTTTGCTCCAGGAAGATAGGGATGTTACTTAGCCTTTTCAGGACTCGGTTCCTTCCACCTTTAGTTGGGTAGAGAATGGGCCCTGTCTTTTCGCACCACCCTAAGAAAGTGATAAAGGAATGGAATTTTAGAAATAGTCCTTGGAAATCTTAGATGAAAGCTGTCCAGTGTGCAGAATAGGACACTTAAGTGATGGGAGAAAGCCTAATTTGATCTTAATGAACTTTTGTTATCAAGCCCTTTAAGTAGAAGAAAAATAAGCTCCATGTGCCCTTCCATCTTTCCTTGCTAGGGAACCCCCCACTGCACAAAAAGAATGGAATATTCTAGGGCAGCTTCATTAACAAAAACCATTAGCTAGGTTATAACCATTAGCAGTAACCACCAGCATATAGGTTCTTGAGTCTCCTGAGAATTAGAAAAGACAGTCTGAGTCAGAATTCCTTCCTTATTTTTTCTGAGAAAGAGTCTCACTCTGTCACCCAGGCTGGAATGCAGTGGCATGATCTTGGCTCACTGCAACTTCCACCTCCCAGGTTCAAGTGATTCTTCTGCCTCAGCTTCCTGAGTAACTGGGATTACAGGCACCCACCACCATGCCCAGCTCATTTTTTGTGCTTTTTTGTTTGTTTTTGAGATGGAGTCTCGCTCCGTTGCCAGGATGGAGTGCAGTGGTGTGATCTCAGCTCATTGCAACCTCCACCTCCTGGGTTCAAGTGATTCTCCTGCCTCAGCCTCCCAAGTAGCTGGGACTACAGTTGCATGCCACCATGCCCAGCTAATTTTTGTATTTTAGTAGAGATGGCGTTTCACCATGTTGGCCAGGATGGTCTCGATCTCTTGACCTTGTGATCCACCTGCCTCAGCCTCCTAAAGTGCTGGGATTACAGGGGTGAGCCACTGCGCCCAGCCAATTTTTTGTATTTTTAGTAGAGATGGGGATTCACTCTGTTGGCCAGGCGGGTCTGGAATTCCTGACCTCAAGTGATCTTCCTACCTCAGCCTCCCAAAGTGCTAGAATTACAGACATGAGCTACCACACCTGGCAGAATTACTTCCTTACTTTGAATCTCTTTTCAGAGTACCAAAGAGGAGAGATTCTTCCACTTCCACAGGCAACTGATGGAAAAGGTTATGTAAGATTAGAACACATGGGGCTGAAGAACACATGTGGAAAAGAATGAAAAGGTTTGTTTGCCTCAGGCTGATCTAGAGAAACACACAGTAGGTCAAGCACTAAGCTGCTGGCACAAAGTCCAAAGGGCAGTGCAGAGTTGGAGCCCTAGGTTTAAGGTGGGATCTCTATAATATTAGGAAGAATATCATGATGTCCGCACTTCTGAGTTTTGAGCTCTCTGGAGTATGAGCTCTCTGCAGCTGCTGAGCTTGCCTGGCCCCTAATCTGCCAAAGAATAATCTGAAGGTGCTCACACCATCTCAGCATCAAATGCGCTGCTCAGACACCTGGAAGGTACTACCTCTTGTCAGGTAAGGGTTAGTCATTCGGCTTGGGGCGTTCTGAGTAAGGTATGTGCTCCCTCCTCTTTTCTAGTATTTTGCAAGCCTAAGAGATGATAGGATAGAAGAGCGAACTCTCTCATCTCTTCCTCCTAGGGCAAGAAATTACAATGCTTTACATGATCATTAAGACAACATTTTACTTTTTTCCTCCTAAAGTCCTAGAACATCTGTTCTATAATTTGTAGATGACATGTGAAAGCATTGGTCATATCAATTCTAGCTAGGACAGCTGTGACCCTCACCTTACAAATGAAGATACAAAGGTCCAGGGTGATAAAAAAGTGGTTTGGTCTTAACAAGTCAGTGGTCTTGACTGCCTGGCGCTCTTTTTGTTACACTTTACTCCTTCTCTTGAGCCTAAACCTCCTCATTTTCTGGCAAACTTCTAAGAGGCCCTCTAAAAGGCAGGCATCTGCCAGGTGCAGTGGCTCCTGCCTGTAATCCCAGCACTTTGGAAGGCTGAGGCGGGAGAATCACTTGAACTCAGGAGTTCGAGACCAGCCTAGGTAACATGGTGAAACCCTGTCTCTACAAAAAATACAAAAAGTAGCTGGGCATGATGGTGCACGCCTGTGGTCTTAGCAAGTTGGGAGGCTGAGGTGGGAGGGTCATTTGAGCCCAGGAGGTGGAAGCTGCAGTGTGCAGTGAGCTGTATTCATATCACTTAATTTCAGCCTGGGCAAACCAAGTGGGACCCTGACTTCCAAAAAAAAAAAAAAAAAAAAAAAAAAGCCTCTAGAAATGAGGAGCTGCCAGAGACAAGAACCTTATGCTCTAAGTCACCAAACTGTAAACACTAATCAGACACACTTTCCTCCAATTTTGTCCAAGGAATCTTTCACTCTTAGCTTTCCCAGGGTGCTAAAGAAGAAATACATCCCCAAACTATGAGGAAAAAGAATGACACCTCGTATAGGTTATAGAGTGGGTATATTTGAAAATATGAAAGGAACTCACCCCGAGTCTCCCCGCTACTAAATGCTCCTATCGAATGTGATATGATGCATAAAAATGGGAGAAAAGAAACAGGAGGGGCCAGGGGCTAGGGCTTCAGGCTGCTGCAGCACTGCAGATAGACCTGCCTGGAATAACAAGAGGCTCTAGTCCACTCTGGCCTCTAGGCTACAGGCTGGGTCTGTTCAGAGGAGCAGACACTTCCCTGCCCTGCCCTACTCTGTCCTCCCCAGTGGGCTGAGAGCCTCTGCTCAGGAGCAAGCTGGTAGCACTTGGAGACACTCTGGCAGGGGTGACAGCATCCCTGCCAGGCATGACTTGAGGGGTGAGGAAGGGCAGACCTCTGGAGAGGGGAAGCAGCCTGGTCCCACTTTAGAATGCACCCAACTACAATATAAAACCTGCTTCAGGGCCGGGCACAGTGGCTCATGCCTATAATCTCAACACTTCGGCAGGCTGAGGCAGTTGGATCAACTGAGATCAGGAGTTTGAGACTAGCCTGGCCAACAAGGCGAAACTCTGTCTCTACTAAAAACAGAAAAAATCAGCTGGGCGTGGTGGTGAACACCTATAATCCCAACTACTGGGATTCCCAACTATTGGGAGGCTGAGACAGGAGAATTGCTTGAACCTGGGAGGCGGGGGTTACAGTGAGCCGAGATTGTGCCACTGCATTCCAGCCTGGGCGACAGCGAGACTCTGCTTCAGAAAAAAAACAAACACACACACACACACACACACACACACACACACACACGCTTTAGGAGCTCCTCAGAAAATCCGTAGTCTTTTTTTCTGACTTAGAATCAGTCTCCCTCATTCCAAGTGAGGCTCTACTTCTCCCTATACTCAGGAACAGGGATGTGGGATTGGAGAGGTTGGAAGGGAGGGAAAAAAGATTTGTTGAGCACCTTCCATGTGCTAGGGGCCATCCTAGGGACTTGATATGAAAATGAGAAATTATATATATACCCCTATGTATTAGGTAGTGCCTGGTATAGTGGCTGGTCCACACACTGTAGCTATTATCAGTCTTACATATACTGTTTCACTGAATTCTCACCAACAACCCTATAAGAAGGACCTGTCATCTTATAGCAGGGAAATATAGATTCAGAGAGCCAGGATTTGTGCCCTAATCTGAATCCAAAGCCACCTTGCCTCAAGTACGAGAACAATGATATAAAAAAATGGAAACAAAGCTATGAACTTACTTCCTAAACCTTGAAAAGAAGGCTCACATAAACCCATCTGTCCCTTGTTCCTGACTCCTAAAAGGCTCTGAAATAGGTCAGGGAAATATCTACCTCTTGTGAACTTTCTGGGAAGGCATAGAGATAGACCCAAAGCTTTTTGGGAACAGATACCCTCTCCTCCCCTTTTTCCTCCCCTCCCCTCACCCCACCCCCACCCCAAGCCAGAAAACACTGGGCTCTAGATTGCTGTGAGTCCAAGCATATCCAATTCCTGCCTGGAGAGCCCAGCGGTGGGGATGAGGGCTTCCTCCACTCAGTCATCTCATGCCCTTGGCCTTGCTCCCCATGGTGATCTGGGAGAAGCACAGAGGGAGATCCTGCTCTGCGTTCTCTGTCTTTTTTCCAGCAGGGCTGTTTCCTGTGTACTACCTGGGAGGGTTTAAGCTCTACTCCTCTCTGGCACTCTGACACTTCCAAAAGGACCGTGCCCTATCAAGAAAGCTGGCAAGAACCTGACCATGGTAGGCTGCCTAGCCTAAAACATCCCTGGCTAGCCCTTCTCTCCAGAGGTGTGAGTCTCGGGCAGAGGCTGTTCTGCCCGCCTCCTCATCACAGGCTCCTTATTTCCATGACCCAGATTCTAGTTCACCCTGGCCACTTCCCATCCCTCAGGTCTGACAGCCATCCTCATCACAATCCTGGGTTCTTCCTTCCCTCCCCAAGTCTGCCCTGCCCTAATTGCTCCTTAAATGCCAACTGGTTTGCAGAAGCAGACCAGAGCACATGCCCTCCTTCAGCCTACTGAAGCCCTTTGGAGGCATGGGAACAAGGTCAGAGGCAGCATGTGTTGGCTAAAGTTCAGGTGGTGGGTGGCACTACTTGTCATCATCATCCAACAGCCACATCCAACCCAGGAAGCCAGGTGAGGGCGGGTACACCAAGCCAGGCCTCTGGCCTCACCATGGGATAGTATACCATGGCCTGGTCAGGGAATCTGATGCTAATTTTCAGCTAGCCCCTAGAACTTAGCCTCCTGGGGGTGGGGTACTCCCATCCTGAAGTTCTGGGTTCTGGTTCATGTCTCCTTTGCTCTTCCCTCTCCCTCCTCTAGTCCTTCCAGGTTGCTGATCTCTGCTTCCAGTCATCTCAGGACAGCCCCCTTTCCCAGAGACCCAAGGAAAGCCCACATCCTTTTAGTCTTTGAGAAAACAGATTTGAGAGGATGTCATTCGCAGGTTCAGTTCTCTCCTTCTGAAGATAGAACACCACTTCCTGGTTAGGATGTGGTATCCATGGACCTCCCTCACTTACTTTCCCCTCTCCAAGTCTGCTACTCTGACAGCACCTTCTTCAATTCCACCGCAAAACATAGTGCTAAAGTCAAAGCATCTATCTGGAGAAAAAGTGTCACTCCTAGCCCCTGGGTCTCAGGAATCCAGAATTCATCCCTCCTCCCCAGAACCACCTGGTACTTTTTGGTCAAACTACATCTGTGCATGCTGTGGACCCAGTCATCTAGTCCTGGCTACATCTTCCAAAGAAATTCTCGTCCAGGGCCTGGAGGGGGCATGTGCAAGGATGTTCACTGGAGCATTATCTATGGCGATCTGAGATCCAAAAAATAAAAACACTTCTCAGTCTTGGAGTGGCTGTGTTGTCTAGGATATGCGGTGTAGTGACAATGGTGGCAAAACTTACCAGTTCTGGCCAGATGCCTTCAGAAGGCAGGGAGAAGTTAGGATCCACAGATAGCAAAAGCTTTCTCCAAACAGCGATACCAAGAATGGACCCAAGGTTGACAGCCTGATCCTGATCACCTGGTCTGCTAAGATCCAACCCATGTCACAGGCTCTAAGAACCACCAAGATGAAGACAGAAGGCTCCAGGGCATGGGCAGGGAAACAGTGTGGTGGGAGGAAGCAGGAATGTAGCTGGGAGGGTACTGCTGTCCCCCTGACCCCTGTCCACTGGCTCCATCTTGAAATGGCATCAATATTATCAAGAAGAGGCCAGTGGCTCATGCCTGTAATCCCAGCACTTTGGGAGGCCGAGGTGGGCAGATCACCTGAGGTCAGGAGTTTGAGACCAGCATGGCCAACATGGCGAAACCTCGTCTCTACTAAAAATACAAAAATTCCATCCTGGCTAACATGGTGAAACCCCATCTCTACTAAAAATACAAAAGATTAGCCAGGTGTGGTGGCACATGCCTGTAGTCCCAGCTACTCAGGAGGCTGAGGCAACAGAGTTGCTTGAACCCGGGAGGTGGAGACTGCAGTGAGCCAAGACCGCACCATTGCACTCCAGCCTGGGAGACAGAGTGAGACCTCATCTCAAAAAAAAAAAAAAAAGAAAAGGGCGCCTGTAGTCCCAGCTACTCGGGAAGGCTGAGGCAGGAGAATGGCGTAAACCCGGGAGGCGGAGCTTGCAGTGAGCTGAGATCCGGCCACTGCACTCCAGCCTGGGCGACAGAGCGAGACTCCGTCTCAAAAAAAAAAAAAAAAAAAAATTAGCCAGGTGTGGTGTTACATGCCTGTGATCCCAGCTGCATGGAAGACTGAGGCAGGAGAATCGCTTGAACCTGGGAGGCAGGGGTTGCAGCGAGCTGAGATCGCACCACTGCACTCCAGTCTGGGTAACAGAGTGAAACTCCATCTCAAAAAAAAACTTATCAAGACGAAGAAGGGCAGTCCCTCAGGCCCAGAGCCTTGGAAAAGCCAACCTCTTTCAAATTGTGTGAGTCACACTGGCCTGGGTCACCTCTGTGTCCTCCAATGACTCAGAGGGTGTATGGGGTGGAGGTAGGGGTGTTCACAGCAAGCTAGAGCTCAAAAAAATGTAGAGGATGAAACAGCAGCACTCACCATTTCCTTCAGTTGTTTAAGGAGGACAAGAGCCACCTTCAGGTGGAAGTGACAACGCCATCTGGAAGGTCTGTTGTTTAACAAAAGGGGTACTGGCAGCCTCTCCTGACCCCGTTCACTCAGGATAAGAGTTAGCAAGGATAACTGCTTCTCACTCCTCAGAGCTGCGGCAGGAAGCTTCTAGGCCACAGACAGGACGCAGCCCTCCGGCAGCAGCATTCAAGTATTTCGTATATGCACTCCCTTGGACTACATAGACTGCCTGTCCTCTGGCAGCAGCATTCAAGTATTTCGTATATGCACTCCCTTGGACTACATAGACTGTCTGTCTTGGGGCTGCTGTGGCTTTCCATATTCTGGTTTCAAGGGAACAAAGGGGCTTTTTAGCAGCTGGATCGGATCCTAGGTTATTTTTAGAAACGAATTTCAGCAGAATCATGTTATGCTCATGGAGAGGGGTCATCTCCCTGGGCTACTGGGTCGGGACCTGGTTGTTCCCAGGCTTCAGGTTCTGGTGGAGCCCTCAGGACAAGGGGGAAGAAGCTGCCTGGCCACAGACTGAGGAGGCCACATCTCATCCACCAAAAGGGAGCACCAGGGGCAGCTGCTCTGCCCCCAGGCATTCAGCAGGAGAGGACGCAAAACAACATTCCTGTGGCCCAGACACTAGTCAGCATGTCCCATACTGGTCATCAGGCCTGCCTGCTCCCATTCCCTTTCTCTCCTCTGACAGTCTCACCTGTACAGAGTACAGAGAACCTCCCATCCCCACTTTACCTATTCCAGCCTTCTCTGGGCCGGTTTCCTGGAAGTCACAGGCAAATGAGCGAGGGCTCCATGCTGAAAAGACAGTGCTTATTAAAAAAGGGGGCCAGGAACGATCCCTAATAACCTGCCACCCCTCTGCGCCTGTTTTACTCTTCCTTGTTCACACATTGCACAGACAGGATTCATTCAGTCAGCCTCGGGCTTTGGAAAGTGGACTGATCATGCTTTCTTGCACTTGAGTAATGCTTTCGAGCCGTGGTTCTCAAACCCAGAGTGAGCACAAGGATCTCCTGGAGAACTGGGGCAAACCTGTTGGCCCCCTCCCTGCCAACTCCTGAGTTTCTGGTGCAGAAGAACGGAGATGAGACCTGGGAAGGTGCATTCCTAACAAGTTCCTTAACAGGGTGAGCGGTTGCTTCTGGTCTGGGGACCACACTTTGAAAATGCTGCGAGGTTCCAAAGCATTTCCATGAACCCCTTTAGCTCCAGGCTGACATGGGAAGGCACCGGAAGGTCTTGCCATGTATCTCCTTCGCTCTTCCCTCTCCCTCCGCTAGTCCTTCCGGGTTGCTAATCTCTGCTTCCATTCATCTCCAGACAGCCCCCTTTCCCAGATAGAGCCCCGAAAAAGCCCACTTTTTTCAGTCTTTGAGAAAACAGACTTGAAAGGATGTCACTCAACAGGCTACAACAGAAGCCAAAGTCTATTTGAAAAGTTAAAACAAGCCACCTCGTGAGGTTCAGAGAGACACCCAGGCCCCTTTCAGGTTCCGGTGGAGCAAATGCCCTCCCAGCCCTGTCTTCTATCTCCACAGGAGATGAGCTATGCTGGGGCCCATACACAGGTGAGGGGAAAAGGAAGACAAAAGACACCCGCTGCTCACTTTGGCTCCCAAAACATTACTGCCCCGGTCGCCTCTGGAACCCAGGCTGCCTTTCCCCTGCCCACGGTTCCACAAGAAGCGCCAGACCCACCGCCTCCATAACACCTCTCAGGGAGTACCTGCCTGCTGCTCCGAGGCCAGGCCGGCCAGCAGCAGCTGCTGGTTTCCAGGCCAGTTGACAGGCTGTTATAAACAGTCGCTTTAGGTTGCTATGGCAAAGCGAGTGTGCAGCCCAGTGACGGCAAAGCTATTTATGTGCCTGTAATGGCAGAGTGGTCTGTTTTTTATTATTTTACTTTTAAAGTTTTCCTGTCCCAACCCCCTAAATCAGCTTAAAAAAAAAAAAAAAAAAAAAAAAAAAAAAAAAAAAAAAAAAGAGCCACCACAACTTTCTCAGGAACAAAAAGAGGATAGCCAGAAAATAGAGCCTATGACTTGAGCCAGGAAGGGGAAGATGGAAGCAAGGAGTATGGGAGAGCTCCCTTCCAAAAGGGAATGTGCAGCCTCTGGCCACACAGGCCTCTAATCACTTAGGAACCAAAGCCCTGCCTCTGGCTCAGCTCCTCAAGGAGAAATGCCAAACCCCAGGGTCTTCTCACCTCACTGCACTTATATTACCGAGAAGAGACAAAGCCACTTGGTCTTCTTGCTCTAACAGCAGCACTCCTCCATTACCCCAGCCCCCACCAGCTGCCAGTATCAAGGGAGGAAGATGCGGAGGATTCACCAGGGGTGGTGGGAGGAGAGCTTCGAAGCCCCCACCCCTCCCCCCAGGCAAGGAGCCTGCTCACTCTAGCTGGAGGGTTGCAGGGAGCCACCTCTAAAGGTGCCTCTGAGGAGACACATGTTTCCTCCACTTCTACAGAGAACTTTCATCCAATCCTTTCTCCTTAGCTTTGGGGTGAAGGGCTACTTCTGCACAGAAAGACTCAAGATTTTAGTCAAGGTGGTGAGGACCCTTAGCACCACGGAGTCGGAGTCAGCATGCGAGGTTCAGATGCTGATGGATGAGTAACAGTGCGGCTGATTCCTTCCTAGACACATATGTCTCAGGCACCAGAGACATGGGAAAGGTTTTTGGCCGAGGGGTGTTAAGGAGTGATCAGAGGTCAGTCTGCATCTATTGGAGGGAAGCACTATGGCCCTCTGCCTTGACTCCCTCAACCAAAACTAAAATAGCAAAGAAGAAAAGAAATAACGGCCATAGATGGTTCAAGATGGGCAGGAGAGGCAGGCACGGTGGCTCACGCCTATAACCCCAGCTCTTTGGGAGGCTGAGGAGGGAGGATTGCTTGAACTCAGGAGTTTGCGTTCAGCCTTGGCAACACAGCGAGACCTATTTTTTTAAATCTAAACAAAATAAAGAAAAAAAATGAAGGTCAAGAAAGTGGGAGTCACAAGTCCATGTGGTGATTAATCACAGGCATGCACACACACACAACTGAGCTGAAAGCGTGAACTGACTAATAAATATGCTATAGGTCGTCAATCACTAAACAGCATGTGAGTAAGAGTAAGAGTCACCTTTCAGAAACAGCTAGTTGGAATATAAAGATGCTACAGGAATTTATCAATCCCTTTTCTCCACCTTATTCCAGCTTCTTTTGGATGGGTATACACTTATTAGGAGATTAAAAACCTCTTACTGCTGACAGACATATTAACCAGATAAAAATAAAGTTAGGGCAGTGTTAAAAAGAACAAATAGAATAGACTGTTCCATTTCCTCCCATCTCATAAGATAACTGAATGTCTCCCAGATGCCACCATGGCTCAGAAAGGATATAGATGAGAACACTCCCCATGGGGAGGAGAGAGGGCAGGAGAAGGGGGAGGACACTGATGCTCCCATCAGGGAAGCATCCTTCTGGTGCCCCAGGAGAGGTCAAAGTCCTAACTGACAGCCCTGGTTAGCTCATAAGCTCTTGTTGGAGAAATCAGAACTTGGGATAAAAATCAGTCTTGGCAGCACCTTGAGGTCAAAAGAGCAGAGCAGGCACTATTTCTAAACCTGTCAAACCAACTATCATCAGCATCCTAGTTCCTATAGGGTAGGAAGAGAGAAGGGAGAGGTGAGGAAAGGGTCCAGAGATAAAAAAGGTATAGTCCTGGACTGTTGGGTATAGGCTGATGGAAAGGCACTAACCATGAATTAAGGTTCCAGATAAGCTGTGCTTCTCTTCCTAAGCTTAAGAGTATGAACTTGGCTGGGCACGGTGGCTCACACCTGTAATCTCAGCACTGTGGGAGGCCAAGGCGGGTGGATCACCTGAGGTCAGGAGTTAGAGACTAGCCTGACCAACATGGCAAAACCCCGTCTCTACCAAAAATACAAAAATTAGCCAGGTGTGGTGGCACATGCCTGTATTCCCAGCTACCTGGGAGGCTGAGGCAGGAGAATCACTTGAATCAGGGAGATGAAGGTTGCAGTGAGCTGAGATTGTGCCACTGCACTCCAGCCTGGGTGACAGAGTGAGATTCAATTTCAAAAAAAAAAATTAAAAAATAAGAAAGAGCATGAACTCAAGCAGAGTGGCCATTACTTGGGAAGACATAAAAAGACAAAGAGAGATGCAGACATGTTTCAGTGTCCCAAGGTAGAGTGAGCTTCCAAAACCCGTGGACTAGAAAGAACATCTATTCAAAGGGCTCACATCCACAGTGATGGACACAGGGCTCATTGTTGAAAGAGACAAAGGGCAGGCAAATAGGTGACTCAGCCCCAGCTGGTCATTGTTGATGAAAGTCTCTCAGGGGAGAGAAAGTGGAGAGTATTGTGTATTTTTCTTACAAGTAAGCAGAAAGGTTGTGTCATCACCTCTTTATCCCAACCTCAGCTCCAGAGCCTGGCCTAACCTGTGCAATTAATGACTGAGCCACCTCTCTCTGTTCCATCCAGTGTGCTTCCGTTTCCAAGGGAAGGGAAAGCATGAAAGTCCCAGAAAGGGGCCGGGCACGGTGACTCACGCCTGTAAGCCCAGCGCTTTGGGAGGCTGAGGCAGGCAGATCACCTGAGGTCAGGAGTTCGAGACCAGCCTGACCAATATGGAGAAACCCCGTCTGTACAAAATATAAAAAAATTGGCCAGGTGCAGTGGCTCACGCCTAGAATCCCAGCACTCTGGGAGGCAGAGGCAGGCAGATCACGAGGTCAGGAGATCGAGACCATCCTGGCTAACACAGTGAAACCCCGTCTCTACTAAAAATACAAAAAATTAGCCATGCGTGGTGGCGGGCGCCTGTAGTCCCAGCTACTCGGGAGGCTGAGGCAGTAGAATGGCATGAACCCAGGAGGCAGAGCTTGCAGTGAGCCGAAATTGCGCCACTGCACTCCAGCCTGGGCAACAGAGTGAGACTCCGTCTCAAAAAAGAAAAAGAAAAAAAAAAAATTAGCCGGCGTGGTAGCACGTGCCTGTAATCCCAGATACTCTGGAGGCTGAGGCAGGAGAATCGCTTGAACCCGGGAGGCAGAGGTTGTGGTGAGCTGAGATTGCGCCATTGCCCTCCAGCCTGGGCAACAAGAGCGAGATTCCATCTCAAAAAAGACAAACAAACAAACAACAACAACAACAAAAAGTCCTGGAAAGGGATCCAGTCTCCACAGACAATCAGCAAGACCCAGGCACCATTCCTTCAGCACTTGTTCCATCTCCCCGCATTCTTTGCACCTTAAAATTGGCGGACTGAGTGAATGGTTGAGGGCACATCTCCCTTGATCTCCAGGACACAGTCAGAGAGGTTCTGGTCCAGATAGAAGGGGGATGAGCCATCACTGAAGGAATCCATCTAATCTCCAGGGAGAGGCAAAGGTGAACACAACCCAGCTGATTCTAAACTCCCATATACACTGCTTTAAACACTTCAACCTCCAAGGCAAAATCTTGGTGGGATGGTGGTGCGAGGTTTGTAGGAAGTAACAGAATAAGATATTTTCTGGATTATTTCACTTCAAAAGCCTTGAGCTACCAAGATCATAAGAAGAATACCTAGCACCAAACTATTTCCACGTCCCCATTTTTCTCTATACCTCATTCTCAAACTTCTAACTTTATTATCCCGTACTTATGTGTATCCCTTCCCCTACCTCCTCCTCCCCTATCTGTCTATTTCAGTCTCTCAGTCTCTCTCATTCTCTTTTTCCACATCTCCAGGGACAGCCTAATTGGATGGAATTTAACTCTCCTTGCCTGGATAATTTCTGAAACCAATCAGTCCTGTCCCAGTCCACAGTGGTTCACATAGTGGAAGGAGCAGGAATGTGCTGAGAAGCAAGTCAGGTACTTGTGGGGCTGTCACAGCCAGCACCAATCCAGGGCCCATCTGTGTCACTGGGGTCACGGATGATGGGTCAAAGGCATGTGGGACCAGATTCCATGAGCCAATCTGCATTATCCCCAATCCATCTGGAGCTTGCTTGTCTAAGTCAAACATTTATGCAGGAACTAACTACACTGGAGGTAGAGATAAACAGCTAACATTGAAGACTCTAGGTAGGGGAGGGGGAGGGATAGGAGAATATTCCCATGGATTAAATACAAAAGTCAGTTACAGTAACTACAGCCTTCTAAAAAATGAAAAAACAAAACAAACCACCAAAGTCAGGATGTAGTGTGCTCAGCCAAGCTCCCAATCTAGCATAAATAGAGGAGTGGCTTGTTGAAGGAAGTGGCCAGGAGACTAGACAGATTGAAAAGGCACCTGGGGCTACAGTCCGACCCTGGCTCCTTTCAGGGTTCCCAAGGAAGCTGACAACTCAAGAACTGAACACAATAAGCTAGTCCTACCCAACTACAAGCTGCAAGATGGCTCCACTGTTCCACCTCCGTTCCACTCTGAGCCTACAGAGCGTGGTGGGGAATAGACATATGGACGCTAAAATCCAACCCCTGGTGACAGGCTGCTTTCTTCTCTCTTTCCCCATCACTACACAAGGATTCGCAGAGGAGGAGTAGCATCACGCATCCTATCCAAGCAGAGTGAAACTTTCGTAGGCATCTCATGCTATTTGCCTAACATTTGCTTCTGCAGAAGATTGCCAGAGCAAGCTTCCCTCCAGTCTAACACGCCCTGGCCAGCTGTTCCAAATTAGCAAGATCTTCATCACCAGAGAAGGATCTTTTTCAGTGTGGTGGGAGGGGGTTGCTTTCCTCCCTTTAGGGTTCCTGTCACTGGGCCCTCTCTCTGTAAGCAGCCAGATCCTCAGAGAAGCTGAGGACACGCCAGCCAGCTCTCTTCCCTCCCTCCTCCAATGGCCAGCCCAAGAAAGAGAGCGCTCCTTCATGCGGGGGAAGTCCCATGGCAGTGAGGCTATGGAAACTTTGCCGTCTAAGGCTGTGGAATTCTTCCACTGGGCTCCTGCAGTTAATCATCGCAGCTCCCTGGATTCCCAACTTTGGGCTTTAAAAGGTAGCACCCGAGCAAGAAGGACAAACATATCGAGAAGAAAGAAAAAAAAGTTGGTGTAAGCGAAAAGATAACTACCTCCAACGCTTGTCTACTGAGTAACTGAGTAATTGTGAGAAGCGGAAAGAAGAAAAGAGCACAGGAAAAATAAGTATAGACCACACTCCAGAACATCACTCCAGATTCCCAGCGAAAGCTGCCCAGATCCACTCTCTAGAACCTACACAGAACATTGCTCCTTTGCTAATGTACTTGTAGAAGGATTACCTACGGTTGCTTTGTTTGAAACTTTCTCCTCTCAGCAGATCACCGGCTTCTGTCCCCCTTTGGAAAAAAGTGCTAGAGGCCGGGCACGGTGACTCACGCCTGTAATCCCAGCATTGTGGGAGGCTGAGGTGGGCAGATCGCTTGAATCCAGGAGTTCGAGACCAGCCGGAGCAACATGGTGAAACCCCATCTCTACAAAATATACAAAAATTAGCCAGGCATGCTGGTGCACACCTACAGTCCCAGCTACTCTGAAGGCTGAGGTGGGAGGATCTCCTGAACCCTGGAGGCAGAGGTTGCCGTGAGTGGAGATGGCACCACTGCACTCCATCCTGGATGACAAAGTGAGACCCTATCTTAAAACAAAACAAAACAAAACAAAAACAGAAAGGTGCTAGAGAGCTCACAGTTGTGAGTACACAGCTCTCAAATATTAACTTCCAAGATGCTCAAGGTGGCTTCTTAGGCCAGGTTGTCATGGTTTCCAAGACCACAAACAGAAGTTTGGTTCAAAAGAAGGGCAGGAAGGGAATTGCCTTTTTCTCCCTAAAGGAATAGTTTCTAGAGCCAAGATGAAAGGGGGATATGGCAAAAGGAAGAGAAGTTTCCATAACAGGGCAAAGAAAATGGACAGTCTTGAGAGTTCAATTTTTCCTGGTGAGCATAGGGAGAGAGGCCTCATGTGTAGGATTATAAGGCCCTATTCAGAGGGTGAGATAAGCCTAGGAGGTTAATAGGAAGAGGAGTCAGCTTTCAACTATATTAAATGTCCACCCAACCAAACCTAGGAGGCAGGAAGAACAGAGGCCAAAATTAAGCTGCTTTGGGAAGGCGAAGGCCCTCCAAAGACTCTGAATTTTGCCTGCAAGAGGGCAATTGAGATAATTATCCCCAGAAGTGATGTGTGGAGGTGCTGTTTCCAGAATTGAGGCCTGCCTTGCTGTCCACCCCCTGCAGGTCCCCTGGTCAGGACTCTTTCAACTCTCATTTCAAAGGAGCCAGAGGAGGAGAACATTGTAAGAAACCAAAATGCTACCATTCCTCCCAGCAGGAGCTGTCAGCTGAGTGCGGCCACCTGGCCCAGGAATTCCCTTTCAGACTCATGGGCAGCTCTCTGCGGCTTATGAGAATCCCCTTGGATGCTTCCTCCTGAGCTGGTGCCAGCTTGGAAAGGAGACAGAGTTGCTCACCGCTCTGCTATACCCAGAAGCAGCAACTGTGGCACCACTGTAGGTTAATTACCACGTATGCTCCACCACCTTCTCAAAGCAGACAGGGGCCAGGGTGGGCTGACCACAAGCTAGGAGGCAGGTCAGACCTGTCACAATTTTATCACCAGTAACAATACTAGCCAATAAGTTCCAGGTCTTTTCAGGGAGCAGGTCCCCTACTTTTCCCACCAACTACGTCAAACAAGAATCCCATAATCATAGCAACGTAGATGGAAAAGTCTAAACAAATCCCCTCATTTTACATTTAAGCACATACGAGTCAAATATTATGCTGAGCACTGGATAAAAAGGCTACACAATCTTTTTTTTTTTTTTTTTTTTTTTTTTTTTTAGATGGAGTCTAGCTCTGTCACCAGGTTGGAGTGCACTGCTGTGATCTTGGCTCACTGCAACCTCCGCCTGCCAGGTTCAAGTGATTCTCCTGCCTCAGCCTCCTGAGTAGCTGGGACTACAGGCATGCACCACTATGCCTGGCTAATTTCTGTATTTTTAGTAGAGACAGGGTTTCACCATATTGGCCAGGCTGGTCTCGAACTCCTGACCTCATGATCCGCCTGCCTCGGCCTCCCAAAGTGTTGGGATTATAGGCGTGAGCCACCGAGCCAGGCCAAGGCTACACAATCTTGATGGGAAAGCAGGACAGGGGAAGAGACATCTGAGGCAAAGAAGTCTGTATTGGGTGTCAAAGGAAGGGCAGAAACATCTCCCGTGCCTGCTTGCCTGTGCCTACCCAAAACCTCTAGGTTTTCCCCTGCCGCCAGCTTGTGGTCATCAAGCTGCTGCAGGAGAGAGCTCATCACAGCGTGGGCCTCCCCTTCAGCCTGAGCAGAAGGGGACCTTCTCTTTCCAGAGCTGCTATATACAGTCAGGTAGCATGTGCCCTGAACATGGGCACCAGGTAAGGAGGTGGTTTGGGAGATTAAATCCACCCTAAGTTTTGCCAGATGGGCCTTGCACCTGTGGGCTATATTCACCTTTCTAAAATCTTTAAAAGTAACTTAAGGACTAGCAGGTGCAGTTAACCATCAACCTGGCATTCCCTTGGGTCACCAAATCCTGAAAAATATCTCAGGAAGAAAATCAGAAGTGAATGCGGTTTGACCTGGGGATGCACCAGAGGCAGGGCTGAAGATGCCCAAGCAGGCAGCCCTGTGGGGTCTCTGCACCCGGGCCAGGCTCCTGCCCCTCACAGCTCACAGGCTCTCCTGTGACAGTCCTTCCCAAGTAGCACCAGTGCCTCTCAGCCAACCCTCCTCCAAATCCATTCTCCCTGAGCCTTCGTTTCCTCATCTAAAAAAAATGGGGATCAAAAAGTCATCTACCCCATACCAAAGTTGAAAGGATTATTACTTTTTTCATGTGCAATGGCCCTTGCCCTTGGATGAAGATCAAGTATCTTAAAAAACCATTGAACAGTGAGGCACACTGCCTCTGCCCCTCTGTCAGAGCCTCCCCGTGCCTCTGGCCACCGTGTTCCTATACTTTCCAGTCCTGGGTCTGGACCCTTGGCTCTGTGTACCAGGAGGACATTGGTACTCCCCATTCACAGACTTCTCCAGAATCTCTAAGTTTTGAAGCTATATCTGTGGAATCTATCTGTCTGAGGTTCCTTTTTAAGTGGTGTCAGCAAGACTGAGTAAAAAGACAGAAAAAGTTCATGACAGTAAAAGAACTCTGTGTTAAGAACTCACATTTGGGTAATGCTTCACAGTTTTCAAAGCACTCTGACATTTGATCTTTGCGACAATCTTTTCAGCTAGACAGGACTGACAATATCGTTCTTTGACAGATTTTATAACATATGGTCTTAAAGGTGAGGTGACTCACTCAATTAAGGCCATTCAACCACAGGAAGAGCATAGAAGCAGCTAAGGTTTACTCCATACTACAAGGTCCTAAGAGAAAGTGGAGAGAAGAGGCTGGGCACGGTGGCTCATGCCTGTAATCCCAGACACTCAGGAGGCTGAGGCAAGAGGATCACTTGAGGACAGGAGTTTGAGACTAGCCTGGGCAATACAGTGAGACACCATCTCTACAAAAAATAAAAAAGTGGCTGGGCGTGGTAGCATGTGCCTGTAGTCCCCACTACTTAGGAGGCTGAGGAGGGAGGATTGCTTGAGCCCAGGAGTTTGAAGCTGCAGTAAGCTATGATCATACCACTGCACTCTAGCATGGTGACAGAACAAGACCTGGCTTAAAAAGAAAAAAAAAAAAGAGAGAGAGCAGCCTGTATAAAATGGTGGGATAATTCTAGGCCCAACCCAGGACATTGGAGCTAGGGATTCGTGTCCTGATGAGCTCAGAGGATTAATACAGGTTCTCCTACTTCCTCTCAGAGGTAACAGTGAGACATGCTGAATGTACGTGTGATGTCTGTGTGTGTCATTCTTCTTGGCCATGGACACCTCGAGGGTACAGTTTGTGGTCTAGATGGAGGCGGTACACTTCCTGGTGTGGTGCTGAGGTACAAAAGGGAGGGAACAAAAAAGGGTGGAGGGAGATTAGAGAAAGAAAGGAAGAGGGCCTTTTCCCTTAGGGAATTCCCAGTCCGCACAATTCTAAATAAAGAAGACAGGATACACCCATATTAAGAAGGCCTATGATTATAGTACAGCACATCCAGAAATATTGAAGTGCATCGGGACCAGGAAAGACAAAGACTGACAAGGGGAAGAAATGCAAAAAACAAAAGCAAATACAAACCCGAAACATATAAACGGGAAACAAAATGTTGCTCTAGAGTCTTTCCACCCTTTAAAGGCCTTCAGTATTGAAAGGAGGGAATCTTTAGGGTCAACAATAGGGTCTTTCCCTAGGAAGGCAAGCAAAGGCAAGATTGTGGCCCCAGATAATCACTTCTCTCTAGCTAGCACTTCTGGGTTCAGATGATGTCATGCGCATTAAGTATTTGTCGAGAAAAGAGACCTCTGGAAGGGTAAAACCTCAGGACGGAGTTTATAAACAGCACACTCAACTCCACCTGTCTTCCACCATCTAGGAGAGTGACCCTCCTCAGTTTCCTGCTACAAAGAAAGAGCAGGCTATTCTCTTCATATTACTGCAAAGGATGATATACCCAAAAAATGTGATTAAAAAAAGGAGGGCCTCCATGGGCAGATGAATGGACAAACAAGTGTGGCACATTCATACAATGGAATTATTATTCAAGGAAGGACGTTCTGACACATGCTGCCACACGGATGAACCTTGAAGACATTATGCTAAGTGAAATAAGCCAGTTGCACACACACAAATAAATAGGGTATAATTCTATTCATATGAAGTATGTAGAATAGGCAAATTCATCGAGACAGGAAATAGAGTGGAGGTTCCCAGGGGCTGGATGGAGTGAGGAATGGGCATTATTGTTTAATGGGTACAGAGTTTCAGTTTGGGATGAAGGAGAAGTTCTAGACATGGATGATGGTGATGGGAACCCTACACTGGGAATGTAGTTAGTACCACTGAACGGTCTACTTAAAAAGGGTTAAGATAAGCTGGGTGCGGTGGTTCATGCCTGTAATCCCAACACTTTGGGAGGCTGAGGCGGGTGGATCACGAGGTCAGGAGTTCAAGAACAGCCTGGCCAATATGGTGAAACCCTGTCTCTACTAAAAATACAAAAATTAGGCCGGGTGTGTTGGCTCACGCCTGTAATCCCAGCACTTTGGGAGGCCGAGGCGGGCAGATCACGAGGTCAAGAGATCGAGACCATCCTGGCTAACACGGTGAAACCTTGTCTCTACTAATAATAGAAAAAGAAATTAGCCGGGCATGGTGGCAGGCACCTGTAGTCCCAGCTACTAGGGAGGCTGAGGCAGGAGAATGGCATGAACCCGGGAGGCAGAGCTTGCAGTGAGCTGAGATTGTGCCACTGCACTCCAGCCTGGGCGAGAGAGCGAGACTCCATCTCAAAAAAAAAAAAAAAAAAAAAAATTAGCTGGGCATGGTGGAGTGTGACTGTAGTCCTAGCTGCTCGGGAGGCTGAGGCAGGAGAATCACTTGAACCTGGGAGGTGAAGGTTGCAGTGAGCCAAGATCATGCCACTGCACTTCAGCCTGGGGGACTGAGTGAGACTCTCTCAACAACAACAACAACAACAAAATGGTTAAGATGGCAAATTTTATGTTCTGTATATTTTATCACAGTAAAAAATAAATAAATAAATAAATAAATAAATAAATAAAAATAGGAGAAGAAAGAAGACCAGATGGAAGACTCATGCTGGTATAGACAGGTGAGAAGGGTGGAGAAGGGAAGAGCAGAGCTAAGTTCCAGACGTGGGACCAGCAGCTGCTGTCAGCAGGGCTCAGACCCATTGTGGTAATGGAGGTGCAGGCCAGTGGGGCACAGGTCAGTCACCACAGACATGCCCAGGGCTGGGAGCCCACACAGAGCCTGGCACAACATCAAAGAACTCAAGGGACCTGGCAAAGCTGAGTGACAAGGCAAAGGGGCGGAGAAACAGACTGGGCTTTCTGAATACCATGCAGTGTGTTTGTGTGTGGTGGGGGACAACGGTGGGAGTGCACTGAGGGTGGTGGGCATAAGATAGACAAATCACCTTTTTAAAGAGCAGGAGAGAGGCATCTGTGTTCATCCTCTCCTCTCCCAAAGTCACCCTATCATCAGCTCAGAGAACACAGGCACCTGGTTAGAGCAGGTACAGCTAAGGCTTTCTTGATCCAAGACGGAGAAGTAAGTCTCCAGGCTTTTTGATCACTCTGTATTAGTATCTCATCTGATCCTCTCAACGACCTTGGGAAATGGGTCATATCACTCCCATTCTACAGAGGAGAAAACTGGCTACATAATTTGTCTAGGCTCACACAGTAAGAAGACAAGCCAGAATCCAAACCCAACTTTGGCAGAAGCCACACTTTTTTCATAATACTGCCTTTGAGTTGCTTTCCAGACATGAGAGCTCTCCTCAGTGATCATTCATCTCTTAAAGTATGGTACAGTGATTAAGAGCGTAAGCTCCGTGGAGAGACGGCCCAAATCCCAGATCCACCACCACCATCACTATCCATTTGACCTTGGGAATTTTTTTTTTTTTTTTTAAGACCAAGTTTCTCTTTTGTTGCCCTGGCTGGAGTGCAGTGGTGTGATCTCAGCTCACTGCAATCTCTGCCTCCTCGGTTCAAGCAATTCTCCTGCCTTGGCCTCCCAAGTAGCTGGAACTAGAGGGCCACCCCACCATGCCCGGCTAATTTTTGTATTTTCAGTAGAGAGAGGGTTTCACCATGTCGCCAGGCTGGTCTCAAACTCCTGACCTCAAGTGATCCGCCCACCTCGGCCTCCCAAAGTGCTGGGATTACAGGCATGAGGCACCGCGCCCAGTCCCCATGCTCTTCTTCTTCTTTATTTTTTTTTTTTGAGACAGAGTCTCACTCTTGCTAGGCTGGAGTACAGTGGTGCAATCTTGGCTCACTGCAACCTCCGTCTCCCAGTTCAAGCGATTCTGCTGCCTCAGCCTCCCAAGTAGCTGGGACTATAGGTGCTCACTACCATGCCCAGCTAATTTTTGTATTTTCAGTAGAGACGGGGTTTCACCATGTTGGCCAGGCTGGTCTCGATCTCTTGACCTCATGCTCTGCCCACCTTGGCCTCACAAAGTGCTGGGATTACAGGTGTGAGCCACCACGCCCAGGCCTCCCCCCACCCCCCACCTCCGTTCTCTTCTTACTGCTCCCTAGGAGCCTATTCATCTGCTGTTACACTGAACTGGGACCTCATTTTTTATCTCCACCACCCCAAGTGATGCATTCTCACCCCAATGGCATGCATTTTCACAAGTTTCCAACCTACTGCCTTTTGTGATAGCTATTTTTATCCCCTTTCAAGAATTGAAGGAACTGAGACCTAAAGCCCTACAGTTAACTTGTGGCGAAACTGGACCATAAACCCAGGTCCAAAAAACCCATGTTCTTGGCTGTTACATGACGTTTTGGCATCAGAGACAAAAAATCTACCACATGGTAAAGGGGAAAGTAGCTTGGGTTGAATTTCAAATATTTGGATTGGAATCCAAGCTCTGTGACCTCGGACAAGTTTCTGTTTTTTTTTTGTTTGTTTGTTTTGTTTTTTTTTGAGATGGAGTCTTGTTCTGCCGCCCAAGCTGGAGTGCAGTGGCATGATCTTGGCTCACTCCACCCTCCGCCTCCCAGGTTCAAGCGATTCTCCTGCCTCAGCCTTCTGAGTAGCTGAGATTACACCACTACGCCCGGCTAATTTTTTGTATTTTTAGTAGAAACAGGGTTTCACCATTTTGGCCAGGCTGGTCTTTAACTCCTGACCTCGTGATCCACCAGCCTTGGCCTCCCAAAGTGCTGGGATTACAGGCATGAGCCACCACGCCCTGCTATTTATATATGTTTTTTAGCTATAGGGTCTCACCCTGCCACCCAGGCTGGATGGAGCAATCTTCCCGCTTCAGCCTCCCCAGTAGCTAGAACTACAGGCATGCACCACCATGCCTAGCTAATTTTTATTTTTATTTTTTGAGCCAGGGTCTTGCTCTGTTACTCAGGCTGGAATGCAGTGGCATGATCAGAACTCACTGAAGCCTTGGCCTCTGGGCTCAAGTGATCCTCCTACCTCAGCCTCCTTTGTAGACTACAGGGGTGTGCCACCATGCCTGGCTGTAGGCTGCTAAGCTTGTCTCAAACTCCTGGGCTCAAGTGATCCTCCTACCTCAGCCTCCTTTGTAGACTACAGGGGTGTGCCACCATGCCTGGCTAATTTTTTAATGTTTTTGTAGAGACAAGGTTTTGCTATGTGGTCCAGGCTGATCTCAAACTCCTAGGCTCAAGTGATCCTCTCACCTCTGCCTCCCAAAGTGCTGGGATTATGGGTGTGAGCCACTGCACCTGTCCAGAAACTATAATTTTAAATGCCTGCTTTGGGCTTGTCATTCTGACATATATTACATGAAATTATAAAGATTAATGATTCAAAGTGATTAATATAAGAGCTATTCAAGAAATGGTAATATTATTTTCTTCTATATCACAACATTTTTTTTTTTTAACTGACACATTTCCTGTCATTTTCATTTGTATTTCCTTTTCATTTTTCTTCCCCTCTGCTAGTTTGGAAGTTACATTATACCAAGTTTTTGAGTATTAGCCTAGAAATCTTAACATGTATTAGCCTAGAAATCTTAACATAAAGACTTCTAATAATCAATATCTTAAATTTTTTCTGTAGAAAATATAAGGATCTTAGAACACTTAAACTCCAATTACTATATTCACCTTCCAATTTTTTTTTTTTTTTCAGATGCAGGATCGCTCTGTCACCCAGGCTGGAGTGGTGCAGTGGCGCGATCTAGGCTCACTGCAACCTCCGCCTCCTGGGTTCAAGCGATTCTCCTGCCTCAGCCTCCTGAGTAGCTGGGATTACAGGCATGTGCCACCACGCCCAGCTAACTTTTATATTTTTAGTAGAGACAGGGTTTCACCATGTTAGCCAGAATGGTCTCAATCTCCTGACCTTGTAATCCGCCCTCCTTGGCCTCCCAAAGTGCTGGGACTACAGGTGTGAGGTACCGCGCCTGCCCTCTCCTTCCAATTTATATGCTATAGTTACTGAGGATTTTAATTATACCTTCATTTTATTCATATCTATTAGACATTTTTATATTTGTCTTTGACATCAATATTTAGATTTCACTCCATGTTTACCATTTTATTTGCTCATCATCCCTTCTTTTTTTTTATTTATTTATTTATTTATTTATTTATTTATTTTTTGAGACAGGGTCTTCCTCTGTTGACCAGGGTGGAGGGCAGTGGTGCCATCATAGCTCACTGCAGACTGAATCTCCTGGGCTCAAGTGATCCTCCCACCTCAGTCTCCCAAGTAGCTGGGACTACAGGCCTGCATCATCATGCCAGGCTTTTATTTATCTATTTATTTTTAAATTTTTATTAGAGATGAGGTCTATTTTGCCCAGGCTGTTCTTGAACTCCTGAGCCCAAAAGATCCTTTCATCTTGGTTTCCCAGAATGCTAGGACTATAAGGCATGAGCCACAGTGCCCAGTCCATCATCCCTTCTTGAATCTTAGACTTTCCTTTTAGTACAGGCATACCTCAGAGACATTGCAGGTTCCAGACCACTGCAATAAGGCAAGTTCCTGGTTATTTATTACTTTTTTGGTTTGTCAATGCATATAAAAGTTATGTCTACACAATACTATAGTCTATTAAGTGTTTTTATGGTTAAAAAACACAATGTGACTACCTTAATTAAAATATATTTTGTGTTAAAAATGCTAATGATCGGCCATGGCTCACGCCTGTAATCCTAGCACTTTGGGAGGTTGAGCGGGGCAGATCACTTGAGGTCAGGAGTTCAAGGCCAGCCTGACCAACATGGTGAAACCCTGTCTCTACTAAAAATATTTTTTAAGGCCGGGTGCAGTGGCTCACGCTTGTAATCTCAGCACTTTGGGAGGCCAACGCAGGCAGATCACGAGGTCAGGAGATTGAGACCATCCTGGCTAACACAGTGAAACCCCGTCTCTACTAAAAAAATACAAAAAAAAAAAATTAGCCGGGCGCGGTGGCGGGCACCTGTAGTCCCAGCTACTCAGGAGGCTGAGGCAGGAGGATGGCGTGAACCCGGGAGGCGGAGCTGGTAGTGAGCCGAGATCGCGCCACTGCACTCCAGGCTGGGCGACAGAGCGAGACTCTGTCCCAAAAAAAAAAAAAAAAAAAAAAAAAAAAAAAAAAATAAAATAAAATTATATATAAAAAAGGGTGACCCTTTCTTGTCCCGGCCTGCACGGTATGGGTTCATGGGTCTCTGAGACCTTAAAATTGAGAGCGTTTTTGCACTCCAGGGGCTGCTCCTGGCGGCTCTGTGGCCGTCACCATGCCACAGAACAAATATATTGAATTACACCGTAAACACTATGGATACCATTTGGAATACCATGAGCAAAAGAGAAAGAAGGAAAGTCGAGAGGCTCATGAATGTTCAAAGAAGGCAAAGAAAATGATTGGTCTGAAGGCTAAGCTTTACCATAAACAGCATCATGCTGAGAAAATACAAATGAAAAAGACTATCAAGATGCATGAAAAGAGAAACACCAAACAAGAGAAGGATGAAAAGACTCCACAGGGAGCAGGACCTGCCTGTCTGCTGGACAGAGAGGGACAATCTCGAGCTGAAGTACTTTCCAATATGATTAAACAGAAACGAAAAGAGAAGGCGGGAAAATGGGAAGTCCCTCTGCCTAAAGTACGTGCCCAGGGAGAAACAGCAGTATTAAAAGTTATTCGAACAGGAAAGAGAAAGAAGAAGGCAAGGAAGAGGATGGTTACTAAAGTCTGCTTTGTTGGAGATGGCTTTACAAGAAAACCACCTAAATATGAAAGATTCACCAGGCCAATCTGCGTTTCAAGAAAGCCCATGTAACACATCCTGAACTGAAAGCCACTTGGTGTAAAAAAGAATCCCTCATCCCCACTGGACACAGCTTTGGGTGTTATTACCAAAGGTACTGTCATTGAGGTAAATATGAGCGAATTGGACCTTGTGACACAAGGAGGCAAAGTTATTTGGGGAAAATACGCTCAGGTTAACAACAATCCTAAAAATGATGGATGCATAAATACAGTCTTACTGGTTTGACAGGAATTTCATATATAATTATTGAGGACTACACACCAACTGAAAAAACTGCCATTACTGTAATGTTTCTACCAAACAGTCATACATGTCTGCAATCAAGAGATTTACTACATTGTAAACATTCAAACGGTCCAGTCTTATAAATGGTCTTTATTTTGAAATCTGCTTAGACCCCATGTTCATAAAATTGAATGACTGAATTGAATGTTCATAAAATTCAATTGAAAAAAAAGCAAATATACAAATATCCTACTTCATCAATATCTGCATTTATGAGTGGGTATTCAGCAATTTCCTGAAAAACCACCAGTGTCCGTTGAAAATGCTTTTCAAAAAGGTTAATACACACTTAATTATGTGCCTGAGAATTTAACTGAAGTATCTTCTACCTCATTCATCATTAATCCTAAAAAAGGTAACATTAATACAGATGTTAAGTTTACAATGTTTATACTAAAAGTATGTGAGGAGACACAAAGTTCAGAACTCTTAGAGAAATCTTCTCACCTGTGAAATCCTTAACTTCTGAATACAGCAAAGGTCCAGTTAATTCACATTCTAAACATTTTTTTCGTCTCATTTACCACGTATAATAACACCTACTTGGCACTATTTTCTACTCGAATCATGAAAATGAAAAAAAAATACTAAAGTCTTTGTACTTTGTTAGCATTTTCTGTATTCTAAACAGCATATTTCTACTTTCAGAATGGTATTAAGAATTAGTTTAAGCAACTCCAGCTAAGTTTTAAAAGGAAAAAAGAAGACTGCACTGATTCTCTGAGGAGAAATTTATTTGTAGTTACTTAGATGATGTAAAAAAGTAAGGTTTTTTTTCACTGGTGAAAGCACTTTTGTTATCTGTGATATGTTGTGGCTTTAAGGATGGCTGTACATTACATTAATCTATTAATCACCAAAAAAAAAAAAAAAAAAAAAAAAAGCTGGGCGTGGTGGCACATGTAATCCCAGCCACTCGGGAGGCTGAGGTGAGAGAGTCGCTTGAACCCAGGAGGCGAAGGTTGCAGTAAGCCGAGATCGCACCACTGCACTCTAGCCTGAGCAACAGAGTGAGACTCCGTCTCGAAAAACAAAAACAAAAAACCAATGTTAATGAACATCTGAGCCTTCAGGAAGTGATAATCTTTTTGCTGGTGGAGAGTCTTGTTCTAATGTGGATGGCTGTTTACTGATGGGTGGGGTAGCTGTGATGATTTCTTTAAATAAGACAATAACAAAGTTTGCTGCATTGACTGACTCTTTAGTGAGACTTCTCTATAGCATGTGATGCTATTTGACAGCATTTTTTCCTTTTCTTTCTTTTCTTATTTTATTATTATTATTATTATTATTTGAGATGGAGTCTTACTATGTTGCCCAGGCTGGAGTAAAGTGACACGATCTGAGCTCACTGCAACCTCCACCTCCCAGGTTCAAGCAATTCTCCTGCCTCAGCCTTCCAAGTAGTTGGGATTACAGGAATGCACCACCACACCTGGTTAATTTTTGTATTTTTAGTAGAGACAGGGTTTCTCCATGTTGGCCAGGCTGGTCTCGAACTCTTGACCTCAGGTGATCCACCTGCCTGGGCCTCCCAAAGTGCTGGGATTACACGTGTGAGCCACCGTGCCCAGCCTCTTTTTTTACATCCTCATGAAGGACTGATATTTGATAGCATTTTACCACAGTAGAACTTCTTTCAAAATTGGAGTCAATCCTCTCAAACCCTGCAGCTGCTTTATCAACTATGTTTATGTAATATTCTAAATCCTTTGTTGTCACTTCAACAGTATTTACAGCATCTTCACCAGGAGTAGATTTCATCTCAAGAAACCACTTTCTTTGCACATTCCTAAAAAGCAACTCCTCATCTGTTCAAGTTTTAACATGAGATGGCAGCAATTCAGTCATATCCTCAGGTTCTACTTCTAATTCTAGTTCTCTTGCTATTTCCACCATATCTGCAGTTACTTCCTCCACTGAAATCCTGAACCCCTCCAAGTCAGCCATGAGGGTTGGAATCAATGTCTTCCAAACTCCTGTTAATGTTGATATTTTGACTTCCTCCATGAATCATGAATATTCTGTTTCTCTCCTTTTTTTTTTCCAGACAAGGTCTCACTCTGTCACCCAGGCTGGAGTGCAGTGGCACAATCATGGCTCACTGCAGCCTCGACCTCTCAGGCCCTAACAATCCTCTCACTTCAGCCTCCTGAGTAACTGAGAGCACAAGAGAACACCACCATGCCTGACTAATTTTTTCACTTTTTGTAGAGACAGGGTCTCCCTGTGTTGCCAGGCTGGTCTCAAACTCCTAGGCTCAAGTGATCCTCCTGCCTCAGCCTCCCAAAATGCTACGATTACAGGCATGAGCCACCATTCCCAGCCCTTGAATGTTCTTTTTTTTTTTTTTTTTTTTTTTTTTTTGAGACGGAGTCTTGCTCTGTCGCCCAGGCTGGAGTGCAGTGGCGCAGTCTCAGCTCACTGCAAGCTCCGCCTCCCGGGTTCACGCCATTCTCCTGCCTCAGCCTCCCGAGTAGCTGGGACTACAGGCGCCCACCACTGCGCCCGGCTAATTTTTTTCTATTTTTAGTAGAGACGGGGTTTCACCATGGTCTCGATCTCCTGACCTTGTGATCCGCCCGCCTCGGCCTCCCAAAGTGCTGGGATTACAGGCGTGAGCCACCGCGCCCGGCCTGAATGTTCTTAATGGCATCTAGAATGGTGGATTCTTTCCAGAGGTTTTCAATTCATTTTGCCCAGATCCATCAGAGGAATCATTGTCTATGGCAGCTATAGCTTTACAAAATATATTTCTTAAATGATAAGACTTGAAAGTCAAATGTGTTCCTTGTTCCATGAGCTGCAGAACAGATTTTGTGTTAGCAAGCATGAAAACAACATTCATCTCCTTGTATGTCTCCATCAGAGCTCTTGGGTGACCAGGTGCATTGTCAATGAGCAGTAGTATTTTGAAATACTAGTAGTAGGTTTCAACAGTGGGCTTAAAATATTTGGTAAACTGGCCAGGCACGGTGGCTCACGCCTGTAATCCCAACACTTTGGAAGGCTGAGGCAGATGGATCACATGAGATCAGGAATTTGAGACCAGCCTGACCAATATGATGTAACCCTGTCTTTATTAAAAACACAAAAATTAGCCAGGGTGGTGGCGGGCGCCTGTAATCTCAGCTACTTGGGAGGCTGAGACAGGAGAATTGCTTGAACCTGGGAGGCAGAGGTAGCAGTGAGCAGTGAGCAGTGAGACCGCACAATTGCACTCCAGCCTGGGCAACAAGATCGAAACTCCATCTCAAAAAGAAAAAAATATATATATATGTATACAGCAAACCATGCTGTAAATAGATGAGCTGTCATCCAAGCTTTGTTGGATGATAGACCACAGGCAGAATAGATTTAACATAATTATTAAACGCCCTAGAGGCCTGGTGCAGTGGCTCACATCTGTAATCCCAACACTTTGTGAGGCCGAGGAGGGCGGATCACTTGAGGTCAGGAGTTTGAAACCAGCCTGGCCAATATGGTAAAACCCGTCTCTACTAAAAATATAAAAGTTAGCAGGGCGTGGTGGCGGGTGACTGTAATCCCAGCTACTCAGGAGCCTAAGGCAGAAGAATCATTTGAACCTGGAGGGGTGGAAAATAAATAAAGACCCTAGGATTTTCAGAATGGTAAACATTAAACAAATAAAGACCCTAGGATTTTCAGAATGGTAAACATTGACTTTAACTTGAAGTCACCAGCTGCACTGGCCCCTAATGAGAAAGTCAGCTTGTTCTTTGAAACTTTAAAGCCAGGCATTGACTTCTCCTCTCTAGCTATGAAAGTCCTAGATCTTTTTCCAAGAGAAGGCTGTTTTATCTACATTAAAATCTGTTGTTTAGCATAGCCACTGTCACCAATTATCTTAGCCGGATCTTCCGACTAACTTGCTGTGGTTTCTATTTCAGCACTTGCTGCTTCACCTTTATGTTGTGGAGACAGCTTCTCTTGTTAAACCTGAAGAACCAAGCTCTGCTAGCTTCTAACTTTTCTTCTGCAGCTTCCTCCCCTCTGTCAACCTTCACAGCATTGACGAGATTTAGGATCTTGCCTTGGATTAGGCTTCAACTTAAGAGAATGTTGTGGCTGGTTTGATCTTCTAAGCAGACCACTTGAACTTTCTTCCTGTCAGCAAATAAAGCTGTTTTGCTTTATTACTTGCGTGTTAACTGGAGTAGTACTTTTAATTTCCTTCAAGAACATTTTCCTTTATTTACAACTTGGCTAACTGGCACAAGAGGCCTAGCTTTGGGCCTATCTCAGCTTTCAACATGACTTCCTCCGTAGGCCTAATCATTTCTAGCTTTTGATTTATAGTGAGAGACCTGTGACTCTTTCTTTCACATGAACACTTAGAGGCCATTGTAGGGTTATTAACTGGCCTACTTTCAATATTGTTGTGTCTTGGGGAATAGGGAGTCTGCAGGAGAAAGAGAGAGGTGAAGAACAGCTGGTCAGTGAGGCAGTCAGAACATACACATTTGTTGATTAAGTTTGCTGCCTTATATGGGCACCATTTGTAGCACCCCAAAACAATTATATTAGTAACACCAAAAAAATCACTGATCACAAACCATCACAACACATATAATAATAATGAAAAACTTTGAAACATCATGAGAATTACCAAGATGTGACACAGAGACATGAAATGAGCACACGCTGATGGAAAAATGGTGTTAATAGACTTGCTCAACACAGGGTTGCCACAAACCTTCAATTTGTTTAATAATTTTAAAAAAAGGCAGTGTCTGAAGTGCAATAAAATAAGGTATGCCTATAATTTTTCTTCTTTTGAATTATTTCTTTTAGAAGTTGCTTTAGTAGGCCTGGCACAGTGGCTCATGCCTGTAATCCCAGCACTTTGGGAGGCCGAGGTGGGAGGATCACTTGAGGTCAGGAGTTCAAGACTAGCCTGGGTAGCATGGTGAAACCCCGTCTCTACTGAACATACAAAAAAAAATTAGCTGGGTGTGAAGGCGCATGCCTGTAATTTCAACTACTTGGGAGGCTGAGGCAGGAGAATCGCTTGAACCTGGGAAACGGAGGCTGCAGTGAGCTGAGATTGTGCCACTGTACTCCAGCTTGGGGGACAGAGCAAGACTCTGTGTCCAAAAAAAAAAAAAGAAGTTGCTTTAGTGAAGGAGTCTGTTGGTAGAAACCTCTGTTGTTATTTGTCTGTAAAGGGTTTTGTTTTGCCCACTTTTTTGTTTTGAGACAGAGTCTCGCTCCATCACTCAGGCTGGAGTGCAGTGGCATGATCTCGGCTCACTGCAACCTCCGCCTCCCAGGTTCAAGCGATTCTCCTGCCTCAGCCTCCTGAGTAGCTGGAACTACAGGCGTCCTGTCACCATGTTCGGCTAATTTTTTTTATTTTTAGTAGAGACGGGGTTTCACCATGTTGGCCAAGCTGGTCTCGAACTCCTGACCTCAGGTGATCCCCCTGCCTCGGCATTTCAAAGTGCTGGGATTACAGGCATGAGCCACCGTGCCTAGCCGTGTGTTCATATATTTAGATACAGGCTCACTCTGTCACCCAGGCTGGAGTGCAGTGGTTTAATCGAAGCTCACTGCAGCCTCGAACTCCTGGACTCAAGTGATTTTCTTGCCTGAGCCTCCTAAGTAGCTGAGACTGCAGGCGTGTGCTGCTGTGCCCAGCTAGTATATTTTTTAGATAAAGCATATAAAGCAAGTACAAATAATATGTTTCTTTAGGCATACATATGTTTATCAAGAGAATGGTGAATACAACATTACAGCGCAAGGCAGTGGTTGGGATAGGTGATGAGGTGGGGGGATAGAATAGGAAGGGCTCATAGGTGGATGCAAATGGTAGTGATCTCATTTTTGGGTGGTGGGTTCAAGTGTGTTCATTACGTTAAGAAAAATCATTAATAGCATATATAAATAAGTAGAAAAAGAGAGGCATGCATAAACCAGTCAAGAAAGTGTCATGAACTGTAGATTTTTCATCCAATTTTGTGCACCTGAGAAATAAACAAGAGATAGAACTAGAAATGAAAGGCAGAGACAGAGAGAGAGAAGAAGGAAAAAAAAGCTTCCTATTTTTACCAGCAACCTTTTTTAACTTGTATGATCAAAGATAGCCATGGAACCACCTAAAGGTATCAAGACTCTTTTAAATAAGAACTTTTGTTGACAATTTCATGGTCTAAAATAGCCATTTAACAACACAGTCAAGGCCAGGCACAGTGGCTCATGCCTGTAATGCCAGCACTTTGGGAGGCTAGGGCAGGAGGATCACTGGAGCCCAGGAATTAAGAGAGTAACCTGGGCAACACAGTGAGACCACATCTCTACGAAAACACAACACAAAACAAAACAAAAAAAAACCATAGTCAATATACTGCATCTGATGTTACTAGCCTAATAAAAAAAATATCAATCAACTTAAACATTCTGGCTTTTTGGTGGTGGTAGAGGGAGGAGGGATGAGAGTGGGAGTACAGTGAATGGCAGAGGTGCTCATCTGCATTTACTGCTCTAGGGACAAGAGGCCTGGGAGCTGCCCCGTGCAGGACCTCCGTGGCCCGCACGCGGAGCCTCGCACCAGCGAGTCCCGGGGGTGCGGCAGCCTTGCCGCCGTCGCTCGCCCCAGCCAGCCCCGCTCCCCGCCCGCCCTCGCCCCGGGCCGGCCGAGTTCGGACCTGCAGCTCCCCCGCCCTTTGCGCGGTGCGACTCAGCCGCAGGCGCCAGGCTCAGCTGGCTCCCAGCGCGGCCTGGGGAGCAGCTGGGGAAACAAACGCCTTAGCCCTGGAGGCCTGGCTCAGCACAGAAGCGCCAAATAAGGCGGGCCGACTCCACCCGGGCAGCAGCGATTGCTCAGAGGGGGCCGATGACTCACTCGACCCAGCCAGCCAAGCACCTCTCTCCCTCCCCGGGGACCCTCGTCCTGTCCCCCACCACACCACACCACACCCTGGGGAACACACCTGGGGAACCCTCCCAGTTCTTACTCCGCCCCTCACCTGGCGTCCCTGAAACCAAACCCTGTGGCTTCAGTGGCTCAGCCGACTTCTCAGCACAGCTTCCCCGGGAGCTCCCGTCCTTGAGCTGCCAAAACCCAGGGGAACAGGGACTTGCTCCAAGCTTTACAGGGCAGGCATGCTTGATAAATGTCTATTGATCAATGCATGCATTATGTCAGAGGACAAGGGCAAAAACTGGGCTGGTTCTGGGATGTGTGCGTGAAAGCCACTCTGTTTACATCACCGTGGAAGGGAAGGCTGGGGTAAATCTGAGATGCTTCAACGCAGGCTATTCCAGCGTCTACAAGTGAGTGTTCTCATTAGTGCGCAGCAGCTCTGGAAGAAGGGGAGGTAACTTGGAGCACACCCCACTTAGCATATGGGGACCCTGGGCCCCAGAGTGGAGTGTGTGACTTGCCTGGCTGGGTATGAGTGGGGACTGTGGAGTTTCCGTGACCTCAATTTTTCTGGGCTGTAAAGTACAGCACTTGTTTTTTTGTTTTGTGTTGGTTCTTTAGTCAGGGTCTCTGTTTCCCAGGCTGGAGTGCAGTGGCATGATCAAGGCTCACTGCAGCCTCAATCTTCCTGGGCTCAGTAATCCTCCCACCTCAGCCTCCTGAGTAGCTGGGACTACAGGTATGCACAGCCATGCCTGGCTAATTTTGTTTTGGTTTGGTTTGGTTTGGTTTTGGTAGAGATGGGGTTTCCCCATGTTACTCCTGGGCTCAAGCTATCCTCAGTCTCCCAAAGAACTGGGATTATAGGTGTGAACCACCATGCCCACCCTAAAGTGCAGCACTTTGAACTTTTCAAAGCACTTCCATTTAGATTCCATCCTCTCTCCTTAGATTATCATAACTATCGTTTGTGGATACAAACAAATGATGAACGAGACAAGTGAGGCTCAGAGGTTAAGTGACTTGCTCAGAGTTAAGAGGTTAAGGTCACACTGTTAGCTACTGGCTTGGTCAAGAGTGGAAATAAATTAAGGAATTCTTTTTAATGCCCCAAGATTCCAAGATTTTTCGCCCACTTTGAACACATCATTCACATTTGCTGGAACTCTCCCACTCCACAGCATGGAGAGAAGCCACCCTACTCAAGAAAGAGGACTCAAATTTTATAGGAGCTGGAGAAATGAATGGTCTCCCCAACCTCAGGGGAGTAAGGAAGGCCTTTCCCATGCAACAATCTCCAAAACTACGAATCTGTATATTTGTAGGTACTCCATGGTATACAAAGTACTTTCACATCCATTATCTCAAGTGATTCTTGTCACTTACCTTACCCTGTAAGGTATTCAAGAGGATATTATCTGATATTTTAAGGGGAGTGAAAAGGCTGCAGCAGTTAAGTGGCATGTTCAACAATAATACCCCGTTTCCTTCCCATGTGTTGCATTACATTGGTTCCCCTGAGGTTCTGAGATAACCAATGTAATGATGAAAAACTCTCTATATTCATAATGGAAACCCAAAGCATCTCCCTCCATTTTTCTCATCTCTGTCCTTAAGATGCCCAGGTAGGAGGAAGGTGGAGGGGTGAAACCTTGGTATGGGTCAGGGGACAAACTGTGAGCACAGAGTAGCCCAAGGCTTCCCCAGAGTCATATGGCAAAAGGTGCTACCAGCTCATGGGTGAACCCAAGACTCCATGTCCTGGCCCTGGATCCTGCACCGAACAGGTGCCTTGGACCAGCCTGTATCTGTCATGGAGGCCACCAGGACTCTTTATCACTCTTGAATTTGTAGCAGTCAGTTGTACAACCTCCAAGAGGCTGGCACCTCAGGCTGTCACTCCAAAGCTGCCTAACTGCCAAGGGGTGTCGAGTGGCCCACCATAAGCACAGAGACTTTCCCATCTAGTGTCCCATCACAGACACTAGACATTGTCTTTGTCCCCAGCCCCACGGTTGCTAATTATCTTTTGGCTGGTGACAGCCTCCAGATCTTCCTTTCTCTCTGCCCCTTCTTGCTCTATTCTTGGATTTTTTTTTTTTAAAATGCTTCTTTTCTTTAAAAATATAGCTGCAGATAAAATATACTTAGCTTCTCTTTCACACATATACATTTAAGAGAATGAAGGCAGGAAATCTTTATGGTTCTCTCCAATCACAGGCCAGCATGAGAACCCAAACCACCAGGAGGAGCCAGCCTCTCCGCCATGAATGAGTAATCCCACTCACACGTTTATAGGGGGCTTTATTTAGGGTGTTCCACATCTTATTCCAGAAGCCTGGCCTTTAGCTGAGCCTGCGTAAAAGCCACTTTACATTTTGACTCCCACTTCAAACACAAGTTGGCCTGCCCATCTTCTCACACCTTCATGTGCGATCCAGATACATAAAGGAAGGTACTTCCCAAAGGCGACCCAAGAGTTCCAAGCCTTCTCCCCTCTCTGATTTCTCATCCCAGGATCAGACCCTGTGCACCACCCAGGCTGGCTCCAGGTGATCATCTTCCAAAGCAAAGGCTATGGCCATCAGCACTTTTTTTTCCCCTAATCATTTATTCATATTTTAAATTTTTTGGGACAGAGTCTTCCTCTGTTGCCTAGGCTGGAGTGCAGAGGCACGATCTTGGCTCTCTGCAGCCTCAACCTCCTGGACTCAAGCAAGCCTCCCACCTCAGCCTCCCGAGTAGCTGAGACCACAGACACGCACTACTACGCTCAGCTAATTTTCATACGTTTTGTAGAGATGGGGTCTGACTAGGTTGCCCAGGCTGGTCTCGAACTCTTGGGATCAATTCTCCCGCTTTGCCTCCCAAAGTGTTGGGATTATAGACGTGAGCCACTGTGTCCAGCCATTTGTTTTTGTTTGTTTGTTTGTTTTCTGTTTTTTTAGAGAGAAGCTCTTGCTCTGTCGCCCAGGCTGGAGTGCAGTGGTGCAATCAGAGCTCGCTGCAGCCTCAAAGCCCTGGACTCAAGGGATCCTCCTGCCTCAGTCTCCTGAGTAGCTGGGACTACAGGTGTGCGTCACCACACCTGGTTAATTTTTTTATTTGTTATTTTTTTAAGTGATGGAGTCTCACTAAGTTGCCCAGGCTGGTCTTAAAACCCTGGCCTCAAGCCTCAGCCTCCCAAAGTGCTGGGATTACAGGCATGAGCCACCGTGCCCGGCCCTTCAGCTTCTTTATTTCCCTTCTAAAACCACAGACACTTTGCCTCTGGTTGCCTGCTGTCATTGGATTCCACTGGACTATATTTGGGGCTGACTTGTGACCAGTTCTTTATGATGTGGGAAAATGCTCATGATCTAGTATTGGGTAGGAAAAAAAAAAATTAAATCAAAATCTTATTATGCAACGTGTTCCCAATTTCGTTTAAAAAATGTATATACTCACCCGCGTATATAAAAGACTAAAAGAGACTACACCAAAATGTTAGCAGTTATGTCTGGACTTGTGAAAGTTTTAGTTTTCTCTTCATGCTTTTCTGAATATTCCACACTTTCTAGGATGATCCTGTGTAGAGGCAGTGCATAGCTCAGAATCTTTTTTTATTTTTATTTATTTTTTTTGACATGGAGTCTCGCTCTCTTGCCAGGCTGAAGTGCAGTGGCACAATCTCGGCTCACTGCAACCTCCCCCTCCCAGGTTCAAGTGATTCTCCTGCCTCAGCCTCCTGAGTAGCTGGGATTACAGGCACCTGCCACCATGCCCAGCTAATTTTTGTACTTTTAGTAGAGATGGAGTTTCATCACGTTAACCAGGCTGGTCTTGAACACCTGACCTCAGGTGATCCACCTGCCTTGGCCTCCTAAGGTGCTGGGATTACAGGCGGGAGCCACCGCACCTGTTTGAGTCTTTTTTTACTTTTATTTTTTAAAATTTTTTAGAGATGGGGTCTTGTTATATCACCCAAGTTGGATTCAAACTCCTGGACTCAAGCAATTCTTCTGCCTCAGCCTCCCAAAGTGCTGGACTACAGGCATGTGCCACCACACCCTTGGACTCTAAAGTTTGGGAGCCATGATCTGAATTCCACATCCACCACTTGGTAGTTGTGGGAACTTGGATAAAAGTATTTTATCTCTCTGAGCCTTAGTTTCTTTATTTGAAAGGGAAGATAAGAATGACTCCTTCCTTATTAGGATTGTCATGAGGAGGGAATGAGGTCATGCAGTTTTAGCATGTGTTTTGGTGCCTGAAATACAGTAAGTGCTCAGTATGTGTGAGATCCTTTTTACATATTACTTTTATACTCAGGAAAAAAAGTAAATGTTCTTAAAAAATAACCACTTGGCTAAAAAATTGCCATTTGGATTAAAGTACACCGAGAAAACAACAAAAGCCCTTCTGGAGATGTGGTGTCTCTAAAAGTGACTGAAACAAGAATGATCATAGAATAAGGTAGGGTTTAACTATGTCAATGTTCCTATGAAAAGGGAATATACGGCTGGGTGCAGTGGCTCACGCCTGTAATCCCAGCAATTTGGGAGGCTGAGGCAGATGGATCACAAGGTCAGGAGTTCAAGACCATCCTGACTAAGATGGTGAAACCCTGTTGCTACTAAAAATACAAAAATTAGCCAGGCACAGTGGCAGGTGCTTGTAATTCCAGCTATTTGGGAGGCTGAGGCAGAAGAATCGCTTGAACTCAGGAGGCGGAGTTGCAGTGAGCCGAGATCGTACCACTGCACTCCAGCCTGGGTGATAGAGTGAGACTCCATCTCCAGGAAAAAAAAAAAAAAAAAAAAAGAAAGAAAGAAAGGGGAATATAAGATGGGAAGGTGTTGAATGAGGAGTGATGACTGTGATGAATGCAAAGTTGATGAAAGAAAATATAGATGCTTTTTAAATGAAAAAACAAACAAACAAAAACTCACAAAACTAGCTAGATTAGATCACAGAATAATGGACTGAGCTATAAAGCAACAAGCAGAAGAAAAGCATGTAACCCAGAAAGTAGGGAGAGTCTGTGGGTTGGGTAAGCAGGAATGCTCTGTCTAGCTAGGGCGTTAGAGAGGCAGTGTTGCCTAGGGCCCAGGCAGGATGACAGGGGCTGAGTCAGAAACAGCCCTGGGTTAAACTGGGGCAGAAGTTAGATCACATTTAGACAAGGGACTTTGGGGATTGGAACTATGGATTCGGCCAGCCTGGGGAGCTCTGAAACACAACCGTTTATAGCACTAGGTGCAGGAGACAAGCTGAGTAAGTTAGGAGAAGGTGCACTTCACTAATCTGAATATAACTGGGAGCCTGGATCTTCTGACATTGTTCTTAAGCAGTGTGGCCTTCCAATAGCCTGACCTGTTTTGTGCCAGTGACACTAGAGGACGTTGGACACCAGAAAGAAGTAAAAAGAGAATCACCACCATTACTAGGATGCCAAATGGTGTCCAGACCTCCTCTCCACCTTGGCATAGTGGCCACATAGAGTCATACAGAGTGGGGCTACAGGGAGCCTCACAAGCTCCCAGCTTGAGTTTGAAGAGGGAGAGCGAAAGGTGGAACTTCCTTAGACAAGGGCTCAATAATTCTAGGAGACCAGTTCCTAAGCCAAGTCTCCTGGGGAACTGGCCATTGTTTCTTTTCACATTCTAGTCACCAACTTCCTAGGAAGATGTCCCCAGTCTCTGTCACCGAAGCCCAGCTGAGCAAGACAGCAGTGAGATCTTACTTTTAAATGTTGGTACCCAACTATAATTAATCTGTAGCATTGTTTGGGTAGGAGGAAGCAGAGAATGTTAGAGTTGAAACATCCTAGAAGTACATTTAGCCCAAATTATTCATTTTACATCTCAACAAATTGAAGCCCAGAAAGGTTCAGTGATATTTCAAAAGTGATAGAACAACTTAAGTGGCTCAAATTCCAGGTCTCCCAATTTCCAGTCTGAAACTCACTTCTCTAGACCACCCTGCCTGTCATTAAGAAACCTTTGCAATTATTCAGGCATGAGATGATGAGGTTTTGAGCAGGAAAGGCGGCTCTGGGAAGGAAGAAGGTAAAGTTCACCGTGGTCTATTTGTTTAGAAACAATTTTCTATTTCTTTATACCCATCCATCCATCCATCCATCCAACCATTCTTTTTTTTTTTTTTTTTTTTTTTTTTTCCTTTTTAAGATGGAGTCTTGCTCTGCTGCCCAGGCTGGAATGCCATGGCACGATCTTGGCTTACTGCAACCTCTGCCTCCAGGGTTCAAGCAATTCTCTTGCCTCAGCCTCCTGAGTAGCTGAGACTATAGGCACATGCCACAACATCTGGCTGATTTTTGTACTTTTAGTAGACATGGGTTTTCATCATGTTGGCCAAGCTGGTCTCGAACCCCTGACGTTAGGTGATCCACCCTCCTCGGCCTCCCAAAGTGCTGAGATTATAGGCGTGAGCCAGGGGGCCCAGCCCATCCATCCATTCTTTACTGATCCTCATTCTATGAGCCAAGGACTGTGCTAAACACTGAGTATATAGGAATGACTAAAGCATCACTCTCCTTTTAAGTAGCTTGCAGGCTGGTGAGTGGGCTCAGTGAAAACGCTGCAGCCAAAACCAACAAGTCGCTGCATCTCAGAAACCATGCTGCCATAAGCCTGTTCACATGAACTCTCAGCTAATATTCACACCCTTGTCTGTAAGTCACTGCCTCTGAAACCATCTCCCATCATTGGATGCTATCCCTGAGAAACTGGGAGGGGACCAGAGAATTCTCCCTGTTCCAAGAGAGCCTGGAGCACTTAAGTGATCTATAGGAAGCAGGAGCAAGAACTGCACTTAATGCCAAGCACCTTCCAGCCAGGAAAGGCAAGTTCTGGTTCACGCATTATCTCGGCCAAGCTGCCACTTCTTGCCAGCTAAAGTCTCTGTGTGGGTGTGTGCTGGGAAAAGCAGGGAGATTCCAGTCTGAGACTCTCTTGCCTGTTTATCCAGGGGCAGCTCAATTCCAGTGCAGCTGACAGTTGATCTGGGTGACCAAATAGTGATAGCACCCTTGGGCTACAGCTTCTACAAAAACAAGTAGTGTTGTCACCCAGTCTGACTCCCTCCATCAACAAGAGATTTCCCAGCATTGACTTCTACAGCATCTACTCCTAGGGGAGGAATGCAGGGCAAGAGTAAACAAGGTGAGGTGGTTGCAGCTGTCTACCCTCCACTCTGCCTTATTTCACCAGGACTCTTCTTGCTCAAATATCAAGCAAAGCCGTAGAGCTGGCACCAAGAGGGTAACCTGTCTCATGGAAATGATGGGGCCCCTGGTCAGCCCCTTGATGGAGAGGTGCAGGAGGCTGGGGCCTCTGGGCCTTTTGTTACTGGGAGACAATAGGCTATGACCCTTTTATAAATATACTGAGTCCAGAGGTTAACAGGGAGCAGGTGGGCAGGCTGGTGCCAGGCTCCATGGAAAAGAAAGGGAGAAATGGAGGGACAAAAGAGGAAAAATTAAAATTCAATGACTACCCTGGCTCATAGTAGTGAGCCAGGCACTCAGAACATGTATCACTCTGCATTTGTGTATGTTCACATTTCCCAGAGGAAATTGAGTGTGAGAGCCTAAATAATTCGTCCATGGTCACATAGCTGGCCAGCCAGACTTGAACCCAGTTCCATCACACTCCCTCAAATCTGCACTTTTATATAACACCACCTGCTGGGATTGGAAGGCCAATTGGGTGAGTTAGGACACAGAGCATTGTTATACAGAAAGGAACAGGAATGGATTCAGGATTTGGTAAGCTCTGACCCCTAGGGCGGAAAACCCAGTGGAAATTTGCATTCTTTTCTCTATCAATATAGGACCTCAGCATCCTGTTTCCTAGTCCCAGTAAATGGATTTTCCAGTGTTAAGGAAATCTCTTTTCAACTGCTCCTCTTACAGGGCGAAATGGCTTAGGTCAGATATACAAACAGAAAACAGATAAATCCAGGGTCATACTTTCTTTCAGACTTTTTATATTGCTCCTAATGTCCCCTATCAGATTAGACTGTGAGGCCAGGTGCAGTGATTCATGCCTGTAATCCCAGCACTTTGGGAGGCAGAGGCAGGTGGATTGCTTGAGCCCAGAAATTTGAGACCAGCTTGAGCAACATAGCAAGACCCATTTCTAAAAAAAAAATTTTTTTAATTAGCTGGGTGTGGTGATGCACACCTGTAGTCCCAGCTACTCAGGAGGCTGAGGTGGGAGGATCCCTTGAGCCCAGGAGTTGGAGGCTACGGTGAGCCATGATGACACCACTACACTCCAGCCTGGGCGACAAAGTGAAATCCTGTCTCTAAAAACAAAAACAAAAACAAAAATGAAAACAAACAAAACATAGTAGGCTGTGGGGGTTAGGGACCAGAAGCATACCCAGAGGGTTACCCCGCTGGTCTCAGTGGCCCACTGTCTGAGTCCTTTTTCCCTCTGACACTGGGAAGCCTAGGAGTCCAAAAGTTACCAAAGCAAAATCCACTCGATGATTTTTTTTTTATTGAGTACTTACTATGTGCCAAATACTGTTCTAGGCACTTGGGATATATCAATGAGCAAGACGAATATCCTTGCTCTCATGGAGCTTATCTTCCAGGAGAGTAAATAACCCTTTTTTGTGTATTAGAAAGGCCATGAGCTTTGGTGTCAGGCCTGGGTCAGATATCAGCCCCAACCCTAATGAGCCAGATGATCTCTGGGCAAGCTATTTAACTCACTGAGTGTTAGCTTTCTTATCTGTAAAATGGGAACCATAGCATGTTGTAGGACTGTCGTAAGGATTACAGATAATGCATGTTAATTGCCTGGCACAGAGCAGGGTTCAAAAATGGTTAATACTATTTTTCCAGTCCCAGCTGAATCCACAGATTCTGGGACAACTCACATGCCCTGTTATTTAAGGGCTTCAACCAGAGCATTATCTTTAAGATACCCTAGAGAGAGTCTGGTGTGCTGAACAACGTAGTTGGGTTTGAATCAACCTAAGGTCAGTGAATTTTCCCTCTAGAAATGTCTGCTCCCACCCCTAGACCTAATGGAAAAGATAGACCTGATTAGTCTCCCTCCCCTGCCGCAAGCCACAGATCACTGGAGTGCAGTGGACATCAGATCTAAGCTGGAATCAGCATCTGTTGGCGTTTGGACTGAGAGACAGAGTTAATTTACTTTGGAGAGCTAAGCAGGAAGGCCACATGGGCTGAGAGACAGAACCTACTGCCTGGTTCACCCGCAACGGGTCCTGTGCTTGTGGGGGAAACAGCAGGAGCCCATCTGTGAAGAAGAGAGTGCTACAGCTCCAGGATGTAGGTGTGGCCCACAGAGGGGCTACACTTCCCACACCTAAGTTCTGTGCTATTTCCCTGTAATGTTCTAATAAAGCTCGCTTTTACTTTTGCTTCTTTGAGTAGGCTTCTGTTCTCACAACCAGATGATCTCCAAGACAAAGCCTGTATCTGTCTCAGAAGGTGGTTGTTGTGACATAATTTGGAAGCATCTGGCATTTAGTCGACATTCAATAAATGCTGTTGAAACTCCCCATGTTCTTGACAACCAGTCAGTCACTCAGCCATGGAAAGAGGAAATCTATAAACGGGCTAAACTAAGGGTACATCTTAGCCTTATGGTTTATGAACATCTTTATCAATGTGGAAAATGAAGACAATGCTAGTATCGACCTCACCGTTCGCTGAGAATATTAAATGAGATGATTCAAGTTTAATACCTATCACATAAATAATAAATGTTAGCTCAGATTATTACTCCTACCATTGTCATAATTATTTAAGATGTGACAAGAGCTGGGCGCAGTGGCTCACACGTCTAATCCCAGCACTCTGGGAGGCCAAGGTGGGCAGATTGCTTGAGACCAGGAGTTTGAGACCAGCCTGGGCAACATAGTGAAACCCCATCTCTACTAAAAATACAAAATATATATCTATATATTAGCTGGGCATGGTGGCACGCACCTGTAGTCCCAGTTACAAGGGAGGCTGAAGTGGGAGAATCACCTGACCCCAGGAAGTCGAGGTTGCAGTGAGCCATGACTGCATCACTGTACTCCAGCCTGGGCGACGCGAGTGAGACCCTGTCTCAAAAAAAGATGCAACAAGTGTTGTTTTAGGTCTTAATCTAGGCAAGGAGGGAGGATGCAGTGAGAGCAGAAGTGGGGGCACACAGAGAACAGGAGGATGTTCTGGGGAGTGGGGTCAAGGGGTTGGGCAGTCAAGAGAAGGAACTGAGATGGAGAAGGGGAATAGGAAGAGGGGGGTCACTGGAATGATAAGCTTTACGTATATCTAGCACTTCAATGTTTATGGGATGCTTTTACTTACAATACCTTATTTGTCTGTCATAACACTCTATGGGGTACATAACGAAAGGTGTTATTATACAAACTTTAAAGAGGGCAAAACTGAGGCTAGGTGCAGATGTGTACAGCATGTACCAACTGAAGCTAAATCCACCCCTTTATCCTTTATACCACATTGCCTCTGAAAATAGGGATTAAGAGGCTGAAATAAGAGGTAAAGACTGGAGAAGAAACAGGAGGGCTTTTCTGGAGAGGTATTGTTTTATTTCTCAGTACTATTTGGATTCCTCTGGGTATCCCAGCAACAGAATATCTCCACCCCATCAGAGGCAGAGGCTCCAGATATAAGCAGGAGATGGTAAAGTCAGGGAACACCAGGAGGCCAATGAAGCGGCTGAATAAACCAGGCTGGACCCACACCCAGCTTCATCACCGTGCCCCGGTCCAGGAGAAGGCTTTCTTTAGCAAAGGACAAGCGCAAGCCCTTTACCATTCAGGCCATGGTCTCACTGCTAACACCGGGGGCTGCCCTGCAATTATATCTAAAGCCCCTCCCAGCTCAGTTGTGTGTCAGGTCTAGATCTTACCTCCCTGAAGTCAAGGGTTAAATGTGCTCTCCAGGGAAACAAATGCTAATTCTCTGGAGCACTACCAACAAGCAGGGCTTGCTGTGAGTTCCCAGGCTCGGGACAATCATCCCTGAGCTTAAGGTCAGTGCTGCTTAGCCCTTCCTTCGCCTCCTGGATACCACTTCTTCCCAAACCCTTAACATAGTGCTTGGCATATGGTCTGTGCTTACTTCATGTTTGCTGGATAAATAAATGGGTACGTGAAAAAGCAAATGAATGACAGACTGGCTCTGGCAATCAAATCAGCCTGGGCTGTCACATTATGGTGACCCCGCCCTCTTGACTCTTAGACCCCAAATCAGAGATCAGCGGCCAACCTGACTTAAACAGCTGCTAAGGAAGGATGGAGTTAATACTGCTTCCCCTCTGCACTTCCTCTGACCTTTTGGAGGAGCCACACCCTGAGGAAAGGGTAGGGCCAAGAATACCATGGCAGGAGGAGGTCTCTACCCACCTCTTTCCAGGACTTCCGCCTCCCCTCTCAATTACCCTGCCTCTCTCAGCTCAAGGCCCAGTGTGCAAGGAGGAGCTGTGGAGGGGACCGTTAGGAGCTGCATGGTGATGTGAGCTGCACGGTGATGTGGGCAGTGCCAAATTCTTCTTTGCATTTTCTGTAGTGCTAACGACCTTCATTGTTAATAATAACAGCAACAATAACAATCATGCCACCAGCACCTTTATGGTTTCTAGAATCTGTCTTCCAAATTGCTCCTAGCACATGACCTCATACCATCCTTGGAGGGACAGGGATAGTTCTCCCTGCCATGTGGGTAGAGACGTTGGGTACCAGGGAAGTTTGGTGTTGATCTGGTCACACAGTGTTGCAGTGATGGGGTCGAGGGTCCAGTCTTGGAGTGGGGAGAACTGGGCTGTACCCCCAGTTCTGCCTCAAACTAACCCAGCGTCTTTGGGCAAGTCTCGAGGTTCCAGTTCTCCGTCCATCTCAAATGCTCTGTCTCAATAAAATGAGACTGGTGACCAGCCCAAAGCCTGGTGACCGCCCTCCCCTGTACAAGGTCAGAAAGCCCCTGAAATGGATGCTTACTGTGCCTATCCTTGCATCCTAACAGATGTCATATGAGTGCTCCCCACAAAGAAGGTTGTAACATGGACGGCAGGGAGGAAACATCATAAAATCATCCTAATGGTCCATGAGTGCCGGGAGAGCGACAGGCGGCAGGCCGCTGCTGCCAGATGCCATCCTGCCCACGGTACCGGCGCTGGCTCAGACAAAGGCTGGAGGCCTTCCAGCGAGTGGGATCAGACAGCCTCCCTTACCTGCCAGACCGATTCTCCAGGATGCTCCGAGTGTCCTCAGTCGGGATGCAGCAGCATGCCCCTTCCTCCCCATCTCCCCTCCCCTCCTCCATCAAATCTATCCTTTCTCTTTAAAATCCTGTTTGGCAGTCACCTCCTCCATGAGTAATTTCCAGTTGAGCCCTGCCAAATTCTAGTCTCCCCATTCCTACTAACACCCCTTCAGCCCCCAGCCATCCTATTAGTAGCTACCAGCCATCACTAGGTCATGTGTCCCTGTGCCAGATGAGATTTCAAGTGTGTGTTCCCGGTCTTGTATCCCCCTAGACAGAGGACGAAGAGGGCCAGTATTTCCTATCTCCTCCTTTCTTAAATTTTCCTCCATCTTCAGCTCCCAAGATAGGAAGCAGGGCATTCGGGACACAAGAATAGCGGACTATAGATGGATGATACATTCCTCTCTACCTTGGGCAGTTTCCCTGGCCAGTTGCCAGGAAGGCTAATGCTAGAATCTCAGCCAGAGTCCAAACAAGGGCTCTGCCAACATGTCTACCTCTAGGGCCGAAAGTCTGGATTGGCAAGGAGGGTAAGCTGGCCTAGCAGCTGGCGACTTTGCCCGAATTTCTAATCCAACCCACAGCTCACATGAAAACCTAACTCTCCAGCTCACAACACTGACTACAATCCCACTGACATTACTCCAATGTCGAATAATATTGTAGGTGAAGCTACACGAATTGCCTTTGTAGGTCAAAAGCGGTTGTATATTGGCATTCTCATATGGTTCAATCTAATAACTTTTGAGGGATTATGTGCCCTAGGAAACTTTGTGAAAGTTTGAATTTCTCTACCTCTAGCTAATATGCCTTAGTTTCTGGCCTAGGACATAGCAGAATTACGGCCTTGGAAGGTACTTCCTAATCGAAGTTCCGGGCAGGTGGAGGTGGGAAATCTTAGAACCTGTTCTACTCCCAAACCTCAATGGTGGCAGTCCAAAGACATATGCTTTTTGGCCTCTTTTCCCCTGCTTATCCTGGGCAGAAGGGTGGGATTTGCAAGTTGTTACATTGTGCTAGATTCTATCTGTGATAAAAGAGTTTGGTTTGGGCATTGAGAGTTTTACTCCTTTGTCTTCTATAGAAGAGGAGGGTCTTGAATCAGGAATATCTGTATGTCCAAACTTGGTTTCATGTAACAGTGCAGTTGATGAAGGCTCAGAGATATCCCCTGCTTCAATCAAGGTTACACAGCAGACAAGAGTCCAGATGACCACTTTTCTGACTCCCAGTCCCGTGCTCTTCTGGCAAGCCTGGCAGCCCACTAGAACAAACTCCTCCCTGTCTGCCCCCTTCCAACTTCCTGGCTCCCGCTCTTTCAGGCTCCCTCACCAACACAGAAGGGGAATTGACTAAAGGATTAATAGCCCTCGCCTACATGAGCCTACGTAAAAAGAGCCCTGAGTCATGTAGGGCCTAGCCCCAGGGTTTCCAGGAGAAGAGAGGGAGAGAAAAAGAGAGAGAAGCCATCCTGGAAACTCAATCTCTCTCCAGAGCGAGGACCAGGATGGGGAGGTGGGGGTGGGTAGCACAATGATTTGGGTCAATGACAGGACAGTCAGGTGTGCTGTCCTTGCCAAGGGATTGCCTAGAAGGCCTTGCTTAACTCAGGCGTGAAGGCTCTGGGCAGGCACTGCTTGCTGGTTTCTTCCAGAATCACCTAATTAGAGAATTCTAAGGGATGCTAAAGGTTGGTCAGCAACAATCTCTGGGCTGTTTGGTCAATTTCTTCTCTTACAGCCTGGGACCGCCCTCCTCAAAAGTTAGGCGGGTGACTCTGGAAGCCCTCAGTCCCCAGGTTCCCTCAGCTGGCCGCATGGCATGGTGGGAGGATGCCTGTCATCCTGCCTCCCTTTGTGGCCCACCCATCAGGGCACAGCTGCTCCTGTCTGGACAGAAGAGGCTGTGGGTGGGGAGCAGTGAGGGTGGGAAGGAAGGCTTCCTAAGGGACCTTACTTTCTCAGAAGATCCCTCTGTGTGTTCCATGGGGACTCTCAGCACTCAAGAGCTTAGAAAAGACACTCCTATTGGTCAGGAGTTTTGCAGATAAGGTGAGAAGAAACCAGGAATCTAGGAGTGCCTCTGGCATGGACTTCTCTCTCTGGCTAAGTGTTTGGAAAAATTTCAAACCTGAAAGGTTGAAAAAGATAGCACAACAAACAACTGCAGACTCTTTACTTAGTTTCATCTTTTTTTTTTTTTTTTTTTTTTGAGACAGGGTCTCACTCTGTCAACCAGGCTGGAGTACAGTGTCATGATCACAGCTCACTGCAATCTCGACCTGTTGGGTTCAAGTTATCCTCCCGCCTCAGCCTGCTGAGTAGGTAGGACTACACACAGGTGCACAGCCACCATGCCCAGCTAATTTTTTATTTTGTAGAGGTGGAGTCTTGCTATGTCATTCGTCTCTACAAAACAACAACAACAATAACAAAATTAGCCAGCCATGGTGTCATGCACCTGCTCCAGCTACTTGGGAGGCTGAGGTGGGAGGATTGCTTGAACCTAGGAGTTTTAGGCTGCAGTGAGCTATGACTGCACCACTGCACTTCAGCCTGGGTGACAGAACAAGGCCCTGTTTCAAAAATAAATGGGGGCTGAGCGTGGTAGCTCATACCTGTAATCCCAGCACTTTGGGAGGCTGAGGAAGGTGGATCACCTGAGGTCAGGAGTTTCAGACCAGCCTGACCAACATGGAGAAACCCCATCTCCACTAAAAATACAAAATTAGCTGGGCGTGGTGGTGCATGCCTGTAATCCCAGCTACTCAGGAGGCTGAGGCAGCAGAATCGTTTGAACCCAGGAGGTGGAGGTTGCGGTAAGCTGAGATTGTGCCATTGCACTCCAGCCTGGGCAACAAGAGCAAAACTCCATCTCAAAATAATAATAATAATAATAAAATTAAATAAATAAATGAGGCCGGGTGCAGTGGCTCATTCCTGTAATCCCCACACTTTGGGAAGCTGAAGCAGGTGGATTGCTTGAGCCCAGGAGTTCGAGACCAATCTGGACAACATGGTGAAACCCCGTCTCTACAAAAAATATGAAAATTAGCAAGGCATGATGGCATGCGCCTTGTAGTCCTAGCCACTTGGGAGGCTGAGGTGGGAGGATAGCTCGAGCCCAGGAGATCAAGGCTGCTGTGAGTTGTAATAGTGTTCCTGCACTCCAGCTGGATGACAAAGCAAGACCCGGTCTCAAAAACAAACAAACAAACGAAGAGATACATTTCTGTTGCTTATTAAGCCACCCAGTCTATGATGTTGTTTCAGCAGCCCAAACTAAGCTATGCTAAGACCAATCTTTCACCCCATTGGGTGAAAGATTTAGTATCCATTAAATGCTAGACTAAATCAGCTATTAGAGTAGAGGCTGCAAACTGGTCAATTTAAAGTTCCAACCTGGCACAGTGGCTCACTCATTATTCTGGTGCTTTGGGAGGCTGAGGCAAGAGCATCGCCTGAGCCTAGGAGTTCAAGCTATGGGCCACTGCACTCCAACATGGCTGACAGAGTGAGACTCTATCTCTAAAAATAGGTAAATAAATAAAGATAATGTTGGCTAAAAGATGCAAAGTTTCAATTAGACAGAAGGAATGTTTCTGAGATTTACTGCACAACATGGTGACTACAGTTAATGTAACGCATGTTTCAGAATTGCTAAGATTTTAAATGTTTACACTACAAAAACAATGATAAATGTGTGAGGTGATGGATATGTTGATAGTTTGACTGAATCATTCCATAATGTATACATACATCAAAACACCACATTGCATCCCATACATATATGAAACTAGTATTTGTCTATTAAAAATTAAATTAAAAAAATGTTTTTTTTTAAGATGGAGTTTCACTCTTCTTGCCTAGGCTGGACTGCAATAGCGTGATCTTGGCTCACTACAACCTTCGCCTCCTGGGTTCAAGCGATTATCCTGCTTCAGCCTCCCAAGTAGCTGGGATTACAGGTATGCACCACCATGCCCGGCTAATTTTCTATTTTTAGTAGAGACAGGGTTTCTCCATGTTGGTCAGGCTAGTCTAAAACTCCCAACCTCAGATGATCTACCCACCTCAGCCTCCCATAAAATTAAATTAAATTTAAAGAAAAATGTTGTCATTACTACTAGATTTTATTAGTTGGAATTTACTTATTTATTTATTTATTTGATACAGAGTCTTGCTGTGTCTCCCAGGCTGGAAGTGCAGTGGCGTGATCTTGGCTCACTGCAACCTTCGCCTCCTGGGTTCAAGCGATTATCCTGCTTCAGCCTCCCAAGTAGCTGGGATTACAGGTATGCACCACCACGCCCGGCTAATTTTCTATTTTTAGTAGAGACAGGGTTTCTCCATGTTGGTCAGGCTAGTCTAAAACTCCCAACCTCAGATGATCTACCCACCTCTGCCTCCCATAAAATTAAATTAAATTTAAAGAAAAATGTTGTCATTACTACTAGATTTTATTAGTTGGAATTTACTTATTTATTTATTTATTTGATACAGAGTCTTGCTCTGTCTCCCAGGCTGGAAGTGCAGTGGCGTGATCTTGGCTCATTGCAAACTCCGCCTCCTGAGTTCAATCAATTTCTGGCTAATTTTTATATTTTTAGTAGAGACAGGGTTTCACCACATTAGCCAGGTTGGTCTCAAACTCCTGACCTCAAGTAATCCACCTGCCTGGGCCTCCCAAAGTGTTGGGATTACAGGCATGCCCAGCTGGCACCACCGTGCCCAACTGGCATTTACTTTTTAATTTTTTGAGACGGAGTCTTGCTTTATCATGCATTCTGGAGTGCAGTGTCATGATCAGAGCTCATGGGAGCCTCAAACTCCTGGGCTCCAGCGATCCTCCCACCTTGGCCTCCGAATGTGGTAGGATTACAGAGTGAGGCCTTGTGTCTAGCCTCGTTGGCATTTCTGTTAAGAGTTTTCCCTCCCTGCTCCTCCTTGTCCAGGTCAACTGTCAAAATAAACTCAAGGAACTTTTAATCTTCAATGTGTTACAATCTATTACCATTATCCTTTTGAATGCTCAATGCGTTTCACATCTGGCTGGCGGGAGACCCTTTAAGCCAGCTCCTGTGCCAACATGTCATGACATGAGCACGCTCTAGTTTCCGGCACAACATAGTTCACTTATACTTTCCTGGTCTCAGACTTGGAATTAGTCATTTCTTCAGGGAGCCCTGTTCCTTACAACCTCCCCCGTGGGAAGTTGTACTTAGAAATAAAAATCCAGCCGGGCGCGGTGGCTCACGCCTGTAATCCCAGCACTTTGGGAGGCCGAGGCGGGCGGATCACAAGGTTAGGAGATCGAGACCACGGTGAAACCCCGTCTCTACTAAAAATACAAAAAATTAGCCGGGCGCGGTTGTGGGCGCCTGTAGTCCCAGCTACTCGGGAGGCTGAGGCAAGAGAATGGCGTGAACCCAGAAGGCGGAGCTTGCAGTGAGCCGAGATCGCGCCACTGCACTCCAGCCTGGGCGACAGAGCGAGACTCCGTCTAAAAAAAAAAAAAAAAAGAAATAAAAATCCAGGTACTAGGTGTGTTCCCATCCACAGTCCTTTCAGTGGACAGACCCACAAGATATACAAAAAACCCCACAAGATTCTTTTTCCCCTTCCCTGGTTCCATACTTATATCTCTCTTTTTCCATAGTGAGACCCTGATTTCCAGAAATATCACCATAGTTACTCATTTCATCTATCATACAGTAAACAAAACATAGTTTCCAATTTATGACACAAATACTACAACCAATAACATGTCTACAAAGTAAAGGTCAATATTTCTTTGTAGTTTTTTTTTTTCTTACTTAAAATATGAATTCCACAAAGAATATAGAATCAGGGTTTTAAGCTTAAAAAGTACTTGAATTAGGCCAGGCGTGGTGGCTCAAGCCTGTAATCCCAGCACGTCGGGAGGCCAAGGCGGGTGGATCATGAGGTCAGGAGATCGAGACCATCCTGGCTAACACAGTGAAACCCTGTCTCTACTAAAAATACAAAAAATTAGCCAGGCGTGGTGGCGGGTGCCTGTAGTCCCAGCTATTTGGGAAGCTGAGGCAGGAGAATGGCGTGAATCTGGCAGGCGGAGCTTGCAATGAGCCGAGATCCCGCCATCCCACTCCAGCCTGGGTGACAGGCTCCATCTCAAAAAAAAGAAAAAAAAAACAAAAACAAAATTCTTACTTCTCCTGCTTTCTTATCCCAAAGGTGGCATACTATATACTGTACTACGTCTTGGTTTTTTCACTTAATAATATATCCTAACAATCATGTCATGTAAGTTGGCAGGGCTCCCAGTCATTCTTTTTTTTTCTTTTTGGTTGCCTAGTATTCTATGGTATGGATGTACCATTGTTTGTTCAACCATTTTCTTAAGAATGGGCATTTGGATAGTTTCCAATGATTTCCTATTGTAAATATGCCTTTAAAAAACACCTTGTGGCTGGTCTTGGTGGCTCACGCCTATAATCCCAGCACTTTGGGAAGCTGAGGCAGGTGGACTACCTGAGCTCAGGAGTTTGAGACCAGCCTGGGCAACATGGTGAAATCCCATCTCTACTAAAATACAAAAAATTGGCTGGCATGGTGGCGTGAACTTGTAATCCCAACTACTCACAAGGCTGAGACAGAATTGCTTGAACCGGGAAGGTGGAGTTTGAAGTGAGCCAAGATCGCGCCACTGCACTCCAGCCTGGGCGACAGAGCGAGACTCTGTCTCAAAAAAAAAAAAAAATCACCTTGTATGTATCTTTCCATATTTGTGAATGAGCATCTTCTGGATAAATTCCTAGAAGTAGGGTTGCTGGGTAAATGTGTATGTAGCTTTGTTAGATGCTGCTAACTTCCTCTCCACTGAGGGTGTACTACTGGTTTGTACTCCTGGCATTGATTATGCAACCTAGGTAGACCTTGGTATGAGGTGTTCTAAGCTAAGACTTTCCTTGAACCTAGCTGAGAGTCCTTGACCTTCCTACCAATAAACACACTGCTCCTGGCCGGGCGCGGTGGCTCACGCCTGTAATCCCAGCACTTTGGAAGGCCGAGGCGGGCGGATCACAAGGTCAGGATATCGAGACCATGGTGAAACCCCGTCTCTACTAAAAATAGAAAAAATTAGCCGGGTGCAGTGGCGGGCGCCTGTAGTCCCAGCTACTCAGGAGGCTGAGGCCAGAGAATGGCGTGAACCCGGGAGGCGGAGCTTGCAGTGAGCCGAGATTGCGCCACTGCACTCCAGCCTGGGCGACAGAGCGAGACTCTGTCTCAAAAAAAAAAAAAAAAACAAGAAAAAAAACACACTGCTCCAAACTCCCTCTGCCACACCCCAAGTGAAGTGGCAGAAAGGCAAGAGGAAGGGGGTCTTATTAATCCCATCCCAGTTCATCTTCCCTGAGTTGTCCCAGGGGTTTGTGCATGAAACTTGGGAAACTAGAGCAGAGGTGAGTGATGAGGCTGAGGATCTCAGGCAGACAGGAACTGGGGTGAGGAAAGGTAGAAATGGGGGCTCTGCCCCTTGGCACCTATGTTCTCAATCCTTTTCTTTCCTTCGGCCTCTCCACTATCCCTTCACATATAGACTGCCTCTCAACAGCCTCTTCTCTGACCTGGGGCCCTTGGCTCTGGTTCTCACTAGATCCTGCCTGGTTTCCCTCCTCAACCCAAGTTGGTGTAGGCTGAACACAGAGGACTGGCTTAAGGTAGAGGCAGAAATAGAAAGTCTCTGTCATTTCTGTTTTAACATGTGCGGAGGAAATCAGTCAGTGGAACAAGAATGGCTCACACAAGGGAAAGAGGAAAGAGGACACAAAGAGAGATACTGGCAGAGGAAGCCAAGGGCAAAACATTCCACACAAGCATTTTGGACTCCAGCCTCAGGGCCTGCTCTAATCCTATGACCTGTAGAAAAGGGGAAATGAGTGGAGAAAGGTTGTCATCCCAGTCTGACAAGGCAGAGGCCTTGCTTTTCTCATCGCTCTTTCCTTCTCAGCCCTACCCACCAAATACCGACTGGGATGATAGGAATCAATGCTTATCTAAGAAACAGGGAGCTGGACTGCATAGGGAGCCTTGTTTGAGAGGCACCCTTTGGGGGAAGAATTCAGATTGCCTGAAGAATCCTTCCAGAGAAGGATAGTTAAGACTCTGAGTGGGGTGTTCCCCTTCAAGGTCAGATTGCTAATCTAACCTTGGAGTTTGGAGCTAATCTAACCTAAATCAAACAGTTTTTTAGGGGTTTGGCTAACGGGGTTTGTCTTGGTTATTCTGGGGACTAAGAATGAACAAGATGGCCGGGCGCGGTGGCTCACGCCTGTAATCCCAGCACTTTGGGAGGCCGAGACGGGCGGATCACGAGGTCAGGAGATCGAGACCATCCTGGCTAACACGGTGAAACCCCGTCTCTACTAAAAAATACAAAAAACTAGCCGGGCGAGGTGGCGGGCGCCTATAGTCCCAGCTACTCGGGAGGCTGAGGCAGGAGAATGGCGTGAACCCGGGAGGCGGAGCTTGCAGTGAGCTGAGATCCGGCCACCGCACTCCAGCCTGGGTGACAGAGCGAGACTCCGTCTCAAAAAAAAAAAAAAAAAAAAAAAAAAAAAAAAAGAATGAACAAGATTCTTTCCTCTCTCCAAGGTTTAGTGGGTCTGCAATGCTCTGTCCTAGTGGGCAGGGCTGATCCATGTCTTTGGGTGCTGGGTCCAAGGCCAGGAGCATTGAAAAAAAAAAAAGAGAGAGAGAGAGAGAGAGAGAGAGAAAAGTGCCCATCGGGGTTTCGGAGTTTTGGAGAGAAGCTAAATTCTTGAATAAGAGGCAGTTTGCAGTGGAAGACTTGACCTGCTGACAGGTGGCAGGGAGCAGCCCAGCCCCTGTTCCTCTCAGGACCTCGGGTCAGTGGGAGTGGGGAAGAGTAAAGCCTCCCGATATCCTGGCCCAGGACGTCCAGCCCCTACACACCACCTTACCTCTTCCAGCACCCACACCTTCGGCAAATTCTAACCGCTCTCCTTCTGCCCCTAACTGGGTCCTCTCATTTTGATTTTCTTCTGACGAAGACCACAGCAATGTGACAAATCTGCCTAGCCACGCCCTGTCACCTCTACTGTGCAGAAGGGAAACTGGAGGCCAGACGGCGGGTTAGGAACTCGCTGGCATCAGGCTGATTCCAAGGCCCCCTAAACTGCCCGTACTTCTCTCAATGCGCGTTGACCCAGCGCTCTAACGTCCCAGGCTCTGTGCTGGGCGCTGGGAGTCCCAGGGGTAAGACAGGCTGTGCTCCTTTGACTTGACCTTCAATCCAGAGACTTGGTGGTAAATGGAAGGGAGAAGGGTCTGAGGCTCGGCACGACCTGGAAGGCAGGAAGCCTCCGTTGGCAGCTCAGTTCGCATTCTCCACGGAGTTCTCAGACTACGGCAGAGCCCGGGAGGGTGGAGCCCAGCAGCGGAGAGGCTGGCGGGGCGGGGTCGCAGAGGCCGCGGAAAGCAGAGGGGCCGCGGGGTTGCGCAGTCGATCCCGCCCCGAGCCCCGGGGGAAGGGCTGAGACTGCGGGAGCCGATTCCCCGCTTTGGCAGCGACCCCAGGCTCAAAGCCGCGGGAGCAGGCAACCCGGTGCGCGCTAAATAACGACCTCACGGAGAAGCAGTCCCTGAGCCCGTCAACATCGACCCCTAATCAGATTACTGAAAATAGGAAGGCCGGCTGCAGGAATAGTGACACTCTGGGCCCCCACGACGGGAGGCCGCGGCGGAAGCGGCGTGATTTTCGGGGTTGCACCTCAGCAAGATGGTGGCAGGGAGGATGGGACTCCCGAGGAGGAGCAAAGAAATGGATCCCCTCCCTCCAGAACACGGGCATTGATTCTGTCTTGGGGCCCCTGCCCACTGGGGAAGGCCTCATTCCCTTATCGACCAGAATACAGGTAGGGAAGAGTCTAGCCAATGGGGTGCAGTCAGATCAATTAACACCTCAAAATGAAAATCGGTTCCTGTTGCTTCCTCAGCCCTCCTTAGAGCTCCTTAGAGCCCTCCTTAGAGCTCTCCTCTAAGTGTTTTGCTTCCTTCTCCCCCAGTTTCTCAGCTGTAGCCTTTACCACTCCTCCAAGCCCTGGGGCTGAAGGCAGGTGTTTCCTCTCCCCCAGCCTGATTCCCACAGATCTGTCTGCTTCAGGGTTTAGGGCCCACCTTCCAGAACACGGCTTACCAAGCTGCCACCATCCTTCCTGCCCCTCCCGGAGTCTGCTCCCCAAGCCACCACCCTCAGCCAAGGAGGGTAACTCAGCTCATGGGCTAGGAGGCCTCTTTCCGTCCCCTTCTTCCTAAACGCTCCTGGCCCAGCCCCTCCTCACCCCCAGGCTCCTTTCCTGGGCCTGGCCCAGCCTGGAATAAGCTTGGTCTCCTTCCTCCAGGTAGAGGGCCCAGAGTGAAGGGGGCACAGGAGGGCCTCCAATGAGAAGCCCTGGAGAAAGGGCAGCTTGGGGAGGGGCTTAAGGAGCAGGGCGAGGGTCTCTAGACTCCCTGCCAGACTCCTCACCCAGAGGAGGGAGCACTACAGAATGGGATTTTGTTTCCCTTCCCTCCCCAACTCCTTTCCCCTCCCTACAGGGGCCTCAGTTGAATGCCGGCCTATTGCTTCATCTGACATTCCCCCTGCCCGGCCAGCAGGCGCCGGCATCATGTCTGCAAGTTATTGTAAGTCCGGCAGGAATGCCCAGGAGGGAGGTGCCTCTGGCCAGCAGAGTGCCCACTCCCCTCCCAAGATGTGGCTGGCCACTCCTGCACCCTCCACACCCAGTTGGAGAAGAGCGGCGGGTACCCTCAGGGAGGTGGAGGAGTGTATGAGGCCAGACTTGACTCGGGGAAGGATGCCAGCAGCCCCCTCTACCAAGAGCGAACCAAGTACGTAAGAGAAAGAGAGAAAGGAGAGCAGGAAGGACAATCCCATTCTTAATTCCTAGCTCTTCAGCAAACCAAGGAAATGACCCAAGATGCTCAGGGACCCTTCCACAGATGCCTGTGGCCCACCCCGTCTGCCAAACACTCACCAGCCCCACAGTCTCCAGCCTTGAAATCGGAAACTTTTCAATTCACCCTTCTCCTTCCTCCCCTTTGGGACCAGAGATGTGTGGGGCGGTGCCCTCGGAGACACTCATACAGTTGGTTCTGGACGCTCACACACTCTCAAACAACAGCGGTACGAGGGAACTCCCAGCTTTTTCCACAGCTAATTATAGATGTGAAAGTCTGAGGATGTTTTGCAAGCAACACAGAGAAACTGCTTAGGTTTCTCTGCAAAGCTAAAGAAATTTAATTTGTGCACTCTCCTTCCCCCACTCCTCCCAACTTCTCCCAGCCCACCTCTACCCCATGGCCCCAAAGTGCCCCTCTCCTAGTTCCCGCTGCAGGCCCCCTTTCCTGCCGAAGATTTCTTTAGTTCCTTTTTTTTTTTTCCCATCTCTCTTTTGGGCTTTTGAGAAAGGGAACAGACACGGAAAATATTTTTGCAACAGTTTTCCATCCTGCGTCTCATTCCCAAGCCAAGGGGGAAGGGGAGGGCAGGAATGGAATGGGTTGAGGGAGGGGAGATAAATGTTTTTTCCAAGAGTTCAATTTTGGTGTCAAAAAGAGAGTCCCTCCATTCCCCTACCCCATAGCACAGGAATGACAAGAACTAAAAAAAGAGAGATAAATCACTTATTTGACTATACAGTTTCTCAGAAAACAGTATTTGACAAATCTGTGCACACACACATATTTTTAAAAATCCTCCAAACCCAGTCGCATGAAATATGCTAGAAAGAGGAAAATCGGGGAGTTTTAGAAGCCACTGAGAGAAAAGAAAGAAACAAAGTTTGCAAATCACAAGTCAATTCATTCTCTGCAAGCCTACCTCTCTTTCTAGCAAAGATCCAGGTTTCTCCAAGTGGGACTCTCCCTCCGGGTTTCCATGGATGGGGGTAGGGTGGGGTGACCACCCACCAGTCTCCCCAGTGTGGCAACCAAGCTGGAGACGCTGGCTTTGCTCTCTTGCCTTTCCGGCTAAGGCCGGGGAGTGGGCTGGGTCTCCTCCCCCTGCCCTTCCAATGGGAAGGACCTCTCAGGTTCCTGAAAGAAAAAGGGTGCAGGAGAGCTGGACGGGTGTCTCTGATCTTGCTCTCTTCAGAGGGATGGTTGCCCAGGAAGTTCGTGCCCCCCTCCCAGCCCCCAGCGTTGGACAATCTCAACAGCAGAGCTTTCTTAAGAAAATGCTTGTCATGGCAACAGCTCTAGCTAACTCGGGCCAGACTCCTGCTCACCAGCTCTCCCCAAGCAGTGCGGGAAGAGAGAGGGGAGGAGCAGGAGCTGGAACAGAGGTGGGACTTGGCATGAGGCCAAACCATTACTCTACTGTTAAGGTGGCCCGATTCCTGCGGTTGCTTCCTGGTTCGTCTTAAGGGGGAATGGGGAAAGAAAGGGAAGGAATCCTCTCCCCTGTCGGCTTTCTTCCCCACCCTTGCTCTCACTTGTTGAATAGAAAGCTGAGTGGGGTGGAGGAGGGGTGAGGGTGGAGGTGGGGAGTGGATGTGGGTGGCGGTATTCAACGGTTGCTGGGCGGAGGGGAAAAAAAAGGAAGCTTCGGCAGGCGGTTGGCTTCCTGCAGCTCCCATGGGCCTCTCAACCCCTTACTCACTTAGATCCAGGACCCAGAAACCCAAGGTGTCTGTGGACACTTGTATGTCCCCTCCCACCTTCCTGCTCCTGTCTGAATAGGGGGTTCCTTGGAGAAGGAGAATAAATTGTTTTGTAAACACACACACACACACACACACACACACACACACACCTCCTCCCCGACACCTTATATACAGGTCACATTTTGTTCCCTCTTGCCCCTGTACCCACCAGAGGTATACTGACAGTGCATGAAAATAGCTGCCTACTTTTGAGTCCTGCTATGCGTAGGCTATGACACCAAAAGCTTTGTCTATACGATATCATTTCTAGTCCTCATGGCAATTTTGAAAGGTACTTGTTATTAGCCTCATTTCCTAGCTGAGGAAATTGAAGATTGAGTGTCTGGCCCAAGGTTATACATCTGGTTCATGACAGAGCCAACAATTCAAGGCCAAGTCAGACGGACTCCAAAGCCCAAGTACTTTCCTGTACTTGTATCATACTCCGGCACACATTTCTGTTTTAATTTGGACACACTCAGACATCCCTGCACACTAATACACAGCCTGTAAACTGTTAATCACACCCCCATACCCACACACCCACTAGCATTGTGCAACAGTGCCACCCATAGATTTTGCATAGAACTTTATGGCTTTCAAGCACAAACATGCACCATCAGCTAGTTCACACAACAACATATCTTCATTGACTGACAGATTCCCACACCTACCTCAGCAAACACACTCATGTTTATATGCTTGTGGAAGGCGTGTTGACATATATCTCACAGGTTATAGCTATGAGCTATGCTGTGAAGAAGGTGACTGGCCACTACTTCCCAACCTTTTAAACAGAGGGTTGGGAAAAGGCCTCTTTGATCCTATCATTCTAACCCAACACCTCACACCACCCCTGTCCTTCTTTGCTGTCATCCCTGCCCCCAAGAAGCAGAGCCACACGCACATGGAGAAACAGAGTTGTGAATTAGACCCAGGGGTTCAGTTTCCCCTGTGTCCAATTAGCACCCTTCCCAATGTTCTCTCATTTGGGTCCTCTTTTTCCTCTTCATTTTCTTACCCTGCTATTTCTTTTTTCTTTTTTTTTGAGATGGAGTCTTGCTGTGTGGCCCAGGCTGGAGTGCAGTGGCGTGATCTCGGCTCACTGCAACCTCCGCCTCCCGGGTTCACGCCATTCTCCTGCCTCAGCCTCCCGAGTAGCTGGGACTACAGGCGCCTGCCTCCACGCCCGGCTAATTTTGTTTTTGTATTTTTAGTAGAGACGGGGTTTCATCGTGTTAGCCAGGATGGTCTCGATCTCCTGACCTCGTGATCCGCCAGCCTCGGCCCCCCAAAGTGCTGGGATTACAGGCGTGAACCACTGCACCCAGCCAGTAATGTTTTTAGACTGGTTGGGCTGGGCTCAGAACTCAGAGTTCCTCAATGTGAGGCTGGAGATTGCCTGCTATCATCTGAAAACACAATCCAAAATAACCCTGGCTAGGGTCAGTGGCTCATCCGTGTAATTCCAGTACTTTGGGAGGCTGAGGCAGGAGGATCACTTGAGGCCAGATTTCAAGACTAGCCTGGGCAACATAGCAAGACCCACCCCATCTCTACAAAAAAAGTAAGAGAAAAAAAATAAGCCCCTGCCTGTGCTTGTGCCTCTCCCTGCCAGCAGCTGAAGAAAGTTGCAGGAGTAGGGGGAGATTTTAGGGCCACTCTCCATGGAAACTGTGGGTTGTTTAGTCCTTTTTGCCTAGTGATTGACCCTCCCACCCTCAAGGCACGTACAGGACTCCAAAGGTGACCTTTGTTCTCATTTCAGCCTCTTGCAACTCCACTGGTCACTCTCACCTTCCCAGGGCATTTCAAGAACAGAGTTGGTAACTTGTTAGATTCCTTCCTTCCTCCCTCCCTCTTCCCTCCCTCTTCCTTTCCCTCCCCTCCCCTCCCCTTCCCTCCCCTTCCCTTCTTTCAACGTTTCTTTCTCCTTCCTTCCTTCCTTCCTTCCTTCCTTCCTTCCTTCCTTCCTTCCTTCCTTCCTTCCATCTCCCTTCCCTCCTTCCCTTCCCTTCCCTTCCTTTCTTTCTGTCCCTCCCTCCTTCTCTCTGTCTCTTTTTCTTTTCTCTCTCTCTTTTTTCCTTCCTTCCTCTCTTCCTTTCTCCCCCTTCCCTCCTTCCTTCCCTCCCTCCCTCCTTCCTTCCTTCCTTCCTCTCTTTTCCTTTCTCGCCCCTTCCCTCCCTCCCTCCCTCCTTCTTCCCTCCCTCCCTCCCTCCCTCCTTCTTCCCTCCCTCCCTCCCTCCCTCCCTCCCTTCCTTCCTTCCTCCCTTCCTTCCTTCCTTCCTTCTTTCTTTTTTTCATTATAGGTCTCCCTGTGTTGCCCAAGTTGGTCTTAAACTCATGACCTCAAGTGATCCTCTCACCTCAGCCTTCCTGGAAACTGGGACTACAGACACACCCCCCAATGCACAGCACCTTTGTTAGATTTGGGTAGACCCTAGCAAAATGTCAGCTTCAGGAGCCCAAATCAGTTGTTGGGGAAGACATGAGAAAGAAAGGAAAAGAAATGAATCAGCCGAAAAGAGCTGCAGATTTAACGGCTTGTCAGGCTCCCTGCTGGATGGCACCAACATGACATTTTAGCTCCAATGAGTGTCAGTTGCATCTTTATCATAAGTAAGCCAGTCTCTGAAATGACTCTTTAAACGTATTAAAGTATATTTTAAGCTCGTCTGCAGTGGCTGTGTGTGGAGGCATTGCCTAACTGTTCAGTAAACTTGTCTTGGGGGAATAACAATTTAGGCCAGATGTATGGTCCCATTAAAGAAGAAGTCTGCTTTGGCTGCCTGTTTTGTGGGGACTGGGAAATGATACCCTTTCATAGCTGGTTATTATTGGAAAGGTAAGATCTTCCCCTCAAGCTCCCTGGATTCCAGCGAGACAGGCTCTGCCTGGGAGGTGCTGTCAAAAGAGGCTCTGATGGCTATCCCACCTCTGGCTGGCGAGGATTCAGGGCAGGCCAGGATGATGACTTTCAGGGTGGCTGCAGGTCCTCCCCTTGACCGACTGTGGGGTTGTGGGATGAGAAAAAAGGAATCCCCTTCCCACTCCATTCCCACCCCAGCTCTGCTGCAGACACGAGGGAGGTATGTTGTCCCCAGAGGACAATGTGACCCCAGAGGAGCCGAGTGGACCGTAGCCTGGTCTCTGTCACTGAGCTGACCACTAAGGCCTGTGTTTTCTGGAAAGTTAGAAGCCTCAGTGCTTCGCTTCTTGCAGTGGCAGGTTTGAGGTCTAGAACGGGTAAAAATAAATCTATCCATAAAAATAACCACTAGATGTGGGAAAATGGAGTTGGCCCCGCTGGGGCAAGAAGGAGGACACTGCCTCTGGCATCAGAAGTTCATAGTCTGCAAGTTCTGCTCAGCTCTGAGCAGTCCTGTTTCCCTCTTCTCGCAGCCGTACTCTTGACTTTACAGGTTCCTGTTCTTTAGGTCTAGCCTGGCTCTCCTCAGCCTCCTGTCCTCCCCATAGCAGGTCAGTCTCTACAGGGCTTACATCACTGTGGATGCTGTCCCTACCCCATCTTTCACTTGAGGAAAATGCAGTCAGCACTGTCTCTCGCTTAGCTGTTTAACAGAATGTGTTCCTCTGCCTCTCGATGACTCCACTTTGAGTTTTCCAAATCTTCCTCACCATTTCCTGCACCTCCCCCAAATGCAGACTTCATGACTCCCTGTTGTGAATATCTACCATTTTGCCTTGGCTAGAACAGCAGCCATTTTCCCCATGCCCGAACCCAGTTCTTTGGGATGTCCTTTTTTCTCACTGTTAAGATGGAAGCTGGGCCAGGCCTGGTGGCTCATGCCTGTAATCCCAGCACTTTGGGAGGCGGAGGCCGTCAGATCACTTGAGGTCAGGAGTTCAAGACCAGCCTGGGCAACATGGTAAAACCCTGTCTCTACTAAAAATACAAAACTTAGCCGGCACGGTGGTGTGCGCCTGTAGTCCCAGCTACTCGGGAGGCTGAGGCAGGAGAATCGCTTGAAACCAGGTGATGAAGGTTACAGTGAGCTGAGATTGAGCCACTGTACTCCAGTCTGGGTGATAGAGTGAGACTCTGTCTCAATAAATAAATAAATAAATAAAAATACAAAAAAAAAAAAAATCACTGGGCATGCCTGTAATCCCAGGTACACAGGAGACTGAAGCCTGAGAATCACTTGAACCCCAGAGGCTGAAGTTGCAGTAAGCTGAGATTGTGCCACTATACTCCAGCCTGAGTGACAGAAAACAAAACAAAACAAAACAAAATCTCAAAAAACAAAACAAAACAAAAAACAATGATTGAAACTAACATTTTATTAGCGGTCCTAACGCCACCTGACCCAAGCTGAGCCAATTACATCCTTTCCTGAGAGTTTTGCACTTACGATCAAACAGAAAACAAGGCTTGGTTCCTGCTGCGAATACTGTGAAGAGAGAGACTCTGGAAGTATCAGGGGTCAAGTTCCCTGCCCCCTGGAAGAAGCCTGCAATAAATGAGAATACAGCTCGCACGCATGCAAGACAGGCAGAGGAGAAAGCTAAGGAGTGAGTGCCAGCAGCACTGGAGTTCGTTGTACCTCATATCCCACTGTACCCCTGCCTTTCCTGCAAATGAGTTACATGACTCATTGTGCATGCCTACGCTAGATGAAACTAGGTTTTTTGGTCACTTGTACTAAGTAATGTAGAAATGTAGTGTAGAAAGTAATATACAAAGTCTTTGAGCTAGTACCTACCATTTAGATTCAGTCATTTCTGTGCATTTTATTCATTCAGTAAGTATCTCTGAATACCTACTGTTCAATTTAGCATACATTTATTGAATGTCTACTGTTTCAACATCTACTGGACCCAGATGAGGTATACAGAGGTAATAAGCTTATAGTTTAGTAGAAGGAAAAGATATTTTCACAGCATAAGTAGCTACAATCAAAGATGCTATAATCTTTTAAATATATTTACTGAATGCTTACTATGTGCTAGGTAGTACACATTAAAAGATGAAATATAAAATGCTAGGAAACGCTAGGGTGATTGCCTCAGATGGGAATATTAGAAAGCTCTAGGAAGGCGATAATATTTGCAGTACCTGAAAAATCTTGGAAAGCAAGCTTTAAACTGTTTTGGATGGGGGTGGGGTTAGGGTGGGACATGAGCAAAGTCTGGAGGTAGAAAGAATACAGAACGAGGTGGGTGGATTTCCTGAGGCCAGGAGTTTGAGCCTGGCCTGGGCAACATGGCAAAACCCCATCGCTAGTAAAAATACAAAAATTTAGCTGGGTGTGGTGGCACATACCTGTAATCCCAGCTACTTGGGAGGCTGAGGCATGAGAATAGTTTGAATCCAGGAGGCAGAGGTTGCGATGAGCCAAGATCGCGTCACTGCACTCCTGTCTGGGTGACAGAGCAAGACTCTGTCTCAAAAAAAAAAGAAAGAACAAAAGAATAGAGAAGAAAGACGGGGGAGGTGGTTTAGTTTAGTCAATGGAGGGCCCTGAGTGGCCTCACTGGGTCTATGTTTAGCAAGCTGGCTGTGGCAGTAGTGTGTAGGGTAGACTGCAAGCCTAGAGATGATGGGAGGGATAATCCAGGCACAATGCATTACTAGGCAATGTTATGGAACATAGTGATATGTAACATAGTCCCTGCCTTCCAGAAGCATCTAACCTGGTTGTGGAGAGATATAAAGTGAATAACAACGGAATAAAGTATATGCTGAAGTCTAAAACTTTGTTCCAGATGGAAAATCCAGTGAAAGTTTAGCAAAGGAAAGCTGAAGATGGGCTGGAAGCTTTGCAGAAGGCTTCTTAGAGTTGGTGAGACTCCAGTTGGACTTTTTGATTATTTCTAATGTTTTTCTTTCTACCTCCTTGCAGAGCAGGCCTGATAATGGCTGCAGGGTAGACAGATGCATTCATCAGAGTAACTTCTGTCCCCATGTCCTGTGTCTATCCTTATTATACAAAACCCAGGGCAAGGGTTCTAATGGGGAAGAAACTGGATCCAGGAAGACCCACTGAGCTCCAGCTGAGGGACTGGGGGCGTGAATTCTAGGCAGAGATACCAAGGCAGAAGTCCTTGGACTTGGCTTAGGTCAAGATGGCAGGAGATCAGAGAAGGCTGCTAGATGGAGACAGAGATAGCCGGGGTTTACCCTCCAAGACATTCTCATGTACAATGAAAACAACTAATTCTCTGGCCGGGCGTGGTGGCTCATGCCTGTAATCCCAACACTTTAGAAGATGAAAGCGGGCAGATCACTTGAGATCAGAAGTTCGAGACCATCCTGGCCAACATAGCAAAACCCCGTCTCTACTAAAAATACAAAAAAAAAAAAAAAAAATTTAGCTGGGCATGGTTGCATACGCCTGTAATTCCAGCTATTCAGGAGGCTGAGATCAAGCCTCCTGTTAAAGCGGGAATCGCTTGAACCCAGGAGGCGGAGGTTGCAGTGAGCGGAGATCGCGCCACTGCACACTCCAGCATGTGTGACAGACCGAGACTCAATCTCAAAAACAAGACCAAAAACAAAAAACAACAACTAATTCTCAAGTTCAGATTGAGCATTGCTTCAGTAATCAGGGAGGGTCTGCTCAGGGAAGATAATAGTGACTTCAGCTGAGAGGGTCCAAGAAAGATAAAAATGGATATTTCTTGCTGTATTTATATGAGGGATCAGCAAATAGCAGCAGCTGTTTCAGCAGCAATAGCAGCAGCAATGGCAGCAGCAGGCTGGGCTATTTCTCCACTGCAAGAACCTTGATGAGTCCTCCATGGGAGGGCTGGCTTCCAGCTCACCCCCTTGCTGAGTGTGGGTGGTCTTCTACACTTGACAAGCAACAATTTCGTTTTTCCCACTTCCTGGGATTCCTATGAGGGGACTGGATGGAACAGCTTTTACAGAGATCATTAGAAAGGGTGTCTGAATCTGCAAGGGTGGGATGCGGAATTAAATCAAAGGACACTTTCTCTGAGGGCTTGAGGAGCTGGTCTCAGAGGACCACCTAGTTATTATCACCACAGAGATCTTTGTGGCTCAACTTTTGTTTGTTGGGTTTTTGTTCTTTGTGTATTGCTGGTTTCATGCTCTGATTCTATGAGGTTTACTAGGGATGCCAAGCGTTCCATGTTACTCTGCGATCTCAGGCGGCTGCTGTGTTAGAGGTGGGTTAAACTGGGCAGAGACAGCCTGTGTTCATGGGAAAAGCCTGTGTGTTGGGCTGTGTGCTCCTGGAGGGAGGGGATGGTCTCTTCTCCATCTTTGCATCCCCGGTGACTAGAGCATCAAAGGCATCTGTGCATACTGTTAAATGAAGAAGTGCAGAATTTGACATGAGAAAACCCGAAACAGAAGGTGAGGGCCAGAAGCATCTTTCTGATCCAGGACTTTCGATAATATGCAGAATTTGTTTCATTTACTTGGGTGCATATTTTGCTCTTCTAATTTCATTCTGGTTCAATTGCTTTGGAAGCTGCAGTTGTTTGATTTTAATTTCACTTTGAACTCATTAACTAAGCTGTTATTATTTTTTTTAATGCAAGTTTGGTTCATGATTTGTTTTTCTAATCAAATATTTGTCTCTCATTTATTTCAGGGTATAACAAATTAGTGCCATTTAAAAATGGTTTTTGGTTAATGGTTGGGTTCAATAGAGCTGAGGAAGTGAGTGTGGAGTGAAGGGAACAAGCGATGATTTTTAAATTGAATTTTGAATCCTAATTAGAGAATCAGCAATGCCCTAAGTACTCGTTAAGTTTCCAATGAAGATCAAAGGAAGTCCAACTGGAAGGATCCTTGCTGACCTCATGCTAGATAGAGTTTACAACCTGTCCCACCCCAGACCCCCTGTTCCAGAGCCTTTAACAGTTCTGTGTTTGCTCAGTACATTGCAGTTTACAAACCCACTGAGCTCCAGCTGAGGGACTACATCAAATATTTAATTTGATCCTTGCAAGAGTCCTATATGGTAGGAAGAATTGGGCATGAGTTATTATTCCCATCTTACAGTTGGGGAAACCGAGGCTCAGAGAGGCTGACTATATTGTTTGGTATCACACAGTTCATGGTAGAAATATAACAGAAATCCTTTAACTGCTGGTCCAAGGCTCTTTCCCTTGCCTTGATGTGAAAGGCTTTCTTACCCTCTACATTCCAGGCCAATTCTGCAGGCTTCAGGATCCACAGATTTGGGGAAAACTGGGGAGAGAAGCCCTGGCCGGGAGGGGATGCTGGGAAAGGAGGGGTGGCAGTGGAACCTATCTCCATGCCAGGAACTGAATCCCAGCTCTTCTGCTTCTCAAGATGACACTGGAGCCTGGATTTCTGAAACTCACCTTCTCATCTTGGGGAGACCACAGGAGGCAGGCCCTCCTAGAAACCTAGTGTACAATTTACTTTGTGGGAGATGCTCAGCTCTCTTTTCCATCTCTCCTTGACTTAAGCAGCTCCTGACCCCCATCTTCATGACCCCTTCCAGGCACACAGCTAGTGAAGCCACGGCTTCCCAGCCTGGCCCTGGCAAATGCTCAGGTTGCGCGCTTACCTTTCAGTCATTCATCCAACACTTTGTGAGCCTACTATGTGCTAAACAAAGAAGCAAGCCACTTTACCTGCATTATTGCCTTTTACTTTTGGAATCCTAAGAAGTAGGTGTTGTCCGGGCGCAGTGGCTCACACCTGTAATCCCAGCACTTTGGGAGGCTGAGGCGGTTGGATCACCTAAGGTAAGGAGTTCCAGACCAGCCTGGCCAACATGATGAAACTCTTGTCTCAAATAAAAGTACAAAAATTCGCAGGTGTGGTGGCAGATACCTGTAATCCCAGCTACTTGGGAAGCTGAAGCAGGAGAATCACTTGAACCCAGGAGGTGGAGGTTGTAGTGAGCTGAGATGATGCCATTACACTCCAGCCTGGGCAACAGAGTGAGACTCCATCTCAAAAAAAAAAAAAAAAAAAAGAGAGAGAGAGAGAAAGCAGCATCCAGGCCCATCCCTGAATGTCCAGGGCAACAGAGAAGAGAGAAGTTTTAAATGTCTGTCCAGGCTGTGTGTCCATCTCACTGTAGCAGCCTCCAGAAGGCAAGAGCTGAGAATGGCACAAATGTCTTATGCTCACTGCAGAGGCTCTTGGTCCATGGGGGAGGAAGGCGGGAAAAGGAAAACTACTCTCTATATTTAACCTGGGAAGTGTGCAGAGTAGAGGTGGAGACCGGGCTACTGGGAGCAGAAAGCTGGACTGGGTGAATTTTTGTTTTGTTTTGAGATGGCATTTTGCTCTTTTCGCCCAGGCTGGAGTACAATGGCGTGTGATCTTGGCTCACTGCAACCTCTGCCTCCCACGTTTAAGCAATTCTTACAGGCATGTGTGCTACCATGCCCAGCTAATTTTTGTATTTTTAGTAAAGATGGGGTTTCACCATGTTGGGAGGATGGTCTCATACCCCTGATCTCAGGCGATCCATCCGCCTTGGCCTTCCAAAGTGCTGGGATTACAGGCATGAGGCCCCAGGCACAGCCAACTGGGTAAATGTTTTTAAAGAAACTGCTCACTACCCAACAACTGTCTGCCTCACTCTGTTCCCAACTCCTTTGGGTCTTCCCAGACCTCTGGAGAAGAAGATACCCTGGACTTTTGGGAAATCTCTCCACCCATACCCCTGCCTCCCAGCTGAACTGCAGATGGCTCAAAAGATAGTGAATGCTCAGAGAAGGAGACTTTGCAGCCTCTCCGGGTTACACAGCCCTACTTTTAGCTACTAGATGCAAGCAAGTTCTTCAGGAAGTCTGTTCTTAGTCCTTAGTGCACACTCTCATAGGGCACCCACCAGAAACAAAAAGGGAGCAGCAACTGAGATATGAGGCATTTTAAGACTTTTGCTGAGTCTTCCCCAGCATCCCCCTCCCAACTGACTTGGAGTTCTACCTTAGAGGCCCTTTCATCTACTGGAACTGAAAGTTAGGATGACATAGAGAGGTGCTCGCCAGAGGCAAGGAGGAGTGGGGGAGGCATTGCTCCAGTCTGGCTTCATCTGCCTTCTTAGCTTCTTCTGGGACTTGGCGTCAGGGATAGGGAGAAAGTTTGTAGGCAGGAAAAGCTAATCCTGTTGTGTAACATGGAGGAGTATGGGTTATCTGTTAGGGGCCATAGACAGCATTTTATTTTTGTTTTTATTTTTAAAATTAATTAATTAATTAAGTTAGAGACAAGATCTCACCCTGTCACCCAGGCCGGAGTACAGTTGTTCAGTATTGGCTCTCTACAGCCTCAACCTCCTGAGCTTAAGCAATTCTCCCACCTCAGCCTCCCAGCTAGCTGGGACTACAGGTGCATGCCACCATGCCAAGCTAATTTATTTTTATTTATTTTTATTTTTTTGTAGAGACAAGGATTCACACCATGTTGCCCAGGCTGGTCATGAAACCCTGGGCTCAAGTGATCTGCCCACCTTCCATGAGCCACTGGGCCCGGCCTTATTTATGGTTTGCTGAGTGGCCCTTGCAAAGTGTTCAACCTCTCTAGGCCCTTGTGGGTTTCCCACATCTGTGGCACTGGTGTACAGGTAGGGGACACAATGGGCTGTCTTTCCTATGTAGGATGAAACCTGAAACGTCGCTAATTAATTTCAGGGAAAGGCCCAGGCAGCACCTTGAACCAAGATCCTTGGGATAAGTTAGAAACACAGAGGCAGATTCTGGAACTGTGGGCTCCAATGACAAATGGCATCTTCAGAGGTCATCTGGTTCTTCCCCTCCACATTCTAGGCAGGCATGCCCTTGCCACTACCCAAACAGTAGCTGATTCTGAATCGAGAGAGATTTCTGGAGAAGATAGTCTCATAGCCTAGCCTTATGTGAACACACTCTTTCCAAGTCAGCTACCGGCCTCCATTGCTGCACTTCCTGTTGACCATGGAAGTTGCAGCACCCTGATGGTCCATCCTGACGGGACCACCTGTTTTGGGACCATAGGATACCACTCACCACAAGAGGTCATAGTGCCCAAGCTGTAATCACAAGTATGGAGCTATAATTTCTGCTTGGTAGTTACCCCAGTGCAGTCAATGTGCTATCATCTCCCTATGATAATCAGCCCGACAATAACCAACCTATTATGCTTCTTGCATAATAAAGGTTGAGGAACAGCAGTCACAAAATAACTGTGGCTCAGATCCATCTGCTCAGCAGTTTCTTAAGACTCAGCTCTATGCCACCTCCTCTGAGAAGTCTCCCGGATCTCCTCTCCCACACCCAGCTTAGGTGTCCTTCAGGGCTTCTGTAGCACTGCTCAGTTTCAGACCTTGTTCTTCACTCTGAAGCCTGTATGTTCTCTTCCAAAGACTCTGCTCCTGGGGTCCATGGCTCTGGGACCTCTGACTTTCCTCCATCCTTACCCATTGCTCCCATTTGTCTTTTCTGTTTGTTTGTTTATTTATTTATTATTTTTTATTTTTTTTGAGATGGAGTTTTGCTCTGTTGCCCAGGCTGGAGTGCAGCAGAGCAATCTTGGCTCACTGCAACCTCTGCCTCCCGGGTTCAAGCAATTCTCCCACCTCAACTTCCCGAGTACCTGGGATTACAGGCATGTGCCACCACACCCATCTAATTTTTGCATTTTTAGTAGAGATGGGGTTTCATCATGTTGGCCAGGCTGGTCTCGAACTCCTGTCCTCAGGTGATCCACCCGCCTTGGCCTCCCACAATGCTGGGATTATAGGCGTGAGCCATAGCACTCAGCCCACTTGTCCTTTCTTGTCTTTAACATTTAGTCAGCTGTTTCAAGTTCACAGGGTAGTTTATTACGGAGTCTGGCCTCTTGGTGGATAAGCTCAACCCCAGTGAGCTGAGAGGTGTACAGACTCTGACATCTGGTCCTGTCAGCACAGGCTCCCTGGTGCACCAGCTTCTAGAGCCACATTTCTCGTTCCCTCTCCCGAGTTTCCATTCCTTCCATCTCACTCCATGGCCAGGGACATTTCTCTCACTTTCTACTGTCACACCAGAAGCAAGACCTTCTCTGTCCAGCACCAGTTATCTCAGCTGTCATCACAACAAGCTCAATTCCAGGTCATCAGATCTCCTGAATTATAAAACTAGAATCTCCCAAGTAGTTTCTACCTCTTTGAGACACCTGGGACAGATTTTTTTTTTTTTTTTGGCTAAACATTCTTTATTTTTCTTTATTTTATTTTTTACAGTTTTCCTGACTACCTTATGGGTAGTTAAATCAAATGCACAGAATTTATGCCAGGCTCTGTTTTAAGACTGAGACAAAGGTGGATACAACGAAGCCCCAAAGGTTTGTCAGAAGTTCCTCATATTACCCATCAATTTAAATACTTTGCCGACTCCTGACACATACTTTAGTGGTTGCCTGGATGCCACTGATTCAAGATGGGATCCTTAGTGGTCATGCGTACTCTTGGCTGTACTCTGATTTTTCGGAAAAGTCACTGCACTTTCAAGAACTTACAGTTTGGGAGCACTTCACTCCTAGCTCCAGGAATGGGCATGTAACCAGAATCAATGAGACTCAGTTCTGGGACTTTGGTTGAAATTATTACCAGTAGAATTGAAAATAGTTGGGTAGGCCAGGAACGGTGGCTCACGCCTGTAATCCTAGCACTTTGGAAGGCTGAGGCGGGCAGACTACTTGAGGTCAGGAGTTCGAGACAGCCTGGCCAACATGGTAAAACTCCATCTCTACTAAAAAAATACAAAAATTAGCTGGGTGTGGTGGTGCGTACCTGTAATTCCAGCTACTTGGGAGGCTGAGGCAGGAGAATCACTTGAACCTGGGAGGCGGAGGTTGCATTGAGCTGAGATTGCACCACTGCACTCCAGCCTGGGTGACAGAGCAAGACTCTGTCTCAGAAAAAAAAAAAAAAAAAAGAATATATTTGGGTACACACCTGGTGTTTCTGGGAGCCATCTTGCCAATGCCTGTCTGAGAATGGGGCCAATGTAGAGGAAAGCTCAGCTATGAGTTGGAGCGAAATTAGTCCTGACCACATCCTGTGAGCTCTGTGTGCAGCTGGGCCTGATATATACACAAATTTTGCTCAAGTCAATCACAACTGGATTTCTTTTCATTGCAATGGAAAAAATCCTCACTAATATGAAATTCAGGGCCCATATTAATTAAAAAGAAAAAAAAAGTTGCCTCTTCCCACTAACCCTAGGGAACAGGAGTGAATTTCTCTTTCTTTGCATATCTCCTGTATATATGGGCCTCTTTTTGTACTTCCTTTCCTCTTCAAGGCTGTTGCTGGGGTATGGTATATCCTGATTTCATCAGGATAAGCATGCTAGAGTGTGCAGATGGTGGTGGAAAGGCAGGCCTCCAGACATTGCTGTCCTGGTAGTGCAGGGCAGCTGAGGCCATGGAGGGCTCCAGAAGCAAGGAGCCTTAGGACCCCTCAGTTTGAGGTGGTCTAGCCTGCAGTTCATCCCAGGAACAGCCCTAAGGGTGTCGGGTTACTAAGATTGGGTAAGGGAGTAGCCGTTGGTCAATGGCTTGGTCTCAAGGACAATTATACATCTTTTTTTCTGAGACAGCATTTCACTCTTGTCACCCAAGTTGGAGTACAATGGTGTGATCTCGGCTCAGTGCAACCTCTGCCTCCCAGGTTCAAGTGATTCTCCTGCCTCAGCCTCCCAAGTAGCTGGAATTACAGGTGTGTGCCACCATGCTTGGCTAATTTTTGTATTTTTAGTAGAGACAGGGTTTCACCATGTTGGTCAGGTTGGCCTCAAACTCCTGACCTCAAGTGATCTGCCCGCCTCAGCCTCCCAAAGTGCTGGGATTACAGGCATGAGCCACCGCATCCAGTCTGTTATATATCCTTCTGAGAAGTCGTCTGTGATGGTTAATACTGAGTGTCAACTTGATTGGATTGAAGGATAGAAAGTATTGATCCTGGGTGCATCTGTGAAGGTATTGCCAAAGGAGATTAACATTTGGGTCAGGGGACTGGGAGAGGCAGACCCACCCTTAATCTAGGTGGGTCTGATCGGCTGCCAGCATGGCTAGAATATAAAAAGCAGGCAGAAAAATGTGAAAAAGAGACTGGCCTAGCCTCCCAGCCTACATCTTTCTCCTGTGCTGGATGCTTCCTGCCCTTGAACATCAGACTCCAAGTTCTTCAGTTTTGGGACTCAGACTGGCTCTCCTTGCTCCTCAGCTTGCAGACAGCCTGTTGGGGGGGCTTGTGATCATGTGAGTTAATACTTAATAAACTCCCCTTTATATATATCTATCCTATTAGTTCTGTCCCTCTAGAGAACCCTGACTAATACTTTGTCCAACTCTGTACTTTCTGATTCTTGAGCCTGAAGTAAGTATCCTTTTTGTCCCCAAACTCTGAGATACCTGGGGGCCTTACTCCTATCTTTTTCTCTCCAAGGACCCCCACCATTAAGAGAAGCAGCTGGGGGTGATTTTACCCACAAAAGCAAAGGGATCTGGAATTCAGTCGGTATTGATATTAAATCTAAAGATCACATTTAGCCGGGTGTGGTGGCTCATGTCTGTAGGTCCAGGACTTTGGGAGGCCAAGGTGGGAGGACTGCTTGAGGCCAGGAGTTTAAGACCAGCCTGGGCAACATAGCGAGACCCTATCTCTACAAAAAATAAAGATTAGCCGGGCATGATGGCCCATGCCTGCAGTCCCACCTACTTAGGAGGCTGAAGCAGGAGGATCAGAGATTGAGGCTGCAGTGAGCCATGACTGCACCACTGCACTCCAGCCAGGGTGACAAAGCCAGACTCTGTCTCAAAATAAATAAATAAATAAGATAAAGATCACACTTTTAAATTCAATTAAATGTAATTAATTTATTTTTACAAGGTTTCACTCTGTCACCAGGGCTGGAGTGCAGTGGCATGATCATAGCTCACTGCAGCCTTGAGCTCCTGGGCTCAAGCAATCCTCTCACCTCAGCCTCTCTAGTAGCTAGAACTACAGGTGAGCACTGCCATGCCTAGACACTTTTTATTTATTTATTTTTTATTACAGAGATGGGGTCCTGCTATGTTGCCCAGGCTGGTCTTGAATTCCTCACCTCAAGTGGTCTTCTGGCCTTGGCCTCCCAAAGCCCAAACCACTGGGATTACAGGCGATCATGCCCAGCTAAATGTCACACTTGAGATAGGTCACATCATTAGGGTATTTCTCTACCAACTAGATATGGCTCAAATGCATTAGACTGGCAGAGCTGTCTTCTTATGGTGCACTGCAGACAGATCTGTCAGCCACTCCTTCTGCTTGTTCCTTTCCTCTGTCTTCCTAGTTCCTGCATCTATTTTGGCTCCTGGCCAGGTTGTTTTTGAATTACCATTGAGAGAAGCAGTACTCGTATGAATTATCTCCATGGCATTCTTTCCCTCTGGCCTCCTTTTCTTCATCTGGAGATTCTGAACCTTGATAAGAAGGGCATCCTAACTAGCAAACACCTGAAAGATGGAAAGCATATCCCAGTCCAGGAAGAGTGCAGCAGCCCTGCCTGACAGGCTCCTTTGTCTCCTGAGAGCCTCCTTACCAATCAGACAGGGGACCAGTGCCTTTCAGTTCTTAACTTGGCTGTTAAGTTAAGGCTGGATGCCACCTTGGTTGGGGCCCTTCTGGATTCAAACTGTTCCTTCAGTGACCACCACCCCCTTGTGGAACCCAGACAATTGGCTGCCCCATGGGCTGCCCGCACTATGCCCTACTAGGCTGATGAGATACCCAGCACCACCTAATTTCACATTAGCACGGAGACACTTGTGTTCCCTTGGACACTGTTCCTAGCTTGCCTGAGGTTTGCCCCAGCCCCAGCCTCTGTAGCTATGTCTGCATTGATGTCTCAGTCTGGGTCTGCGTGGTTACTTTCCTTCCTAAAGGCCCCAGCCACCTTGAACTAAATCAGTATCATGAAAAGCAGAAAGGAAGAAAAGCCCTCTGGGCCCCTCTGCAGGACTTGTGCCTTAATTCTGGCTGTGGTGGTAGGAGGCTCCCTCATGCTTGCTCATCTCATGCCTGGTTGGGCAGTGGCACAGAACAGTATGGGTGGCTTGGACTCAGAGCCGTCTATATCCTGGACCCTAAGCCCCAATCCCATTAGGCTAATGCGCTAACTAAGCTAAGTCCATTCATTTATTCGGAACACAAATAGCTTTACCATCAAGTGTGTGACTGGCTTTGTACCAGCTGCAGGAAGAGTTACGAAAAGGCTGTGGTATAGTTGCATGTAAACACTTACACCCATGAAGAATGAACCAGTGACATAATAAAGCAAGGCATGGGCCGGGCGCGGTGGCTCAGGCCTGTAATCCCAGCACTTTGGGAGGCTGAGGCGGGCGGATCACCTGAGGTCAGGAGTTCAAGACCAGCCTGACCAACATGGGGAAACCCTGTTTCTGCTAAAAATACAAAATTAGCTGGGTGTGGTGGTGGGTGCCTGTAATACCAGCTACTCGAGAGGCTGAGGTAGGAGAATCGCTTGGACCCGGGAGGTGGAGGTTGCAGTGAACCGAGATCACACCGTTGCACTCTGGCCTGGGCAACAAGAGGGAAACTCCATCTCAAATAATAATAATAATAATAATAAAATAAACTAAAGCAAGGCATGAATGACATGAATGTCCCAGAATGGTCTGTGATGTGTTGTTGAGTGGATCAGAAGAGAAATGCTGTGTGTTCAGAGTGATGAGATGAGCGGACACTGGGATTGTCAGAGAAAGTCCATCAGGAGTTGATGTGGATCTTGAAGGTTTCAGGATCTAGACTGGGCAGGCCTGGCCTCCCAGGGAATGACTGGAACCAAGGCAGGGAGGCCTGAGCTTCAGAGGAATCATCCCTCAAAGAATATAAAAACTGAAGCCAAGGGTGTCTGTCGGAGGTCAGCGGAAGATGAGAGGGTGACTCTTCTTTTAACAACTTTGGGGAAAATCAAGAACTTGGCCATCAAAATAGTGAATACCATTTGTTGCTGAAGTGCTTTATACAGATAAAGGACTCACTAAATCCTTAAAACAACCCCATGAAATAAGCACTATTATTACTACTTCCCCACCCCCGCTTTTTTTTTTTTTTTTTTTTTTTGAGACAGAGTCTCGCTCTGTCGCCCAGGCTGGAGTGCAGTGGGGCGATCTTGACTCACTGCAACCTCCACCTCCCAAGTTCAAGTGATTCTCCTGCTTCAGCTGCTTGAATAGCTGGGACTACAGGCACATGCCACCATGCCCATCTAATTTTTGTAGTTTTAGTTGAGATGGGGTTTTGCCATGCAGGCTGGTCTCGAACTCCTGACCTCATGTAATCCACCTGCCTTGGCCTCCTAAAGTGCTGGGATTATAGACGTGAGCCACTGTGCCTGGCTCTTCCCCATTTTTAAAGATAAGGAAGCTGAGGGCCGGGCATGGTGGCTCACACTTGTCATCTCAGCACTTTGGGAGGCCCAGGTGGATGGATCACTTGAGGTCAGGAGTTCGAGACCAGCCTGGCCAATATGGTAAAATCCCATCTCTACTGAAAATACAAAAATTAGCTGGTGTGGTGCCATGTGCCTGTAATCTCAGCTAATTGGGAGGCTGAGGCAGGAGAATCAATTGAACCCAGGAGATAGAGGTTGCAGTGAGCCAAGATTGCACCATTGCCCTCAGCCTGGGCAACAGAGAAGACTCCATCTCATTTCTTTTGAAATAAAAATAAATAAAAAATAAAGATAAGGAAGCTGAGACCCAGAGAGCTGAAGACCTCTGAGATGTGTCAGGATTTGAATCTGTGTGCTGTCAAAATACTTGCTTTTCTCATCATGCCATGCTTCCCACCCCAACCCACCCGGCCCCTCTTTCCTGTGGGTCCTGGTGACTCATCCTGTTTCTTGGCAGACATTGTGGTTTTCAGACATTGTGGTTTTTGATAACTCAGTAAATGAAGTCATCCTGTTGTTGTTGCTGTCTCTGCTCCTTGGGCCACAATCCCGCCCCGGTGTCCTTGTGCTGCCTCAAGGCTCCTGGTTGCTGGAGCAGGAACTCTTTAGCTACTGTTGCTTTTTTTTGTTTGTTTGTTTTATAGTGTCTTTGAAAGAACATGATTTCCCCAGGGAGTGAGCCAAGGCTATTTAAGTGATATGCTCAATGCTATCTAACAACGTCTTTCTTGTTTTTTTTTTTTTTTTTTTTTTGAGAAGGAGTTTCACTCTTGTTGCCCAGGCTGGAGTGCAATGGCGCGATCTCAGCTCACTGCAACCTTCACCTCCCGGGTTCAAGCGATTCTCCTGCCTCAGCCTCCCAAGTAGCTGGGATTACAGGTGCCTGGCACCATGCCCAGCTAAGTTATCTAACAATGTGTTTCTTTTTCTTTGAGATGGAGTCTCACTCTGTCGCCAGGCTGGAGTGAAGTGGCGCGATCTCAGCTCACTGCAACCTCCAACTCCCTGGTTCAAGCGATTCTCCTGCTTCAGCTTCCCGAGTAGCTGGAATTACAGGCACATGCCACCACATCAGGCTAATTTTTGTATTTTTAGTAGAGACGGGGTTTCTCCATGTTGGTCAGGCTGGTCTTGATCTCCTGACCTTGTGATCCGCCCACCTCAGCCTTCCAAAGTGCTGGGATTACAGACATGAGCCACCGTGCCTGGCCCACAATGTCTTTCTTATAGATCAAGAACCAGTGTTCTTATCTCAGGGTGTGTTTTCTGCTTTCCCAGGCCTCCCTACACTCACAGTACAGGGGCAGCCTTCATCTTCCCTTTTTGCTTGAAGCCTCAAGCCTGATATTTCAGCAGCCTGATGCTCAATCCCAAAGGCCTTTACCTTTTTCTCAGTGCCCTCCTGGCCCTTGTAAATGTGATGTATCGGTTGTCAGCATCAGGATCCCAGAATTCCCAGGGTGGATGTCCAATTAGGCTCACACCCTGCCCCTTGCTGGTGGAGACCATGGAGGGAAGTAATACCAAGGAAAAGAGGAGAGGAAAAGGAAAGAGCTAACGTATACTGAGTAATTTCTACAAGCTAGGCACAGTGCCTTACATAAACAGTCCTGAGTCACTTAACAAACAGAGCTATAGTCTGAGAAATGCGTTGTTAGGGGATTTCATTGTTTTGCAAACATCATAAGTATACCCATACAAACCTAGATGGTGTAGCCTACTACACACCTAAGCTGGATGGTATAGCCTATTGCTCCTAGGTTATAAACCTGTACAGCATGTTATTGTACTATAGGCAATTACAACACACTGGTGTCTAAACATAGACAAAGTACCATGAAAATATGGTATCATAATTTATTTTTTATTTACTTATTTTTTGAGACAAAGTCTCACTGTTGTCACCCAGCTGGAGTGCAGTGGTGTGATCTAGGCTCACTGCAACCTTCATCTTCTAGGTTCAAGCAATTCTCCTGCCTCAGCCTCCTGAGTAGCTGGGATTACAGGTGCCTGCCACCACGCCCAGCTAATTTTTATATTTTGAGTAGAGACGGGGTTTCACCATGTTGGCCAGGCTGGTCTCTAGCTCCTGACTGGTATTATAGTTTTATGGGACCACCATTGTATATGCAGTGTGTTGGTGACCAAAACGTCATTATGTGGCACACAACTGTATCTTAAGGTTTAATCACAGTAACATGATAGCAGTACTATTGGCCTCATTGTGCATTTGAGAAAATGGATGCTCAGAGAGGTTGAAGTAACCTGTCCATCAAGGGCAGGGCCAAGATTGGTACCAGGTCAGCTTGATTTCAAAATGTTGTTTTGTCTTCTAGACAACAAAGCATCATTGAAGGTGTTCAACAGGAAACTGAGAGGCCAAAGCAGCATTTTGGGAAGATTAATACGACAGCAGTGGGTGGAAGGAATGGGAGAGAAGCAAGGCTGAAGCTGTGGGGACCCACTAGTAGGTTGGTTATGCAACATCAGCTTGAGACTCCTCCGGGAGGAGAGCAGAATCAGAAAGGAAAGGAGGGGCAGCTGTGAGAGACAATGAGAAGCAGAGATTAGCAGCCCTTGGCAGCTGAGTAGTCCCAGACATGACAAGGAAACCCTCCTTTTTCTGGTTATTTAGGGTCCTGCCATATGTTGGTGGCCTATACAGGGGATAAGGCCTAACTGTCACTTCTACTTGAGTTATGCAGGAGCAGAGAAGGCAGGGAACACATGTGGTGAGAGGGTGCCTTGCTCGGCTCCTCGACAGGGAGGGCTAGGGTAGGTAGTCTGCCATCCCTGGGCAAGGCCTGGGTTACCCAGCCCAGGATATGGCATCTTGTGTGTTCAATAAATGGTAATTGGTGGTGGTGAGCTCAGAAGCATCTCTAAAATAGAGAGTGAGACATCACTGTTTACAAGCAACTCGTCTCCCCAGCTGGTGGAAGCACATGGATCTAATGACTCCTTTCCTGGTGAGGAAACCGAGGCTCAGAGGTTTCATGGCTTTCCCACGGTCTCCTGGAGAGCCAGAGGGCAGAGTTAGGGTTCCAATGCATCATTCCCAGCTCTGACCTCGAGTCCTGCTGCCTTCCCCAGCTTGTCTCTCTTTGGTGTCAGAGAAACAGGGGGAATTAATGATAAACCTTCACATGAGTAAGGCCATTTACAGTTTACAAAACTGCTTCCCATCCATTATCTCATTTGATCCTCAAACAACTAGGTATTATTATACTAATTTTGCAGATGAAGAAACTGGCTATGGTCATTCAACTGTGAGTGAGAGACCTAGAATTCAAAATGAAGTTTTCTGACTCCAGGTCTAAGCTCTTTCCAGGAGGCCATGAGAATAAGGGAGCAAATGAAAAATAGAACAGCAAAGGGGAGAAGAAATTTTCAGGGGAGATCAGTGAATGCAGCATAGATGGTGCTGGAGGGCTTCAAGTTAAACACAATAAAAGCTTCTGGGCGGGAAAGATTGTTCATCACAGGTACTGTCAGCTGGGGGAAACTGGTTTATCTGTTTGGGGAATTATCTTGGTTTTTGGTAGAGGCTGATTGGTTGAAGAGATAATCTCTAGAAAAAATATTTCCTGCCTTCTTACCCTTGGATATTTCCTTCCTTCTTACCTTGGATCTTGTGAAGTAAATGAAGCAGAACAGAGAGGAAAACACTAATGTTAGCATTTGCCTTATAGATGCCCAATAAACTGTATTGATTGGATGGATGAATGGATGGCTGGATGGATGGATGAATGGATGGCTGGGTGGGTGGGTGGGTGGATGGATGGATGGATAGATGGATGGATAGATGGATGGATGGGTAGATATTCAAGTGGGTGTGTGGATGGGCCATGGATGGATGGGAGAGATTTAGAGAAATTGCACATCTCTTTGGGCAACCTCATGGTCCTGTTTACAACTCCTGAAGTTACTCTACCTCTGTTTCTCCCACCCTTTAATCCACATTATCTGATGTTATAAATGATGTTCTTATCCCAGGAGGAAGAATTAGTGTAGCATTCAGAGAGAAGCCAGGAAGTAACTTCCTTTGTCCCAGGAAGGTGAATGGGATGGAGTATCTCTGTCCTCCAGTTCACCTGAAGTTTCTGAAGCCCTGCTCTAACCTATTAGTCAGGATTTCTGAAGCCTGGGGACCCTCCAGCTGCTCCTCCTGGAGGGGAACAGCCATCTTGTCATGTGGTGGTAGATATGGCATTTGTGGTTGGGCTCTAGAAAGACTAAGAAGGACCCAAGGGATCAAGAACTATGCTGGCCCGAGGTCTCTTTACTCTGCAAGTTCTTTGCCCACTTGTCAGGGAAACATTGCAATGTTGTTTTCCCAAGCTAGTATGGGGTGGGGGTTAGATAAGGCCAAAGGGTTAGAGATGATCCATACAGGGTGCACATTTGTCCCCTACTTATGGTCAATCCCTACTTGTTACCAGTAGAACCAGTTACTCTGGCCCTAAGGCTGCATGGCAGTCTTATACTGGAGAATTCATGGGACAGGGTGTCCCAGTCTTGCGTTCTGGTTCTAGCTCTGTCACTGAGTATGTCCAGTGTATAACACAGCATCTGCATGTAGTAGATGCTCACTATATATCCAATGAGAAGGCCAGGCACAGTGACTGGCTCATGCCTGTAATCCCAGCACTTTGGGAGGCTTAGGCGGACAGATCACCTGAGGTCAGGAGTTCGAGACCAGCCTGGCCAACATGGTGAAACCCCATCTCTACTAAAAATACAAAAATTAGCCAGGCATGGTGGTGGGCACCTGTAATCCCAGCTACTTGGGAGACTGAGGCAGGAGAATCGCTTGAACCTGGGAGGCAGAGGTTGCAGTAAGCCAAGATTGCACCACTGCACTCCAGCCTGGCAACAGAGTGAGACTCTGTCTCCAAAAAAAAAAAAAAAAAAAAAAAAAAAAAAAAATATATATATATATATATATATATAAAAACATATATTTTTTGAGAGAGTATATATAACACAGATTATATGTAGACTATATATCTTCAATGAGATATATTGACTATATATATAGATAATATATAGAGAGACTATATATATATATATCTTCAATGAGCGAGTGAACGAATGAATGAAATAATTAACTGTGACCTTGGGCAGATTACTTTCCTCTTCTGGACCTTGGTCTCCACATCTGTAAAATGGGGATAATAATGCCGGCTCTGTCTCCCACTCACAGCCATCCTGAGCTCTTGCGAGTAAATGAACAGATAGATGTGAATGGTGGTTATGTACTATGAAGTTCTGGACCCACTCCAGGGACTACATGGTGGTTGGCATTTGAGCCACCTCCCCCACTGCTGCCCCAAGGCCCTGCACATGCTAGCCAGGTCTGCTGCTCATCTCACGCATGCCACAGCCCACACCTCTCCACATCCCTGCTATCCTGTCCCATGGAACTTGGTTGTCCCACATCCCCTACCTTCAGGGATCCTGCTCTGTTAACATGAAAGTGATACTATTTACCCTTTATTAACACCTATGTGTCGAACATTTAGGTCATTATGTCCTCATAATGGTCCTCTGAGGGACTCACAGTAGTGAAGTGACCTGCCCAAGGCGACACAACACTTAAGCAGTAGAGCCAAGATTCCAGCCAGGTCTCTGATCCTGCTGCTGAGTCTCCTGGCCTTGTAGCTGTGAACTCTTGGTCTACCCAGGGCGGGCAGTTTCATTCAGTGTGGTGAAGAAAGTACAACAGTCGGAGGTGCAAGACCTGCATTCAAGCTTAGGCTTGACCGCTATTAAGCTGGGTGTCAGCCAAGCGTGGTGGCTCATGCATGTAGTTCAGGCTCTACAGGCCAAGGCTGGTGGATTGCCTGAGCCCAGGAGTTCATGAGACCAGCCTGGGCAACATGCCAAAACCCCATCTCCACAAAAAGTACAAAAATTAGCCAGCATGGTGGCACATGCCTATAGTCCCAGCTACTTGGGAGGTTGAGATGGGAGGATCGCTTGAGTCCAGGAGGTCTAGGCTGAAGTGAGCAGAGATAGCATCACTACACTCCAGCCTGGGCAACAGAGCTAGATCCTGTCTCAAAAACATAAAAATAAAAATGAACTGGGTGTCCTCAGCAAGTTCCATCAGTGTACTAAGTTGTGGGGATCAAAAGCAATGGTGTGTTCAAACCACTTAGCAGTGTGTCCCTCAAATATTGGAAATGATTTTTATAGGAGATCTGCTACAGGCATTGGTGTAACAGGAAGAAATGGCTCTAACAGTGGGGATTACAGAGACCACAGCAGGCTGGTGAATGCTTTGGGGAAAGAAGTCTTTCAAAGTTGCTTAGGCCACATGATGAATCCTGAGAGCAACCGTTTGCTCCCGCTCCGGTTAGGAAGGCTCTGTCCTCAGGCTCTGGGAGTTCCTAACCAATAGCAGAGTCCTAACTCGCTGTGCCCCACAAGTTCCCGGTTACCTAGGTCCCAGATTCACCTAAGATTTAACCCATAGTTCCTTTTTCTTTGCCCATGTCAGGGGAGAACTCTCCAATGTACCTGGAGGTCCCCTTTCTATGCTCAGTCCAGGGCCGGTGAGGCAAGGAAAGAAAATAGCTCAGTGGTAAACTCATCCCAGCTGAGCCTCTTACGGAAATGCTGACAGACCCTTCAAGACTAGACGCCAGCTCCAGCAGTGGCGCCTTTCTAAAGCCCCGGCTGGGAGCTAAATATAGTGGCAGGAGGGACGGGGTGTGGACGTGGGGGATGGATGGGGAGGGGAGGGAGGAAGCCTGGAGAATGGGAGAGGGGAAGAGAGGAGGGGAAAAGAAAGAGAAATAAAGGAGAGGGCAGGAAAAAAATTGAAGAAATGGGGAGAAGACAAAAAGAGGCTCAGAAAAGAGTTTTAGGGAGAGGGAGATGAAGAAGAAGGCGAGATGGAGAGCAAGCAGACGTGGCTGGGCATGGGAGTGTGGCTTAGGGTTCTAGTTCGGGTTCCGTGTGGTGCAGAGAGCTAGCTGGTGGGGCAGCCTAGAGTTTCAACAGACATAGTCCCAGGCTAGGCCCCTGTCTGGCGGGCCTGCAGAAAGCCCTCGGTAATTGTTTATCTGTTGCAGCACTATTGGAACCAAGAGACAGCCCAATTCTCCAGACTCCAGACTGCGGTCTGCCTCCCCACATCTTCATTTGGGTGCAGGCCTGCCTCTGGCTGTCCCCAAGACAGTCCATAATGCTGTTTAGGGTCCTTCCAGTCGGGCTGGGGCCTCTGGTGGGGGTGAGGTGGATCTTTGTGTAATGGGGGCAGGGTTGTGGGGGTGGGGTGACTTGCTTTTCAGTGAGGGTGGGAGTGTGGTACTGCACAGTGAGAGTGCAGCCTCAGACGTGCTTGAAAGAAACCTGCTTTCTCAGGCTGAGGGGGCAATGGGCAGGTTAGAGCACTGAAGTGGAACTAAATCAGGAGGTGAGACCCAGCTGAACTGAACCAGACTCCTAGTGTCAGAGGTATATGAACCAGACGGACTCCATTTTGACTAGGGGGGTAAAATAAGGCTGAGACCTACTGGGCTGCATTCCCAGATGGTTAGGCATTCTAAGTCACAGAATGAGATAGCACAAGATTACAGGTCACAAAGACCTTGCTGATAAAACAGAGAGCAAATCAAGATGATGAGGAGAGTGACCTCTGTTTGTCCTCACTGCTACACTCCCACCAGTCCCATGACAGTTTACAAATGAAACAGTCATAAAAATGGGCAACCAGCCGCCCTCGGGGCTGCTCAGCCTATAAAGTAGCCATTCTTTATTCCTTTACTTTTTTTTGGTTTTGATTTTAGAGTGAAAGCAAGTTTATTAAAAAAGCAAAAGGCCGAGGCGGGCGGATCACAAGGTCAGGAGATCGAGACCACAGTGAAACCCCGTCTCTACTAAAAATACAAAAAATTAGCCGGGTGCGGTGGCGGGCGCCTGTAGTCCCAGCTACTCAGGAGGCTGAGGCAGGAGAATGGCGGGAACCCGGGAGGCGGAGCTTGCAGTGAGCGGAGATCGCGCCACTGCACTCCAGCCTGGGCAACAGCGTGAGACTCCGTCTCAAAAAAAAAAAAAAAAAAAAAAAAAGAAAGCAAAGGAATGACTAGTCCAAAGGCAGAGCAGTCCCTTTATTTTCTTAATACATTCGCTTTCACTTTACTCTGTGGATATGCCTTGGATTCTTTCTTGTGTGAGATCTAAGAACCCTCTCTTAGAGTCTGGATCCAGAGCTGGTTGGACTGGCAGCTGGTTGGATGGGGTGTGGGGGAGCCCTGGAAAGAGGGGAAGGGGTAGTGAAGCCCCAGCATCAGGGAGGAGAAGCAGGAACTGGGGAACTGTCCTAGAGAGATTTGGGAAATTCACTACATTTTGGTTAAAAATCTAAAACTATGCCACCATCATATGCAACTGTTTGCTTTCACAGTGACTACTTTTTTGTTGTTGTTTTTTGAGACCGAGTCTCACTCTGTTGCCCAGGCTGGAGTACAGTGGAATGATCTTGGCTCACTGCAACCTCCGCCTCCCGGGTTCAAGCGATTCTCCTGCCTCAGTCTCCAAAGTAGCTGGGATTACAGGTGCCCGCCACCATGCCCGGCTAATTTTTGTATTTTTAGTGGAGACAGGGTTTTGCCATGTTGGCCAGGCTGGTCTCGAACTCCTGGCCTCAAGAGATCTGCCTGCTTGGCCTCCCAAAGTGCTGGGATTACAGGCTTGAGCCACTGCACCTAGCCCACAGCAATTACTTTTGAGGCATAGCTCTGGCCCCTTTGAGATGTGGGGCAAGGCTTTGAACAGGCCCCCTAATTGTGTGGGGTGGGAGGATCTAGAGGAAGGAGAAAGGGCTGGGAGTGCTTTGCTGTGTAAGTCAGCAGTACTTAGTAGCTGCTTAGTAAACATTTGTGGATAGTGATGTAGGGCAGGTGTGTTGAGCGCCTGGATAACAAGAAACTGAACTCTTGTCTTCCGCATCCCATTCCCCCTTTCTCCTAGGCTCTGGGAGGGAGAAGTGGATGAAGAAAGAGAGAAAAAGGAAGACCCCAGTGAGAGAACAGGAGGAGATAAATGAGTCTTGTCACCCTTCTCCCAGGCTCCACAAGAGCGGAACAGCTCCTGTCCCCTACAGGAAGATCAGCCATTATTTATGAGCTTGTCTGGAGGGGACTCTGCTGGAATATCTAGCTTTGCTCCCTCTCCCCTCCACTGGGGAGGGGGGTTTGGGAGGAGCTGGTGGTGTCTGAAGGCTTGTGCCTTCTTAAAGGCACAGAGGCCCCTGTGGGAGCCTGGGTTGCCCAGCCCACCCTGAAGCCTGGGCAGCTTCCCAAGTAAAGGAAAGAGAGGAAACTCAGACCTACTGCAGAGCGAACTCCATGATGGGGAAGGATCCTGAGACTCTGGCTTGAAGGAAGGAAGGAGCTTGGGGTTTCCGTGTACCTGAAGTCCTCAGAGACTGTGTCAGAGCTGCAGAACCCCTCCTGGTGCTGGCCCCACTCAGCCAGCAGGGGACATACCAAGAAGTAAAGACTGGGAATATGGGGAATGAGTGAAGGCCTGAGAGAGAGGAGAATGGAAATAAAAAATGTCTGTATCCCAGGTTTGGGTTCCTATGGCTAGTCCAGCCTCATTTATGGTTGGAGAGGCAATAGCTGAGGGTCCAAGACCCAAAACAAGGAGCCCAGGCAGAAAAGGGAGAGAAAGAGGGGCTGAGAGAGGTTTAGAAGGGAGCAGCAGTTAGAAGAGTTGGATGGGAAAGGAAGGGAGAAGCTAGAACAAAGCGATGGCGAGACAGTGGACACTAAAGACAGAGGAAAGGGTTCCAGGGATAAAAAGCAAGGCCAAGCAAAGCTAGAGGTGAGGTTGGAGAGCAAGAGGGACAGGATAATGGCAGAGACAGGAAGTGGGGGCCGCAGAGTTCCTACAAGGCAGGAAAAGAGAGATGAAGGAAGGGAGCAGTGGGCCAAGAAAATCTCACAGGCTGGTGAGAGGAGGGGAACGGAGAAGGAGCTCAGGCCTGGAGTCTGGCAGGGGAGGGAAGAGTGGAGGTGAGAGGGCCAGGGAGGGAGGGCAGTCACGCCAGCAAAGGAGAGACTGCTGCTTTTTTTCTTCTTTTTCGTTTCAACTGCTATCAATAATACATTCCCGAGGAGCCGCCTTTGACAGCAATTAAAAAAGCATTTATGCTCCCAAAGAGAAATTGAAATGATTTCCTCCCACTTCTCTACGCTCTCTGGGCAACGGTCCCTAGCGATGATCTCCCTGCTGGTGTGCAGTCCAAACTGGGGACACACGAAGGAGGGGGATGGAGAGGGGCCAGGGAAGATTCTCCACCCCCCTCCCCAGAGGGAGAATATCTGAATGTTTTATCCCAGCTCTGTGTGTGGGGGTGGCTGTGGGGAGATGGGCGGATGCAGAAGCTGGGGATTTTAAATATGGCACGAAAACACTTTGCTGATGATCCCACCTCAGTGCAGATGAAAGGGAGGCTGGCCGCCTCTTCAGCCTGCTGGCTGGAGGTGACCCTTGTGTCTTTGCTAAAGCACCAAGAATCTGGGAGGCTGAGCTGTGAGGGACACTGTCCAGAGCTGCTTTCAATTCAGCAGACCTTTACCAAGCAACTGCTATGTGCCAGGACCTGCGATAGGTGGTGAGGGTGTTCCCGAAACGAGTGAGACAGGCAGTCTGTCTTCCAGAAGCTTATTATCTGGTGGGTAAGGGATGCATGCACAAAGAACTAGGTTGCCAGGCAGATGGCATAAGGAGCCATTAGGAGTACAATAAAGCAATAGAGGAGGGGGAAGGAGGGAGAGAGGGACAGGCCAATGGGAGACCTCCTTCCCAGGACTGGGGAACAAGGAAAATGATCATTGCTCCATTGTTTAGTACCCCTCTAAGCCAGGCTTCATGCTGGACACTTCATATATATATTACTCCTTTGACTTGAACCCTGGCAGCTACTTTCCAAGAAGGCAAGTACTTTCACAGACTAGGAACCAAGGCGTAGAGAGGCTACCTTGCTTGAGATTGCACAGCTGGGAAGTGACAGACAGGATAAAAGGCACCAGTCTACTCTTCCCCCATTCGATTCTGCCTCACTTTGGGAGTGTTTAATTCCAGAGCCTCTTTACTCAGCAATTTCATGTCTAGAAATTTATCCTACAGATGGCCTTGCACATGTGCAAAATGACATTATACACAAAGTTTCTCACTGTCACATTCTTTTTAATAGCAAAAGATTAGAAACAACCTACAACATCCATCACAGAAGCCTGGTTAAATGGATTTGTCGACAATGGAATACTCTGTAGTCATCAAGAGAAATGAAAGACACTTTATGTCTGGATATGGGATAATCCCCAGAACGTATGTTTAGTACAAATTTCAAGCATAGAGTGATGTGTATAATATCTTGTCATCTGTGTAGAAAGAGTGGGGGAAGGAATATTTATGCAGAATTACTTGTTTTGCATAATATATATATGGAAGATACATATTTCAGGAGATAGTAACATCAGTTGCTTCTTTTTTTTTTTTTTTTTTTTGAGACTGAGTCTGGCTCTGTCGCCCAGGCTGGAGTGCAGTGGCCGGATCTCAGCTCACTGCAAGCTCCGCCTCCCGGGTTTACGCCATTCTCCTGCCTCAGCCTCCGGAGTAGCTGGGACCACAGGCGCCCGCCACCTCGCCCGGCTAGTTTTTTGTATTTTTTAGTAGAGACGGGGTTTCACCGTGTTAGCCAGGATGGTCTCGATCTCCTGACCTTGTGATCCGCCCGTCTCGGCCTCCCAAAGTGCTGGGATTACAGGCTTGAGCCACCGCGCCCAGCCTTTTTTTTTTTTTTTTTTTTTTTTTTTTTTTTTTTTTTTTGAGACAGTTTCGCTCTTGTTGCCCAGGCTGGAGTGCAATGGCACGATCTTGGCTCACTGCAACCTCTGCCTCCTGGGTTCAAGCGATTCTCTTGCCTCAGCCTCCCGAGTAGGTGGAATTACAGGCGTGCACCACCATGCCCGGCTGATTTTTCTTTTTTTTAATTTTTTTTAATTTTTAGTAGAGACAGGGTTTCACCATGTCGGCCAGGCTAGTCTCAAACTCCTGACTTCAAGTGATCCTGACGCCTTGGCCTTGCAAAGTGCTAGGATTACAGGTGTGAGCCAAGACTTTTAATAAGACAATCTTTGGTAACTTATAAACTATTCGAACATGTGGCTTATTAAAAATAAAGAATAACAGTTAAAAATGGGCCCGTGTAGTGGTTCACGTCTGTAATCTCAGCACTTTGGGAGGCCAAGATGGAAGTATCACTTGAGGCCAGAAGTTCGAGACCAGCCTGGGCAACATAATGAGACCCCCATCTCTACAAAAAATTTTAAAAAGTAGCCAGATGTGGTGGTGTGTGCCTGTAGTCCCAGCTACTTGGGAGAATCACTTGAGCCTGGGAATTTGAGGCTGCAGTGAGCTACTGCACTCTACCCTGGGTGACAGAGCAAAACCCTGTTTCTATTGAAAAAGAAAGAAAAAAAAAGTACCAGCCTGGACAACATGGCAAAACTCTGTCTCTACCAAAAATACAAACAATTAGCCAGGCATGGTGGCTTGCATCTGTGGTCCTAGCCACTCAGGAGGCTGAAGTGGGAGGATCACTTGAGCCTGGGAGGCAGAGGCTGCAGTGAGCTGAGATCGTGCCACTGCACTCCAGCCTGCGTGACAGAGTAAGACCCCATCTAAAACAGAAACAAAACCAAACAAAATGTAAATTTCCTGGCCTAGGCAAGATGCAGTTTGTTTTGTTTTAAATTTAATTTAATTCACAAGAAGGAATGTAGTCCTAATGAGTAGGAAGGCTTACAGGGAGCAGCATAGTGGAGAGTTTGTCAAGATTAGCTTTAGAAAGACCTGGGTTTGGAGTTGGGCGCAGTGGCTCATGCCTATAATCCCAGATCTTTGGGAGGCCAAGGCGGGTGGATCACCTGAGGTCAGGAGTTCGAGACCAGCCATGACCAACATGGAGAAACCCCATCTCTACTAAATATACAAAATTAGCTCACCATCGTGGTACGTGCCTGTAATCCCAGCTACTCAGGAGGCTGAGGCAGGAGAATTAATTGAATTCAGGAGGTAGAGGTTGCAGTGAGCCTAGATCGCACCGCTGTACTCCAGCCTGGGCAGCAAGAGCAAAACTCTGTCTCAAAACACACACACACACAGACACACACACACACACACACACACAAGAAAGACCTGGGTTTGGATCTATATACTACCACTCACTAGCTACAAGTCTTTAGACAAGTTACTTAACCTTGTTGTGTCCCATTGGTTCTTTTTCTTTTTTTATTTTTGAGGCAGAACCTCACCTTGTTGCCCATGGCATAATTTCGGCTCACTGCAGCCTCTGCCTCTCGGGTTCAAGCATTCTCCTGCTTTAGCCTCCTGAGTAGCTGGGATTACAGGCACATGCTAATTTTTGTATTTTTAGTAGAGACAGGGTTTTACCATGTTGGCCAGGCTGGTCTCGAACTCCTGACCTCAGGTGATCCACCCGCCTTGGACTCCCGAAGTGCTCGGATTACAGGCATAAGCCATCGTGCCCGGCCCCCATTGACTCATCTGTAAACAGGGATACACTTTCCTCATGGCTCTTTTAGTGAGGAAGTTATATGATGATGTAGGTGTGTGCTTAGCAGAGGGGCTCTGTGCTAAGTCCTCAGAATGTGGCAGCTGTAACCACCTGGTCCCTGGAAAAACCCAAGGGAAGGAGAGCCTGGGTGCTGCTCACGTCTGACTAAGCGTAAGGAGGCCTCGCTGATTCTTGAAGGCTTCAGGGCCTCCCAGAGTGTATCTGTGCTGCTTGACCATCTATGACGTTGTCCTAGTTACTGGTGGGTGGAAGGAAGTATGGAGTTTACCAGGCAAAGACTACTGGCTCACTAGTGGCAACCCTCTTGCCTGACAGCGTTGGCCTCTATCAGGAACTACTATGCCTCACCTGGTGGCAAGAAACCCCAAGGGCAGCCGCAGCCCTGCACAGACCTAAAGACCATCTCAGTCTTCCCCTTTCTTGCATCCTGCTTCGAATCATCTTCAAAGACCTTTGTATGCAGCCCAAAGGCGGAGATACCTTTCCTGTGATGGTTTGTGAGAGCTATGTCAGAAGGTGAGAGGGACTGAGCCGTGTGGGGGCAGCGTGGTAGACTAGAGTCAGAAGACCTGTGTCCAAACTGGGAGCTCCAGATCATTATTCCATCTGTAAGCTTCCGTTTCCTCACCTGTATAATAAACATCCACTTGTGAAGATCAAATAGCTGGTAAAACTGTGAGTGTGGAAGCGGGAAAGCTGCAGAAATCTTGCTTTTGTCATTCTGGGTGGTTTTGATACCAACATTGTGGAGACTGATAAATGAGTACAGAAGCCCTCAAGCCAGTCTCCTGAAACCCAAACAAGATCAACCAGGGGCTTCATAGCGGCGTGGTGCCAGCATGATGGGTGCTCCTGCTGCTTGGGGGAGCCTAGGAGTGGGCAGGTGAGCAGTGTGCGGGAAAGGGAGGTTGAGTGGTCAGCTGCAGTGATTTTTCTGGGAGTCTTCTCCACTCACTCAGCAATCAGGAATGGGTATCCCTTTACTGGCTCCAAGAAAAGATAAGACATGAGCAGCCCCATTCTTGAGAAACCTTCAGAGGTCATTTGGTCATTCAGCAAACACTTACGGAGCTACTTGTGAAAAGGGCTGCGAGAGATGCCCAAGATGGATCAGCCACGGTCCCTGCTCTCCAGAAGCTTGCAGAGGAAGGAAAGCTACTTCACCGCACACAGGATGAATTTTCACAAGAGGAAATGACCATTGTGCCAGTTGATCACGTGAGAATGGAGGGAACGTAGGGGGATGAGTAGTGAGAGCCAGGGAGGCTTAACCAAGAGAGGCTTCCTGAGGAGGATGGAGCCTGGACCTGGCAAGAGGCCACTCTGAGAAGAGGAGGGGTGACCCATGTAGAAGGCTGGAGAGCAGGGTCTCCAGGAGCATGATGTATAACCATCTGGAGAGGAGGGGGCTGCTGGTAGGTGGAGACCTGGAATGCAAATAGACTGCTCTCCAAAATCCCTACCAGTCAGACAGCTGTGGTGCTGCCTTGCACCCTGGGGGTGAATAAGTTGCTTCTTATTCTTCTCCCAGACCCCAGCTTCCTTCCCCCCACCGCCCAATACCCCCTCACCCCCCACTCCCCCAACCCTCCCACCCCCGCAACCTTACTTAGGGATTTCGCCTGGTCAATCACTAGAGTCAACAGGCAAGAGCTGTGAACCTCAGGCAGGGGTGGGAGGAGCTGCCAGAATGAGACAAGGGGCCCATCGGACCTGCCCAGACGTGAGGGCTGGAGTCTCAGGGTCTGGCCAGCTCCCAGCTCCTGTAAGCCTCAGCCCAGCCAGAGACTCCAGGCATCTGGAGCGGCACGGCTCCTCGCTTGCTTTGTGCCTGAGTTGAAACCCGCCCAAGCTGGGGATGGCAACTCTCTGCCTCTGTCTGCTGGGCCTCCCTGTGGAAGCTAGGCCTGGTGGCTTCACATAAATATTGATTGTCTACTCAGCCATCCGGGCAGGGAGAGAGAGGCCAGGCAGGACAGGGAGCCCAATCAGGCAGCGCTGGATGAATGGAGTCCTGATGTGAAGGAGCTGGGGGGATGCCAGAGGCTTACAGAGGAGAGGCAGGAATCCTAGGGCAGAGAATTTCCCAAGAGGGATAAATGCCAAGTTCAGAATAGCGGTCACCTGGGGAGGAAGAGGAGCATAAGCAGGGCCTTCGGGGGTGGCAGCAGTGGTTTATTTACTCTAAGCAGGGCTTCACACTCATTAATGCTATTCTTTGTATCTGTATGTCTGAATCGTTTATAATACATTTGTACCTAGTGTCCTGTAGAGGTCCTGTCTTCCTTGCCCCAGCCTCTAGGCAAGACTTCAGTAATCTACTGGACAAGGTGCTGCTCTAGTGTAACTCTGAACTTTTTTTTTTTTTTTTTTTTTTTTGAGACAGAGTCTCGCTCTGTCGCCCAGGCTGGAGTGCAGTGGCGCAATCTCAGCTCACTGCAAGCTCCGCCTCCCGGGTTCACGCCATTCTCCTGCCTCAGCCTCCTGAGTAGCTGGGACTACAGGCGCCCGCCACCGCGCCCGGCTAATTTTTTGTATTTTTAGTAGAAACGGGGTTTCACCGTGGTCTCGATCTCCTGACCTTGTGATCCGCCCACCTCGGCCTCCCAAAGTGCTGGGATTACAGGCATGAGCCACCGCGCCCGGCATACTCTGAACTTTTAAAGAGAGATTCCCAAGATGCCAACACAACCCAGGCCCCATCCTGATTCCAGCCCTTCCTCCAGCTTGGTCAGGGAGAAGGCATTCTTCCCCTCGTTCAGCTAACAAGTCCGGACTGCGTCAGGAGGGAGCCCGTGGGCTTTGGGGTCTGGGCAGCAGCCCTGATGTCCTGCTCAGTGTTCTGTGCTCTGGCCGGATAGTTCCTCTTCCTTCCATCCTCCTCACAGATCCCACTGTCTGAGCCATCAGTCAGGGAAGAGATGTCTGTTGCCTTTTGGAGCAATCAGGCCTTTGGGAGAGAAGCAGGCTCCAGAGAACCTTTCCACTATCCTCTTTTCCTTGCTCATTCCCTCCTTCCCAAAACAAACGCCCTTATGAAGGACCTGGGACTTAGACCAGACTAAGAATTTCCATAAGAAAATCTCTCTCTCTCTTTCCCCACACCACCACCCCCGTCCCCTCCACCCCCTAATTCCTCTCTGCTTTTGAACTCCTGGCCTCAAGCGATCCTCCTCCTCCTGCTTCGGCCTCCCAAAGCACTAGGATTATAGGTGCGAGCCACCGCGCCCAGCCTCCTTTATTTTTCTTGTCAGTTTTTATCTTTCTCCCCTTTCTGTTTCTCTTCCTTTGTTATTACTCTTTTTCCCAAGCCCACTTTCTTTCTATCATCTTCCTCTCCCTTCTTCCCTCTGTTCCTCTGCTCTGGCTCCTGCCTTCCAAGGCCTCCCCTGCACTCTCACCTGGCTGGCTTTGTCCCACACTCTCCCTGGCATAGGAGACTCTTCTAGGGAATTCAAGGAAATGAGCAGGAAGCATCTTCTGCCTTTGAAATCAGATGAGGGGCTGCTCTCTACTCAAGCCATGCTAATCATTAGACAGTCATTTCTGGGAAGGGCTCTTAGCTCTAGAACCCAAATGGCTCCAGCCCTATGTCATTGTTCCTGTTTCTCAAGGCCCCTGGTCTCCATCAGGGTCCTCTGCAAACCAATAGGCTTGAAACTTTAACAATTATGTCATCTGAGTGGACTCCTTTCGTTGAGTACACCCCGAGGACAGAATTCTACCAGACCCTGAAGGGAGGGGATGCTGTTTGGAGGATGAAGAAGCCTGTATCTAGTAGGGGAGATAGTACGCTCATGAGTCAGACCTGACACAGCTCAGACAACAAGCAATAAACAGAAAGCAGTTTTCTTACCAAGTGCCGAGAAGCCAGATCATTTAGAACAAAACAGATTTAATTAGAGAAGACTTCTTGGAGGGAGTGAATATGGGACAGGGACTGAAAAGAGAGGTGCTGGTTAGCCAGGCATGGTGGCATGCACCTCTAGTCCCAGCTACATGGGAGGCTGAGGTGGGAGGATTTCTTGAGTCCAGGAGGTTGAGGCTGCAGTGAGCTGTGATCTCACCACTGCACTCCAGCCTGGGCAACAGAGCAAGACCCTCTCTCTCTCTCTCTCTCTGTCTTTTTTTTTTTTTTTTTTTTTTTGAGGCACAGTCTTGCTCTGTCACCCAGGCTGGAGTACAGTGGCGCCATCTCAGCTCACTGCAACCTCCGCCTCCTGGGTTCAAGCAATTCTCCTGCCTCAGCCTCCTGAGTAGCTGGGATTACAGTATGTGCCACCATGCCCAGCTAATATATATATATATATTTTTTTTTTTTTAATTTTTTTTTTTTTTAGTAGAGACGGGGTTTCATCATCTTGGCCAGGCTGGTCTTGAACTCCTGACCTCAGGTGATCCACCCGCCTCGGCCTCCTGAAGTGCTGGGATTACAGGTGCGAGCCACTGTGCCCAGCCCTTCCTGTCTCTTAAAAAGAGAAGCATTGGGGGGCTGGTGCTGGGGGAGTACTGAGATAGAGAACAGTGGTCTGGTTCCTCTTGAAGGGGGGCTAGTGTGAAGGTACCTGGGTTGTGTTGTGTTCAGGGACCAAGGACCTAGTTTGACGTGCTGGAACCAAGAGCCACCAGAATGAAGTGAGATTGTCTGGGGAGGGACGGGGGAAGATTTGTCTCCCCAGAGCAGCTCGGCCAAATCCAAGGATGTCAAACTGTCAGTCATTGGGATGACTTGTGCTGTGAGGGCTTGGGCTGCCACATGCCACACCGGCTCTTCCCATTTCCTGGGAAAAATGCAAATAGTGTTAGTTACTCCCCAAGCTCCGGGCCCAGGCTAGATTGCTTTCTGGGAGAACCCCACCCTGCGGGAGGGAGAGCAAGGTTGGAAGGTATTGTGTGATTTCATGACTTTTTATTATATATGTTGGTAAGGTAGGGAGGCAAAGTATATCAGGATCTTAAAGTGCGTCTCTGCTTTTATGAGTGTGTATCTTCATATCTGAAAAAAGATGTGCTTTTGTGAATCTGCATGAATGAACGTGTTATGTACACAAGTCCCTAAGCCACACCCCTCCTGTTTTTATTAACAGCCTCTTTCTGTCGTTCTCAGACTTTCTCTTTCACAGCCTGAGGCCCCATCAGCCCTCCTGCTGAGCAGGGGCTGGGATGTGAGCTGAGCCCAAATGCATCTTTCTCCTTAGTAATGCCACACATTGGCTCCAGAGAGCTCCAGGCCCAGAGTGGATCAGGAGAAAGTCCTTTCTCCTCTCTGACTAGGCTGGGGACAGCTGGGCCTGCCGGAGAGGATGGAAAAAATGATGGGCAGTTATTTAGGGATTAATTCACTGATGCTCATGCAGCATGCATTTTTAAAAAGCTTGCTTTGTGCTGGGTGCTGTGGATAGAGTGATGACATAGCAGGGAACTCCTTACATCCAATGTTGCCTTGGCTTTCACCTGAAATTTTCTTTTTCCAGAGAAACTCAGTGGCTAAGGCTGGAATTGCCAGGTTTCCCCCTTCCCCACTTCCCTGCTGTCCTTGTCTTCTCATCTTTCCCTCCCTCCTATTGCAGCAACCTGGGCTGGGGCAGACAGAACAGGATGGACCTTCAGGTCTCTAAGCACTTTGGAATGGGAATGAAGGGGTCATATCCTATAGCAAGCTGGCAAACCAACACCTAGCATCCCAGGTCACTGGCTGTGTCTGCTTCTCTGTCTCTCTCAGAAAGGACTTATCTGCTCTGGATGAGAAGATGGCCTGGGCCAAAGTTCTAGCTCATTGCCTTCCTGGTGGTCCTTGGTTCTCTGCAGACAGCAGCCTCAGAAAGCAGCAATTGGGCTGGGCGCCGTGGCTCACGCCTATAATCCCAGCACTTTGGGAGGCTGAGGTGGGCGGATCACCTAAGGTCAGGAGTTCAAGACCAGCCTGGCCAAAAAGGTGAAACCCCATCTCTGCTAAATACAAAAAATAGCTGAGTGTGGTGGCAGGCACCTGTGATCCCAGCTACTCAGGACGCTAAGGCAGGAGAATCTTTTGAACCTGGGAGGCAGAGGTTGCAGTGAGCCGAGATGGCACCATTGCACTCCAGCCAGGGGGACAGAGCAAGACTCCACAAAAAAAAAAAAAAGAAGGAAGAAGAAAGGAAGAAAGGAAGGAAGGAAGGAAGGAAGGAAGGAAGGAAGGAAGGAAGAAGAAAGAAAGAAAAGAAAGAAAGAAAAAAGAAAAAAGAAAGAAAGAAAGAAAGAAAGAAAGAAAGAAAGAAAGAAAAAGAAAGAAAGAAAGAAAGAAAGAGAGAACACATTTGGAGGCCTGAAGCTGTCACCGTGAGTTTTTCATCTGCTCCTTTGGGGGAGTAGAACTGTGGCCCAGGGGATCACTATCGGTGGGTTCTTAGCTGTTAAACCAGACAGGGTGGGGAACTGATGGTCCAGGAGCAATGCCGGTGAGGGGAGCAGGACTGGGTACTTATTTCTGTGACTGTTCTCTTCATTTTGTCCTCTGTCACGATTCTGTACATTCTCCATGGAAGAGGAAGTGTTATCACGTTTTTATTTGCCATTTCTGGGTCTTCGTGCTATTATTGTTTCGTTTCATGAATGTATCCTTCTCTGTACCTGTTCACCCTTTCAGACTGGAACTTTCCTGAGAGAAGGTGTGGTGTCTCCCAAACATGAAGCCTGCTGAGGACCATGTATCCTGCCCTCTCTTCAGGGGTTGTACATGCTTTTGGTTGATTAGGAAACTTGTTTCCTGCCAGAAGTCCCTGGGCCACCAGGAAGGTTAGGAGTGAGCATAGAGCAAAATCATTAGATGGCTTCTTCCTCCAGAAACTCCAAAGAAACTGGCTGGATGTGGTGGCTCACGCCTATAATCCCAGCACTTTGGGAGACCAAGATGGGTGATCACTTGAGGCCAGGAGTTCGAGACCAGCCATGGTCAACATGGTAAAACCCCTTCTCTACTAAAAGTAAAAAAAAATTAACAAGGCAGGGTGGTGTGCGCCTGTAATCCCAGCTACTCAGGAGACTGAGGCAGGAGAATTGCTTGAACTCAGGAGATGGAGGTTGCAGTGAGCCAAGATCACACCACTGCACTCCAACCCGGGCAACAAGAGCAAAACTCCATCTCAAAAAAAGAAAAAAAAAAAAAAAAAAAAAAGGCTGGGGGTGGTGGCTCATGCCTGTAATCCCAGCACTTTGGGAGGCCAAGGTGGGCAGATCACCTGAGGTCAGGAGTTCGAGACCAGTCTGACCAACATGGAGAAACCCTATCTCTACTAAGAATACAAAATTAGCTGGGCGTGGTGGTGCATGCCTGTAATCCCAGCTACTCAAGAGGCTGAGGCAGGAGAATCGCTTGAACCCCGGAGGCAGAGGTTGTGGTGAGCCAAGATCATGCCATTGCACTCCAGCCTGGGCAACAGAAACTCCAAAGAAACCTCCAAAACCCTTGATTAGCAAAATCTATATGTCCCCCTAAGGTGTCTGGGAAACCAGAAGACAAAAATCACCATTTTTCTCTATCGGAGTAGAGAGTCTCTGAGAAGTCAAGCATCTTAGCCAGACACACAAATCTGGGAGTAGCAAAGTGAGGATTCAAATGCACAGCCTTTTTTCTCCAGTCCTCAGCTTGACCCCCACTCCTATTTGGTGGGCTCTTAGCAAGCTGGAAAAATAGCCCAATGCATCAATAAGAGATACTGAAACGGCTCCGCAAATCCTCACTGGCATCTTTATGAAGTCAGTTTGCTCACTCCCGCTAATGCATAATTCAGGTTAGCTGTACAGTGAGACAGATCAGACAAGGGGGCTCTACATGTGCAGAAGACAGCCGCCGCTCTAACCGAAAGCAGTTTCCAAATGCTGTCACAGGAGATGAGGAAATTGCATGAAAGGAGAAGTGGGGAGCGAGGCTGCGTGGCAGGCAGGGATGCTAGGGAAAGGTCTGCAGGGGTGAGGACAGGCTACAGTGGGGCCTAAGGATGGACAGATCATCTCCTGTTGATACTGAGTCAGATAATGAAGCAAGGCAGCCAGCGAGAGTAGTCACTCATAGGGTCCAATGCATCACAGGTGGGAAGGCCTGGCGGGGAAAGAGGGATAGGGACCCTCCTAAGCAGAAATGAAAGACCTGGCTGAGTAGGACCAGAAGGGCGGGTAGGGGAGGGGATGGAGGGGTATTCGATCACACGGCCTTCAGCTCCTAAGAGTGACAGCCCTAAGGTTTCCTAGGAGTTGGGGACCAGAAACGGGAGGAGTAAGTGGGTGCTGAAGAGGATGGAAGAGTGGAGGGGAAGAGACAGAGACAGGCAGGAGACTCCTAAAAGCCTGGAACATGCAGCAGGGAGGGTAGGGGAGGCTCTGCACCCAGGTCTTCCAGCCACTGAGTCCCCTGAGTGAGCCCGTCCTTGGCAGGGGGTTCTGCTCCTCACTTCTTATTGTGTGTTCACCTTCACTCCTGACCCAGGTGGGGACTGGGATGGTGGGTGGTTCCTAAGAATGAAAGAAGATGCATTTCCTGATGACTTCAAAATGTTATCTCCTCTCTCCCACCCTTTCAAGGAAGCAAGCCTCCTTCTGCATCTCCTGGACACCCTCTTTCCCATTCTCCCCTGACTTCAACAACCATTGCTTTTGCTTTGTCTTACTTTCCCTGGGATTGGGGGCAACTGTTGCCTGCACAGAAAAGAACCTGGTAAGTGCTCACAATTCCCCTGGGAGGCTGGTGTGTTTTGTGAGCTGGAGCTATTGTTATATCACATTAGAATTTAAGCTTGCTGTTTTTGGTTATCTTTAAAATCAATGGCAATACACAAAGGCACCACTCAAATCAATGCCTGTATCTGTAGGTGCTAAGAATCCACAGGGGAGAGAGATCCATTAGCAGTAAAGAAAGGGCAGATAAGGGGTAGGGAGGAAGACAGCAAGAGCCAGGGCCTGAGATCAGATGCCAGGACTCAGGGCAGGCACAGGGAGAGGTCCTCAGCATCTGGTCTGACGTCTGCCAGGTGGGGCCCTTGGAACCACAACCTGAGGAAAGCGAGAATTAGGGAGGCTAGGTGTGGCCACCTTATTCATCCCTAGCTGAGCCATGTTCCTTGTGGAAGAGACACTCCTGTCCATCCAATGAAGTGGGATGATCTGAATTAAAAGCCAAATTGGGGCTGGGGACAGTGGTTCACGCTTGTAATCCCAGCACTTTGGGAGGCAGAGGCAGGTGGATCACTTGAGGTCAGGAGTTCAAGACCAGCCTGGCCAACATGGTGAAACCTATCTCTACTAAAAATACAAAAATTAGCTGGGTGTGGTGGTACCCACCTGTAGCCCCAGCTACTTGGGAAGCTGAGGCAGGAGAATTGTTTGAACCCAGGAGGTGGAGGTTGCAGTGAGCCGAGATTGTGCCACTGCCCTCCAGCCTGGGCGACAGAGTGAGACTCTGTCTCAAAAAAAAAAAAAAAAAAAAAAAAAAAAAGCTAAATTGGGGGCCAGAGAATTTCAAGGGATATTGCCCCCCTTCCCCAACAGAGGGTGAGATATGTAGCTATGCAGCTTTCTGATCTGAAGCCAGAAGGGTAGAGCAAAGCTCCTGCAATTTGAATTTTTATGAATCTTATTACTATCAGTGATGTTATAAATGATTAATAAGGCATTTGAATTGGAGGTATTGTCCAGTGGAGACAAGGAAGGAGGGAAGGAGGAAGATTAATATTTATTGAGTACCGACATATATCAGGCATTCCGCTTGGACTTCCACACACATTATCTAGTGGAGTTGAACCTAAATGAGCTGCAGCCTGGGTTTAACACCTTGCCTCCCACAGCTTCCTCCTGTTTGCTTTTCCTCTCTCTGGGCCTTTGGAACTCATGTCAGTATTCCCTAGGAATTTTTGTCCCCAGGGGCCGTCTTGGAGCTGCAGGATCAAGGGAACAGGTTTTCAGGATTTTCTGTCCCAAGCCACCAAGTCAGAAAAGAGCAGACAGAGTCAGCTGGAGATGTGTGGAACAGGCTTGGAGAAGGCAGTAGGGGAACTTGACACTTTGCATCATCTTTTCCAATCAGCACAGTGACCTTCTCTCTTGACAGAGCCTCTGAGTAGGTGCTGGGCTGCAGTCACATCCTGTGCCATTCTCCTCTCCCCTGGACACTGCTTGGCACGCTGAGGTCCTGAGCCCTGGTCCTGGCTTAGCCTCTGCTCGCTCACTTTTCTCCAAAAGTTGAGGAGCTGTTTCTCAGGCCTCAGCCAATTCCAAGCTTCCATGATGAGCTGTAGAGTGTAAGCTCCATCAGAGCAGAGACTTTGCCTATTTTGGACACAGCCGTGCCTGTAACAGTGCCTGACACATAGTAGGCAGTTGAAAAATATTTATTGAATGAGCCTCCTTATCCTCTCTTCCTTCATGACACATCCTTTCCTAGGAAACCCACATTACTCTGCTCTTGGACTTGTTCCTGGCAGTAGTGTGGGGAGCCAGATGGAGAAGTGAGGGTTTTGGCTTTTCCCTTCCTTCCTTCCTTCCTTCCTTCCTTCCTTCCTTCCTTCCTTCCTTCCTTCCTTCCTTCCTTCCTTCCTTCCATCCTTCCTTCCTTTCTTCCTTCCCTTCTTCCTCCCTCCCTCCCTCCCTCTCTCCCTCCCTCACTTTCTGTCTCTCCTTCCTTCCTCTCTCTCCTTCCTTCCTCTCTCTCCTTCCTTCCTCTCTCTCCTTCCTTCCTTCCTTCCTCCCTCCCTCCCTCCCTCCCTCCCTCCCTCCCTCCCTCCCTCCCTTCCTTCCTTCCTTCCTTCCTTCCTTCCTTCCTTCCTCTCTCTCTCTTTCTCTCTCTCTCTTTTTTTTTTTTTAAGAGATGAAATCACTTCATTGCCCAGGCTGGAGTGGAGTGCAAATGGTGCGATCCATAGTTTTGAACTCCTGGGTTTTAGCCACTTGAAGTAGCAGGGGACTATAGGATACACCACCACACCCAGCTGTTTGTTTGTTTGTTTTTGGTGGAGACAGGGTCTCATTATGTTGGACAAACTCCTGGACTCAAACGATCCTTCTGCCTCGGCCTCCCAAATATTGGGATTACAGGTGTGAACCGTGACACCTGGCCCACCTTGGCTTTTCTTGCACATTGTTCATAGGGTCCTGGCTTCCCGGCAGGCTCAGCAACCTGCTGCAGCAATGCCAGCCTATCCCTTTCTCTGGCGCAGCAGAGGAGGGTTAAGGAGAGGGTTGTTTCCAGCAGACTCTACACGTGGTCATCAGAGGGTGGGCATCTCAGAATGTGAGGTCACAGGAAATAGGGAGCCTGGGGGGAGGGAGTTATCACACCGCATGAGGTAAAGAGGCAGGGCAGTGAGAGAGAAAGGGACCGAGGAAAGGTGCCACCTTCAATAAGGGTTTAAGTTATCACAAACAAATATTTCCACTCAATCCCACAAAATCTTCAGAGGTGGTAAACCCCTACTCCTAGAGGCTTAGTCCCCCACTGGGGAGTGGCTAGAGTCCCCTCATCCTCCTGTCCCAGGTCATGAACTGTGGAGCTCATTGGTCGTCTGGGAGTCCAAGATCCTGGGCAGGAAGAATCCTCCAGGGGCCAAGTAGCCGCCCCCACCACAGGCACTCTGGGAGCCTCCTGACGGGCAGGCTGGCTAGGAAGGAAGGTCAGCCTCCCAGGGTCGGCCTTCCTACTTCCCTGCAAAGGCCCCTGCCATGCCCCTTTCCAGCCAGGGCAGGACTTGAGCAAGCTTAGAAGTTCATTGCACCGTGGAGGAATGAGCACACTCCTAAACTTCCAGTGGGCATGGGCTCTTCATTATGCAGAGGGAAAGCCTGGAATCTGGGCCATAGGCCTTGGCACAGAACAGCCCTTGGGCCCCAGTGCCAGCAGCATGGGCAGAGGCCAGACACGGGGCCAGAAGCTCTCCCTTTTGCTAACAGCAGGCTGGACTCTCCCCAGCAGATCCATAGGATCGGCCCTGCCGTAGATGGGAAGAAAATATGGCTGCCATCCTACATGGCCTCCTGGAATTGTTGCCTTAGAAAAAAAAATGCATGTAAATTTTATTGTCTCTTTATGCCACCAATTGTATACCAAAATTCAGGGAACTAATTATGTGCCCCACAGTTTTCCTGTTCCCTCTCTCCCCTAGGGTTGGTCACCCAGGTAATCCAGCTGAGAGGAGCTCAAATGGTGAAGCTCTCCCTAGGGGCATGAGAGGGCTGGATGTTCCCATCACTTTAGCTCTGTCTGGTCTCCAGAAAAGCCCCTCAAGGGGCTGCAAGTTGGGAGCTGCTGTCTGCCTGTTTGGGATATTTGCCTGGGTTCCGAAAGAGCAGTCATGTCATTTTCATTAGTGTTGACCCATTGCTGCCTATTACCCTGTTCCTTCTGGGGGTCCCTCTGTTTTCTCTTTCATGCACTTCCCTTCTCAGTAATTAACAGGCCCTGGAAGAGCGTCCCTCCAACAGACGGCCAAAAGGCAGAGCAGGCAGCCGTGACAGTGGCAGTGCCAGCAAAAGGACAGGAGATTAAAACAAAATGATTCATCTTGGGAATGAGTGCAAATCGCTTTCCATTTATAGGAATTGGGGCCGCGTTCCAAACAGCCTTTGTGGGCTCGTTGGGGAGACAGGAGTCTGGTCCATTGACCATTAAGTAATGAGCTCCTCTGAGTGCTCCCTGCTGACTCTACAGAGGGGGATCTGGCGGGCAATGTGGGCAGGAGAGCGAGGGAATGGTCAGGGAGACCTGGGGCTGCTCGGCTTAGTTAGGACACAGGGAAAATGGAGCAGGACCCCTGCAGGTGGGGACCCTGGTGATTATGGAGATCCAGAGTGCTCCTGGGCACCTTGTTATTGGAGACCAACAGAAAGGAGTCAGGCTGCCCACCTAACTCTTTGCTCTGCTACCAGGGATTCCAGAGTCCACAAGGTTATCTAAAGAGTATTTGCAGAGTGTGCCAGTCATACTCTGGGAAGTCAGAGAAGAATAAGGCAAGGATCTTGTCCTCAAGGGACTTATAGTCCAGGGTGGGTGGTGGGCAGGTCAACCAAGGGGAGCCAAGGATAAGAGCTCGGCAACAGGCCGGGTGCAGTGACTCACGTCTATATTCCTAGCACGTTCGAAGGCCAAGGCAGGAGGATTGCTTGAGCTTGGGAGCTCAAGGCAAGCCTGGGCAAAATAGTGAGAACCTATCTACAAAAAATAATAAGAGAATTAGCTGGATGTGGTGGTGGTGTGTGCCTGTAGTCTGAGCTACTTGGGAGGCTGAGGTGGGAGGATTGCTTGAGTCTGGGAGGTTGACGCTGCAGTGAGCCATGATTGCACCACTGCCCTCCAGCCTGGGTGACAGAGCAAGACCCTGTCTCAAAACAAAAAAACTAGCTGGGCGTGGTGGTACATGCCTGTAATCCCAGCTACTCAATATGTTGAGGCAGGAGAATCGCTTGAAGCCGGGAGGCGGAGGTTGCAGTGAGCCGAGATCGCGCCATTGCATTCCAGCCTGGGCAATAAGAGCAAAACTCCATCTCAAAAAAAAAAAAAAAAATAAGTAGCTACATGGGGGTCTGTTATTTTATTTTCTGTACTTTTACAAGGGTTTTAAATTTCGGAATTAATAATGAATGAGCATCCATATGATAGAATACTGTGCAGTGTTGAAGAATGAAGGTGAAAACGTATTCTGTCATGACAAAATACCTGATATGTTTTAAATAGCAAAATAGAATATATATTATGATTGTATTTTTGTAAGAACAACAAATAAATAAAGTGAATCTGGCAGGAAACGTACCAAACTATTAATAATGACAAAGTTACTGTTGCAGGGTGGGATTAGGATACTGAGGAGGGAAGGAGGAATTTTCATTTTCTATTCTGTGCCTTTTAGAATTGTATAAGTCTTAAAAATGACCTTGCATTATTCATTATTTTGAAACAAAAATCCACTTTTGGGGGGATAACTCTTTTTTCTTTTCTTTTTTTTCTTTTTCTTTTCTTTTTTTTTTGAGATGGAGCCTTGCTCTGTCACCCAGGCTGGAGTGCAGTGGCGTGATCTTGGCTCACTGCAACCTCCACCACCTACCAGGTTCAAGTGATTCTCCTGCCTCAGCCTCCTGAGTAGCTGGGCCTACAGGTATGCAGCACCACACTCGGCTAATTTTTGTATTTTTAGTAGAGATGGGGTTTCACCATGTTGGTCAGGCTGGTCTCGAACTCCTGAGCTCAAGTGATCACCCTCCTCGGCCTCCCAAAGTGCTGGGATTACAGGCATGTGCCACCTGGCCCTGGGGGGTAACTATTTATTTTGATGCAATTTCAAACCCAAAGACAAGTTGCAAGAGGCCAGGCATATTTAATTAGCCAGTTGTGGTGGCATGTGCCTGTGTGTAGTCTTAGCTACTTGGGAGGCTGAGGTAGAAAGATTGCTTGAGCCCAGGAGTTGGAGGCTGCAGTGAGCTATGATCGCACCACTGCACTCCAGCCTGGACAGCAGAATGAGACCTTGCCTCCAAAAAATAATAATAATAATAATAAAGGAACTCCTATAAACTATTTAGACCTCACCACTTATTAATATCTTGCCCCACACAACATACATTTTAAAAAAGATCATCCATTACTTCCATTTTGCAAACCCCATTGGCCGCTTGGGGTTTATCTTTCTAGGCCTCTCTGCTGCTTCTGACCCTGCTATCCTCTCCTTCCTTCCGGAAACCTCCCGTTTCTTGTCTTCTGTGGCCCTGAGTCTTCTCTGTTTTCCTCCTACTTCTCTGACTTCCCTCTAGCATTATCTTTCGTAGAGGCCTCTTTTTCAGCACCCTTTAAACACGGGAGTTTCTCAGAGTTCTAGCCTGAGCCCATTGCTTGGCTTTGTGTGTTTTCTTCCTGGGAGAGCTTGTTCACTTCCATCTATTGAAGCTATGATCCGTTTGCTGATGAAGCCCAAATCCGTGTCTTCAGCTGCCGCCTCTCCCTTCAGTTTCCTATGCTAATATTCAAATGCCTGTTAGACACATGCTCTCAAGTAGTCCACAAACATTCAATACTCAACTTGTCTCAAACATGTCATCGTCACCCCTCCCTCTTGCTAAGTGTTCTCTTTCTGTGTCCTCCGTTTCACATAATGGCACCACATCTTTCACTTTGACAATGGCAATCAACTCCTAATTGGTCTCCCTGGCTACAGTCTTCCTCCACATAAATTCACTCTCACACTGTAGTCAATGTGACATCCCTAAAATGCAAATTTTACCACATCAGGCGCTGAGAAAACCTGTCAATGAGTCTCCATTACCTATGGGTTGAAGTCAAGCCTGTCAGCCTGGCGCACGTAGCTGCACCTGATTCCACCGGGCTTCTCCAGCTCTTGTCATGTCCCTGTCACCTCTGCACCCCATTCCACATTGGCCCGTGCGTCCATGTGTTTGCTCATGCTGCCTCCTTAGTGGGAGCCCCTCCCACCTCTCTCCCCTTGGCTGACCCATCCATCAACACTGAGCTCCACGGGCATCTCCTCCAGCTAGAAGTGTCCCTCTATTGTGTTCCCATTACACTCTTCTTCTTCTCTTACTTCTACCTAACAACTTTTTAAAATAATGCTTTTGTGCCATGAAAGGTGGCCAGGGCATGCTTTTATTTTTATTTATTTATTGAGACAAGGTTTTGCTTTGTTGTCAAGGCTGGAGTGCAATGGCACAATCATGGGCTCACTGTAGCCTCGACACTTCCAGACTCAAGTGGGCCTTCTGAGTAGCTGAGATCACAGGTGTGCACCACCATGCCTGGCTAATATTTTTATTTTTGTTGAGATGGGAGTCTCACTACATTGCCTAGGCTGGTCTTGAACTCCTAGCCTCAAACTATCTTCCCTTCTCAGCTTCCCAAGGTGCTGGGATTACAGGCACGAATGAGGTTCGGCTCTCTGCTGAACAAATTTTTATAGTCTGTCTTTGTGTGTGTCTCTCTCACTGCTCTGTAAATCCCGGAAGGAATGGGATTTGCATGTGTTTATGTATACCATCTTGTACCTTTGTACCTTAATGCCTTAGTGCAGTGCCTAGCATGTAGTAGACAACTGAGGTAAGCATTCACTATTTATTCACCCCTCTCTGCCTCCTTTCCCTGGCAGCAGCAAGCTCAATCCCATGCCCTCTGTTTCCCCATCAGTAGTTACATTCCAGGCCTCAGTTCCTTGGCTGTAGCCCCCTGTCCAACAGGTTTGGCTCCTATGTGCTCTTTCTCCCAGCACTTCTCTCCCTCATCTTCTCTTCTGCTTCTTCCCTTCTATTTTGATCAGCTTTTGCTAGCCTCCTGTATCTTTCCAGATGCTTCTCTCCCACTCTTCTCCCCTGTGGGGGCCACTCAGGGCAGTTCCAGCCCACTTCTGGCCCAGGTGTCTGCATTAGGACTTTACGTAATTATCTTCACAATGGGGCCTAATGACTGAAAACCATTTTCATCTCAACCCACACAATTCCAGATTTACAGCAACCAAGGCCTCAGGGTTAGAGCTGAATGCATACCCCACCAGGTCCCTCTCTAGAGTATCTTTTGGAAGAAGTACCTTACAGCTCTTTAAGAAAGAGGGTCACTTGATAACAGCTTTTCTGTCTAGTACTTTTAAATGTAAGTACTTAGCTTCGTTCCTTAGTTCTCTGCACCCCAACTCTGTAGTGAGGATCGCATTCATCACACTCCACCAGGCATGTAGGATGCTCTAAGCTGATCTTCTTCCATGTGGGGACCTTCAGGGATGAACATATTCATTCTGTCATTCACTCACACATTTACTGAGCTCCCACTAACACTGCCCATGGGGATGGGGACAGAGGATACAGACAAGGGGTCACAGATGAGTATGTCCCCCTCTAAGACCCAAAGGAACTCACGGTCTGGTGAGGAAGACAAATCTGAAAACCATTTTGCTAAGATAAGAAGTCCTTGGTGGAGATACATGTCAGGTACTATGAAAACGTAGAGCCGGGCGCGGTGGCTCAAGCCTGTAATCCCAGCACTTTGGGAGGCCAAGATGGGTGGATCACGAGGTCAGGAGATCGAGACCATCCTGGCTAACACGGTGAAACCCCGTCTCTACTAAAAAATACAAAAACCTAGCCGGGCGAGGTGGCGGGCGCCTGTAGTCCCATCTACTCGGGAGGCTGAGGCAGGAGAATGGCGTGAACCCGGGAGGCGGAGTTTGCAGTGAGCTGAGATCCGGCCACTGCACTCCAGTCTGGGCGACAAAGCGAGACTCTGTCTCAACAAAAAAAAAAAAAAAAAAGAAAACGTAGAGTGGTCACTGGAGCATGCCTAGGTAGGAGGAAGGTTTTTGGTTGATTTTTTGTTTGTTTGTTTTTTGTTTTTTTAGAGGGAATTTTTCCGTTGTTGTCCAGGCTGGAGTGCAATGGCACGAACTCAACTCACTGCAACCTCTGCCTCCCAGGTCCAAGTGATCCTCCTGCCTCAGCCTCCCGAATAGCTGGGATTACAGGTGCACACCACCACACCCGGCTAATTTTGTGTTTTTAGTAGAGATGGGGTTACACCATGTTGCTCAGGCTAGTCTTGAACTCCTGACCTCAGGTGATCTGCCTGCCTTGGCCTCCCAAAGTGCTGGATTACAGGCGTGAGCCACTGCACCCGGCCTGGAGGGAAGTTTTACAGGATTTAATTCGAGGAGTGAATAGGAATTGATGAGGCAGACAGAGACAACGGGGTTGACACTTGTCATGTTTTTGATTGTCCAGTACTGAGCAACTTTCCTATTTTGGAGGGAATTCCTCATTATAGGAGTCTTAGTTGGGGAAGGATTCTACCTTTGACCACATGCTAAAGAGGGCAGGGTTTGTGTCTCCCTGCTCCCCTCACCCCCCATAAATGTGGTGTGGGCAGAGTGAGGGTGGGGTGAGGATGGGCCCTGGAAGCTGAGCTCAGCCAATCTGATGTTCCCATTGGGATCTTCGGGACCTGGGCAGGAGCAGTCATTCGTAGCAATGGTGGCCATTCTGGACTCCTTCAGAACAGTATCTAGTGTGGGGGATGGTGTGGGTGGTGAGGGGCAGAACCAGCTGCAGTGCCCCAACAAGGTGCTCCCTGTCTCGTGACCTTGGAGTGTTCTCTGCCACCAGCATCCCTTGGTTCCTGACTGTGAGGGCAGGTGCTGCCCATCAACTCTTGAGCTAACATAATTTAACTTTCCAGACTATTCTTTTTTTTTTTTTTTTTTTTGAGACCAGGTCTCTCACTCAGTCACCCAGGCTGGAGTGTAATGGCGCGATCTCCACTCCCTGCATCCTCCGCCTCCTGGGTTCAAGCGATTCTCCTGCCTCAGCCTCCTGAGTAGCTGGGATTACAGGCACCTGCCACCACGCCTGGCTAATTTTTCTATTTTTAGTAGAGATGGGGTTTCACCACGTTGGCCAGGCTGGTCTCGAATTCCTGACGTCAGGTGATCCACCTGCTTCGGCCTCCCAAAGTGTTGGGATTACAGGCGTGAGCCACTGAGCCCAGTCCAGACTATTCCTTGCCTGCTAGTTAGTGAGAGGTAGTTTCTGTTATTCACAATGGAGTTCCTTGTCTGATGTAGGCTGGAACAGTTGAGGAAGCTGGGCAGTGTAGAATATAGAGTTTGGGGGAAGGTAGGTAGGGTGATGTGGCTGGAGCACTGGAAAACATTAAAAAGACTGGGGGACCAAGCTCAGTGGCTCATACCTGTAATCCCCGCACTTTGGGAGGCCAAGGCAGATCACCTGAGGTCAGGAGTTCAAGACCAGCCTGGCCAACATGGTGAAACCCTGTCTCTACTAAAAATACAAAAAATTAGCTGGGCGTGCTGGTGGGCACCTGTAATCCCAGTTACTTGGGAGGCTGAGGCAGGAGAATCGCTTGGACCCGGGAGACAGATGTTGCAGTGAGCTGAGATCGTGCCAACGTACTCCAGCTTAGGCAACATGAGCAAAACTCCGTCTCAGGAAAAAAAAAAAAAAAAAAAAGACTGGGAAGATGGGCAGCGAGAGGTACATGATAAAGGGCCCTGTCAACCAGGCTAAGAAATTTGCCTTTTTCCCATTAGGAGAAAGGAGCAACCACTGAAGAGTTTAAGTAGGGAGGGTCTCGGTGAGACTAGTAACTTAGGAAGATTATAGGGGACTGATGATGATCTTCCTATGGAAAGATCAGCGCGATGGGTGTGACCAGGGCCGCTACTGACCCTGGGTGAGATTTTAAAAAGGCGCCTCTAACTAATGCAGGAGCAGAAAACCAAGTACTGCATGTTCTCACTTATAAGTGGGAGCTAAATGAGAGAACGCATGGGCACGTCGAGGGGAACAATACACACTGGGGCCTACTGGAGAGTGGGGTGGTGGGAGGGAGAGGATCAGGAAAAATAACTGATGGTGACCCTCCTCCAGGTAGCCTCCATCCTACAGGAGGCGCTGGTTGGCTGGATTTCAGCCCCAGTTCACCCCTTCCGTGGGGCACCATTGTGCAGAGCACAGGTGGTACCATAGTTCCCAGGGGTCTGGATTCCAGGGCCCAGCACTCTCCCTGATCCTAAGGAGCTTACATTATTGCCTCTACTTTGCCTTCTTCTCTTGATGACAACCCCTTTCTCCCCTGGCCAGAGAGACTGCCTCTCTCAGTCTCTCATCTTTGAGAAAATAAGGCCACTTTCTTAGCTGGTTCTCAAAACATGATCCTTTCTTTATGTCAGGCAGAAACTGGCTTTCTGGACAGGGCTTCACCCCGAGGTGGTTGTTCTAGCCTCTTTAATTCTCATGCCCAGAAATCCTCCTGTGTTTTTTTGTTTTTGTTTGTTTGTTTGTTTGAGGCAGGGTCTTGCTCTGTCACCCAGGCTGGAGTGCAGTGGCACAATTACAGCTCATTGCAGCCTCAATCTCTTGGGTTCAAGTGATCCTCCCACCTCAGCCTCCCAAGTAGCTAGGACTACAGGCACGCATCACCACACCTAGCTACCTTTAAAAATTTTTTTTGTAGAGACAGGGTTTCACTATGTTGCCCAGGTTGGTCTCCAACTCCTGGGCTCAAGCAATCCTCCCACCTCAGCCACCCAAAGTGCTGAGATTACAGGTGTGCACCACCACGCCTGGCCCCGCTGGGTTTTCCTTAGGCATCTACTCTTGAACCCGCTTAAGTCTTCCAGGAAAAACAGTGACTAGGCTCTTGGCTGATGAGTGGGAAGGTCAGCTGCATAGGTGAATGCCTGTGTACAGAGGAAGGGGTGACCCCTCTGCCCTCAGCCCCTAGGTCATCATGTGCTAAGTGGGCCTGTGGCACAAAAGACTCTAAACCACAGATTCTGGAATTTTCCTGCCAACAGAACCTCAGGGATTATTTGGCCTAGGAGTCTTCTTTATAGGAGTCTGCTGTAAAGATGGACATTCAGCACCTGCTTGAATACCTCCAGTGATGGAGGACTCACTACTTGATGTAGCAGCTTGTGTCTCAGTGGCATTGAGCAGTGTATTTAGGTGACCTTTGCAAGGTCACATGCCACTCTGTGACTGCTGCCTGGAACCACAGGGTTATTCCTCTATATCCCTTTCTCTGCTTGCTGCCTCCTCCTGCTCCCAGGACTCACCTCCTAGGGTAGCCTGACTGGCACGCTGTCTCTCGAGCCACCACGCCTGAGGTGGCAGGGTGCTGTTGGAGTGGGTGAACTGCCTGGGGCGCCAAACTTCGCCTGCCCTGCAAGGCTCAGAGGAGAGGGGGATGGAAGTAGTGTGGGTGTGTGGCTCTGTGGGGTGGGCAGGGTGGATTTTTTTCCCTATTTGTTTTCCATTTTTCTCTCCTCCCAGTGGTTGGGCTGGCTGATTGGAGGTGCGGGTGTGTGGGGGTGGTGTGTGCTTGTGTGTGCACGCGTGTGCGCGTGTGCATGCACAGCTGTGTGGGAGGGCATCCGTGCCGGAGGCTTCACGCTGGAGCGGCCTCTCCTTGCCGACCAACTCTGACAGAGCTCCCACTGATTTGGCCTTAGAAAGTTTCCTGGTTTTGATAGGAACAAAACAGAAGATGCAGATAGGCTGTGCGGTTTCCTTGGCAACTTGAAAACATGGGTTGGGGAGGGGATGGTGGGAACCAGAGAGAAGGGAGTGATTGGGCTCCACCACTCAGCTCTGTCCCCTCCTTTTTTCCCCTCAAAATAGCTCAGGATAAAATGTTGAACCATTCTCAGCATTCCCGTCCCTGGCCCACAGGAATGGGTAGGAAACTCAGCAGCAAGGAAGGAGCAGAGGTGCCCCTTGGATAAGGGAAGCAGGATACCTGCCTTCTAGAGGATTCTGACGCCTCTTGTTCTCTTTCTTACCAAGCTGACTTGTCTCCTCTACCTTCCACTCCCTTATTTTGTTATCCTGGCAGCATTAAGAACTCCCATTCTCCAAACTAACCCAAGGAAAAGCAGAACCCCACGCTCCCAGGTTCTCTACCTTAGAGGGACGTGACTGGTAGGGAAGCAAGGAGTGGATGTCTTTCCTTCCCCGCCACCCACGAAACCTTGGGACAGCTCCATTCCTAGAAAGCAGGAGACTGAACTAAGTCGGAGGTGGATTACGGAGACTGTTCATTAAGGAATGAAGACGTTGGGCCAGGCGTGGTGGCTCATGCCTGTAATCCCAGTACTTTGGGAAGCTGAGGTGGGCAGATCATGACGTCAGGGGTTTGAGATCAGCCTGGCCAACTTAGTGAAATTCCATCTCTACTAAAAATACAAATAATAACCGGGCGTGGTGGTGTGCGCCTGTAATCCCAGCAATTAGGGAGGCTGAGGCAGGAGAATCTCATGAACCCGGTAGGCAGAGGCTGCAGTGAGCCAATATCACACCACTGCACTCCAGCCTGGGCAACAGTGTGAGACTCCGTCTCAAAAAAAAAAAAAAAAAAAAGAAAAGAAATAAAGACGTTTATTACTAATTAGTGAAACTGTCTCCCCTACTGCAAGTTCACCTCCCAAGTGAACGTGCTCAGACCACCTGCCTAGAGGCAGCACCCCAGAGCTCCAGTAAGACCCACGCCCAGCAATTCTTTTTTCCTTTTGAAAAAGGGTCTCACGTTGTCACCCAGGCTGGACTGCAGTGGCACGATCTCGGCTCATTGCAGCCTCGACCTCCCCAATTCAAGCAATCCTCCTGCCTCAGTCCCCTAAGTGGCTGGGACCACAGGTATGTGCTACCACATTAGCCTGGTAGCTAGTAGGCTAGCTTTTTTTTTTTTTTTTTTTTTTTTTTTTGTAGAGGCAGAGTTTCACCATGTTGCCCAAGCTGGTCTTGAACTCCTGAGCTCAAGCGATCTATCCACCTCAACCATCCAAAGTGCTGGGATTGCAGGCATGAGCACCACGTGCCTGGTCTTATGCCCGTCAATTCTCTCTCTTTTTTTTTTTTTTCTTGAGACAGGGTCATGCTCTGTCACTCAGGCTGGAGTGCAGTGGTGAGATCTTGGCTCACTGCAGCCTAGACTTCCGAGGCTCAAGTAATCTCCCCACTTCAGCCTCTCTGGTAGCTGGGACCACAGGCTTGCACCATCATGCCCAGCTAATTTATGCAATTTTTCTTTCTTTTTTCGGTAGAGACAGGGTTTCGCCATGTTGGCCAGGCTGGTCTCAAACTCCTGGACTCAAGCGATCCGCGCACCTTGGCCTCCCAAAGTGCGGGGACTAAAGGCGTGAGCCACTGTGCCCAGCCCTATGCCCAGCAATTCTTGACAGCCACCGGCCCTTTTCTAAAGCACAGGCCTCTGGATCTAATTAGCCCCATCCGCTGTCCCTGGTCCCTCTTATCTTGGGCACTAGAATTCTTTTACCTGAGAATATGGAGGTTCTGAAGACATTTTTGCATACATTTTTAAAACCAAACGACCTTAATGCTATCCCAGTCCTGCAATTGAACTTTAGTGGTGGCCATGCAGCCTGCCCTTGGCACAACTCAGACACCAGGGAAGGGGACCTTAGGGGGCTCTTGGAGCAGCCATCCTCTGTCGGGGTGTTGAATGTATTTAGGGAGCACGAGGCAGGCAGGAGAAGAGAGCTGAGAGGCTGTGGGGCCCCTGTGTTCACAGTCTCCTGGATGAGTCAGTGGAGGAAGGGGTGCTGGGCTGGGAGTGAAGAGGCCAGAGTTCTAGTCTCACTCGGCCTCTGACCAGCTGTGGGTGGGAGGAAGACAGCCACACTTTGGTGGTCACATTCCTGCAGCAAGCTTGGGACATACAGTCTGACAGACACTTGGGGGTGTGGGGAGGGACCATGAAGCAGAAGATTTGCAGTGAAACAGATGGTTACCAGGATCATGGCCGCGTAGCTTCCTGAGTGTGGCCCTTCCCGTCCCCCCATGCCTGTGTGCTCCATACCTCCCAGGATGAGTTTGTCAAGCTTGACTTGGCTTTCCACCCACAGGAAATCAAAGATTCTAGAGCATGGTCACTCTGCCTCCTCCCCATCAGCTGTCCTGATGCATGGTGACTCAGGGGAGAGAGAGTCCATTTATCTCGACTTCTGCTCAATCTCTCAAAGCTCTTCTCCAACATGGTCATCGTCCCACCTCCGCCTCCCCTGGAGTTCTCTCCACCCTCAGTTGCCTCAGCAGCAATACATGGAGGATAGGCCCTCCGTTAGACTCCACATCCCCACACCCAGCCCATACCCAGGAAGAGAGGACAGTGCCCACCCGCTCCTCTGGCTCTGAGCTCCCCTGGCAGATGACAGAGCTGGGAGTCCACCCATTCTTCTCCAGGAAGGAGAAGAATGAGTGTCAAGGGCTGTTCCCCGCTGCCCTGCAGGCCCCAGCTCTGGGGACAAGTCAGGCAGTTTTGAGAATGAAATAAATACAAGATGCCCCAATAAATGGCTAAGAACTGATTATGAGGGGGGCAAAGTGTCCAACCAAAGGGAAGAGAGTACAGGGAAGGGAGAATGACTCAGGAGACCCTGGCTTGTTCCTACGTGGTAGTGCATCATGTAGGTGGCCTTTAGAAAGGCCCTGGCATTTGGCCCTTTGTCTACTCTGGAATGTTCTTCCCAAACATCACATAGGCACATCCACCCCCTTTAAAGGAGGGGCTCTTTCCCAGATGCCTTGATGGTGGGAAATGAGGACAATGGGTGCCTTCTCTATTGGAATGTCTACTCGGCCAAAAGGAAAAGAAAAAAACAAATAAGTAAAAGAGTGCCTTCTCTATATGGGTGCCATTACTGGGGGTTTCCCTGACGTCCCTGTCTTGAGGGCTGGGATCTTGGTTTCCACTGGTTTGACCTCTCCGAGCCTTGCACCTAACCATTCTCTGCTTCCCCCAGGCTAGAGAGGCCATTGGGTGTTTTCTGTGACTCGTAGCCCTGGTTGAGAAGTGAGGCGGTGGAGGAGTCCATAGAGGATGGTCCCTGTCTGGGCTTCTTCTGTTTGAGTGAGCCTCTGAGGAAGCAGCCTGGGGAAGGTACCAGGGAAACTGAGACCAGAAGATGTGAGCTGAGCAGATGCGGTGTCACACAGGGGAGGCGGGCAGTCCCCGGGCTTGGCCTGACTGAAGTCCCCACTGAGTGGGAGCAGAGGGCACTTCAAGTGGGGTTTCTTGTTTTTGTTTCTGTTTTGAGACGGAGTCTTGCTCTGTCACCCAGGCTGGAGTGCAATGGCGTGGTCTCAGCTCACTGCAACCTCCACCTCCCAAGTTCAAGCTGCCTCAGCCTCCTGAGTAGCTGGGATTACAGGCATCCACTGCTACACATGACTAATTTTTGTATCTTTAGTAGAGACAGCATGTTGACCAGGCTGGTCTCGAACTCCTGACCTCAGGTGATCTGCCTGCCTCAGACTCCCAAAATGCTGGGATTACAGGTGTGAGCCACCACACCCGGCCTCAAGTGGGGTTTGTGTGTGCCTGAAGTGGGCATGTGGGAGGAGAAACTGGGCGGGGAGGTGGCATGTGGTAGACTCTGACTTCTGAAGACGCTCTCCTGGGCAGTGCTGGAGACAGCAACACTTGGGCCACTGAACTAGGGGATATGGTCAGGGTTCTCTGCAACCAAGAAGAGTGAGTCTCTTTGTAGCCCCTTTGCCCAGCTCCCTTGTATTAGTTCTTAAGGTTGGTGTAATAATTTACCAGAAACATAGGGCTTAAAATAACAGAAATGTGGCCAGGCACGGTGGCTCACGCCTGTAATCCCAGCACTTTGGGAGGCCGAGGCAGGCAGATCACAAGGTCAGGAGATCGAGACCATCCTGGCTCACACGGTGAAACCCTGTCTCTACTAAAAATACAAAAAATTAGCTGGGCGTGGTGGCACGTTCCTATAGTCCCAGCTACTCGGGAGGCTGAGGCAGGAGAATCACTTGAACCTGGGAGGCGGAAGTTGCAGTGAGCCGAGATAGCGCCACTGTACTCCAGCCTGGGAGACAGAGCGAGACTCTGTCTCAAAAAAATAAAAATAAAAAAATAACAGAAATGTATTCTCTCACAGTTCAGGAGAGCAGAAGTCAGAAATCAAAGTGCTGGCAGGGCTGGCTCCTTCTGGAAGTTCTAAGGCAGAGCCAGTTCCATGCTGCTCTCTGAGCTTCTGGCTGCCACCTGCCATCTGCGGCATTCCTTGGATTACAGATGCATCGCTCCAATTCCAGCCTCTGTCTTCACATGGCTTTCTCCTCCACGTGTCTTCTCTTCTTCTTATAAGAACACCAGTGGTTCAGCTGGGTGTGGTGGCTCACACCTGTAATCCCAGCACTTTGGGAGGCCGAGGTGGGTGGACCACTTGAGGTCAGGAGTTGGAGACCAGCCTGGTCCATATGGCAAAATCCCCTCTCTACTAAAAATACAAAAATTAACTGGGCATGGTGGTGCACACCTGTGATCCCAGCTACTCGGAAGGCTGAGGCAGGAGAATCGCTTGAACCGGGGAGGCAGAGATTGCAGTGAGCCAAGATTGCTCCACTGTACTTTAGCCTGGGCGAAAGAGCAAGACTCTATTTCAAAAACAAACAAACAAACAAACAAACAAGCAAACAAACCACTAGTTGTTGGATTTCATGCCCACCCTAAATCCGGAATGATTTATTCTTTTTTTTTTTTTTTTTTTCCTGAGACCAAGTCTTGCTCTGTCGCCCAGGCTGGAGTGCAGTGGCATGATCTCCACTCACTGTAACCTCTGCCTCCTGGGTTCCAGTGATTCTCCTGCCTCAGCCTCCTGGGTAGCTGGGATTACAGGCACCCGTCACCACGCCCGGCTAATTTTTGTGTTTTTCATAGAGATGGGGTTTCGCCATATTGTACAGTCTGGTCTCAAACTCCTGACCTCAGGTGATCCACCCACCTTGGCCTCCTAAAGTGCTGGGATTACAGACGTGAGTCACCGCACCTGGCCAGGATGATTTATTCTTGACAGACTTACTTATACCTGCAGCAACCTTATTTCCAAATGAAGTCACAGCCTGAGGTGCCAGTTGGATATAAATTTGGGGGAGACACTATTCAATCCACAACAGCCCTTAATTCCACACTCGTGCCAGAGCTGTGGAGGGGTGAGGAGACCCCCAAAGTTTGATCAGCAGTCCCAAGGGCAGGATGTTCAGAGGACACACAGGGCCTGAAGTTCTAACCCAGCTCCCCTGCCTCCATGTTACCCTGAGCTTCCTAGAAAGTTGCAAAGCAAAAACGATTGAACACCATTCCCCAGGGATTGTCAGAGATGGTCTCCTCCACTCAAAAGAGGGCCAAGTGTCTGGAGTGTTTCCTTGTAAAATAAGTTGCATCTTGGACTGCTTCTTCTTAGCTGGACGAGTGTCTTTCTTAAGCCTACTTTAATCCATCTTGCAGCAGCTCAGCTGTATCTTCTCTTGGTCTGTCCGTGAGGCTGATGTAGAACAGCCTCTTCCTGATCTACCATTCTTCTAATGCTCAGCTAACGTTTGTCATGTCTTTCCCCATTTCAGTAGGGGATGTCTTTGCCTGGAGAGGGTATGTCAGAGGCATTGGGAATGTCAGGGATGAAACAACCCACCTAAATGCAGAGAGTTTGAATTTTCTATATGAGCCTTCCCAGCTAATTTTTAGTTTGCACACCTCCCTTTGCCCCTCCTGCCCCAGGGCTGGTGACAAGCTGAGCTGACTCTCTTCTCTCACCTCACATCTCTGAGCCACCCTCATCTACCACCAACTCTGCACAATTACTCTTTAGTAAAAGAGCAAACCGGGAAGACGAGCTCCAGCTAGCACGGCCATCAGTCACCATAACGTGCTGAAATCAGCAATCATTACGGTGATAAATTGCTTTAGAATTCCCATCACAAATAGTGCTGCAGAGGGGAGACGGAGGTTTAGACAGGAGCCCCCACTGTGCTCATCTCCTTTGGCATTTTAAGGAGAAAAGAGGCCAGCTTTGCAGTGCTAGGTTTTCTTCTTTAGAACATGAGGATGGCAAACAGTTGAACAGGAAGGGGACACTGTAATTCGAGGGTCAAGCAGCTCTCACCCCAGTCTCAATCTATAGGACCTCCAGGGTTATAGAGCTTGGGAGTCTGGTGCTAAGAACAGGTCCTGCTCAGGCAGATCCCAAGGGTGAGTGGAAATAGAGGAGACTGGGGCGGGCCCCAGGGAACAGAAAGAGAAGTGTGCAGGGCCCAGACACGCCATAGATCAGTGTCTAAGCTGCAGTGAGGATCCAGACTACTGGTGTCCCCTCCAGAGCCATGAATTTTACCTCAAGACAAACAACTAAATAAAAATAGCTATTATTTTGTGCCAGGCTCTGCACTATGGTTGTTTTGTTTTGTTTTGTTTTGTTTTGTCTGAGACAGAATCTCGCTCTGTCATCCAGACTGGAGTTCAGTGGTGCAATCTCAGCTCACTGTAACACCCGCCTCCTGGGTTCAAGCCATTCTCCTGCCTCAGCCTCCCGAGTAGCTGGGATTACAGGCACTTACCACCATGCCCAGCTAATTTTTGTATTTTTTGTAGAAATGGGGTTTTACCATGTTGGCCAGACTGGTCTCAGACTCCTGACCTCAGGTGATTCCCCTGCCTTGGCCTCCCAAACTGTTGGGATTACAGGCGTGAGCCACCATGCCCACTGCACTATGATTTTTATACATTACCTAATTTAATCCTTACCACACCACTGGTAAAGAAAATTATACATATATGAATATATATTTTTAAATATATTTTACATTTTCTTATGAAATTATTATACTTTATCTTTTTTTTTTTCTTTTCTTATTTCTTCTCTTTTATGAGACAGGCACTTGCTCTGTCGTCCAGGCTGGAGTGCACTGGTACCATCACAGCTCACTGCAGCCTTAACCTCCTGGGCTCAAATGATCCTCCCACCTTAGCTTCCACAGTAGCTGGGATCACAGGTGCCACCATGCCCAGCTAATTTCTTAATTTTTTATAGAGACGGTGGTCTCACTATGTTGCCCAGGCTGGTCTCAAACTCCTGGGTTCAAGCAATCCTCCCACCTTGGCCTCTCAAAGTGTTGGGATTACAGGTGTGAGCCACCTCACTGTGCCATTATTTATATTTTACAGATTGAGAAAATGAAGGTCAGAGAGGTTACATAATTTGCTCAAGATCACACAGCAAGTTGCTGGAGCCTAGTTTTGAATTCAGATTTGTCCCACTTCAAAGTTAGTAAATATTTGCAAGCACCTTGCAATACAGCTTCCTTTTCTCTTTGGTTCAGGGCGGAGCTGAGGAGCTTGTGAGGTGAAAGGGGGAACCCTACCAGTGGGGTGCAGGAACCACTGAATTGGGGCAGCGGGTAAGTTTGCTGATGAGGAAGCGGGGGCTCCCAGTGACTGGTACTGGACACCCGTGTGGTGGGGAAAACGAGTCTGGCTCAGTCACTGGAGTTGGAAACTGACAGACTTTGGAAACATGGGCTTGGCAGGGAAAGATCAGGTGGTAGTTGACTGGGTCAGGATCTGTCTTATTCATGGAGGTTCCTGCCTCAACCCTCTCCCCAAAGTGAAGGTCCCTTTACTTCTCTTAAATAACTTTATTTCTGCCCCTTGGATGTGCAGAGCTAATCATATTCATTAAGTCATTGGTCTGCGTGAGGCGTGTGTTTTATTCTGTTATCTTCCCTCTCATTCTCTGCCCCCACTCCTGTTAACCATTCACCATAGATATTCACTTCAGTGCATTGGTATATATGCTTCCAGTTTGCCTTCCATATGCCTAAAGAGATATGTGCATATTCCTGAAAAAGATTCCTAATATTATTTCATGGATGTGTATGTGTGTTCTTAATTTACATAATTGATTTTGTGCTATAAATCTTATTCTATTTCTGGCCAGGCACAGTGGTTCTTGCCTGTAATCCCAGCACTCTGGGAGGCTGAAGCAGGTGGATCACCTGAGGCCAGGAGTTTGAAACCAGTCTGGCCAACATGGCAAAACCCTGTCTCTACTAAAAATAAAAAGATTAGCCGGACATGGTGGTGAACATCTGTAATCCCAGCTACTCAGGAGGCTGAGGTGGAAGAATCACTCGAACCCATGAGGCGGAGGATGCAGTGAACCGAGGTTGCTCCATTGCACTCTAGCCTGAGTGACAGAGTGAGACTCCGTCTCAAAAAAAAAAAAAAAAAAAAAAAAAAAGAAAAAAGAAAGAGAGAGATAAAGAAAAAGAAAAGCTTTTATTCTATTTATTTGCTCACTCAGTGGTAGTTAAGACCTGTGCGTGTTGCCATGTGGACTTTTTATAGCATAGTATTCCATCATATACACACACCACATGTACTATCCATTCCTAAGTTGCTTCCAACTCCCAGGCACTACAAACAGTGCTACAGTGAGAATCTCACACATGTCTCCTTATTGGCCTGTGAGAATATTTCTCTGGGATGGGGATACCAGGACATAGAGGGTTTGGATACATCCTAGTCTTCTCAACCCCTCCTGGCAATTAATCCCTGTAACCCACAATGTTTAGCATTGTGTTCTGCCCTTTAATTGCTAGCGATAGCTTCAATTGTACATATCTTCTCTCTCCTGCTACATCCTAAGTGTAAAATGAGACCCTGTTTCCCTTTGTTTTTCATTTTTTGCAGGTTCTCATCTACATCTTATCCAGAGTTGGTGCTACATAAAACATTGTTTTAATAGACTGAACTAACATCTCCTTTCCCGCAGGAATGCATATTTCCTTAGAGCAAGATTAGCCGTGTTTCATTCATCTCAACTGAGTTCAGAATCTGGCACTCTAAACTATTCAAAATATCACTAGAGGACTTCCTAAGACATGATTCATGACCTTTTCAAACATGGAAAAATAGTACCATTAAGTACAAAATGGGGGCTGGGCACAGTGGCTCACGCTTGTAATCCCAGCACTTTGGGAGGCCAAGTCAGGCGGATCACCTGAGGTCAGGAGTTCGAGACCAGCCTGACCAACATAGTGGAACCCCGTCTCTACTAAAAATATAAAAATTTGCTGGACATGGTGGCGGGCACCTGTAATCCCAACTACTCAGGAGGGTGAGACAGGAGAACTGCTAGAACCTGGGAGGTGGAGCTTGCAGTGAACCGAGATCGCGCCACTGCACTCCAACCTAGGGGACAGGGAGAGACTCTGTCTCAAAAAAAAAGAAGAACGAAATGGATTAGAAGTTAGGGGATCTAAGCGCCATATAACGAGTTTTATGACCTTAGACAAAGTAAACGTCTCCTCTGAGCCTCAGTTCCCTTATATGTACAATGGGAGGGTTTAGTGGCTTCTTGCTCCTAGCTGGATTCCGGAAGATGATGAGGGAGTGTTACAGGTCCATCTCCATTTGAGAAGCCTGCTGGGTCGGCCTGGTCTTCCAGGATGAGAAGGAGGCTGAGGGGAAGATGGGGCCTAGCACATTGCTTGGGAGGCAACATCCTTCCTTCTCTGGTTTTCTCCTTTATTCCTCGAATCATCCCATGCAGTTTGGCTTGATCCATTTCCAGAATATTCATCACTGATGACATGGGGCCCCACCCAGGGGTTAGGACTGTCTTGGGAAGATCCAGATACTAGTCAAGAGAAAAAGAGTGGAGAGCAACTTACAGAAGATAAAAGGCCTGCAGTAGTAACTGGGGCAACAACTGGAATCCAAGGGATTCAGGAGCAATCAGACTCAGGAATAGAAGAAATAGGGCAAGTCTGGAACACACTGTCACCTTAGAAATGTGAGCACCAGGACTGACCCAGTGGACCCTGCCAGTGCCCACGGGGGATACCTGTTCAAGGAGGGGTTAAGGTGGTAGGGGAGGAGAATGACAGGGACTCAGATTACCCTAAGAAAATCAAATGGGGTCAGGTGTGGTGGCTCACACCTGTAATCCCAGCACTTTGGGAGGCCAACACTGGAGGATTGCTTGAGCCCAGGAGTTCAAGACCAGTCTAGGTAACATAGGGAGACTCCATCTCTATAAAAAAATTTTAAAATTAGCTAGGTATGGTGGTGTACACCTGTGGTCTCAGCTATTAAGGAGGCTAAGGCTGGAAGATCACTTGAGTCTGGGAGATTGAGGCTGCAGTGAGCTGAGGTCATGCTACTGCACTGCAGCCTAGGCAACACAGTGAGACCCTGTCAAAAGAAAGAGAGAGAGAGAGAGAGGAAGGGAAATTATATGGTTTGGCTGTGTCCCTACCCAAATCTCATCTTGAATTGTAATCCCCATAATCCTCACATGTCTGGGGAAAGACCTGATGGGAGGTGTTTGGATCATGGGGATGGTTTCCCCCATGCAGTTCTCATGATATTGAGTGAGTTCTCATAAGATCTGATGGTTTTATAAAGGGTTCTTCCCACTTTGCTCCTCGCACTACTCTCTCCTGCAGCCATGTGATAAGTTCCAACCTTGCTTTCCCTTTACCTTCCACCATGATTGTAAGTTTCCTAAGGCCTCCCCAGCCTTGTGGAACTGTGAGTCCATTAAACCTCTTTCCTTTATAAATGACCAAGTCTCAGGTATTTCTTTATAGCAGTGTGAGAACAGACCAATACAAGAAAGAAAGAAAAAAAGAAAATCAAAAGAGAAAAGAAGCTTAACCTACATTTAAACTTACCTTGGGATTCCAAGGGCAAGTGCAGGACTGGATGGGTTCCTAATCAGGATGCAAGAAAATCACCACTGGGAGGAATTTGGGAAGTAAAGCCTAGCCCAGCAGAAAGGTCAGTTGCTTTGGGAAATGCAGAAGTGTAAGGGAAAGAGTACACCAATGCTGGGGTCTGTGCTAACCTATTTGGGCTCAGCACTGAGCAATGCTGGGAGCCCAGTGGTGAGGGGCTAGTCAAGACTATAGGTGATCTGGGTTGAAGATAGATCTGCTCAAGGCTCCAGGAGACCCAGGAGGAAGCTGCCAGCCCCCTCAAAGATCAGGCCTGGAACTGGCCTAGCATTACTTCTTCTTCCCCTCCCCCCTCCCCCTCCCCCTCCCCCTCCCCCTCCCCCTCCCCCTCCCCCTCCCCCTCCCCCTCCCCCTCCCCCTCCCCCTCCCCCTTCTTCTTCTTCTTCTTCTTCTTCTTCTTCTTCTTCTTCTTCTTCTTCTTCTTCTTCTTCTTCTTCTTCTTCTTCTTCTTCTTCTTCTTCTTCTTCTTTTGTTAAAGACAGGTTCTTGGGCTGGGCATGTGGCTCCTGCCTGTAATCCCAGCTCTTTGGGAGGCCGAGGTCGGTAGATCACCTGAGGTCAGGAGTTTGAGACCACCCTAACCAACATGGAAAAACCTCGTCTCTACTAAAAATACAAAATTAAATTAGCCAGATGTGGTGGTGCATACCTGTAATCTCAGCTACTTGGGAGGCTGAGACAGGAGAATCGCTTGAACCCGGAAGGCAGAGGTTGTGGTGAGCCAAGATCACCCCATTGCACTCCAGCCTGGGCAACAAGAGTGAAACTCCATCTCAAACAACAACAACAAAAAGACAGGGTCTTACTCTATTGCCCAGGCTGGAGTGCAGTGGCAACTCACAGCCTCAATCACAGCACAGTACAGCCTCAAATTCCTAGGTTCAAGCAATCCTGTAGCTGGGCCTACAGGTGTGTGCCACTGTACTCTGCAATTGCTGTCATATTCTATTGACCAAAGCAGTCACAGGCCAGCCCAGAGTCAAGGGGTGTGGTAATAGATCCTGTTTCTTGATGGAGTGAATGTCAGAGTTCTTGGTCATCTTTATCCTCCTGCATGTGCTACTATAAAATTCTCCCTCTCAGTCCTTTCTCTCCCCTGCTTCCCTATTGCCCCTATCACCTGCAGCCTCTGTCTTCCTCTTATTGCTTTAAGCACAAACCCCTTGTCTGGTCTCTGCCTTTTAGCTCTCAGTCCCCAGCACAGTTATCCCGTTCCAGTGCCCACACTTTTTCCCTGCCCCTCTACAGGTCCGTTGGACTCTCCTCTGTCATTGGCTTTGCCTTAGATAATGCTTTCCCTTCCCCTCCCCGCATAACTTTCCCTCCAACAGAACCAGCACTTTCCAAGGGCAGCTCTTCCCATGAAGAAGCCTCAGCTTTCTCCCTGCTGCCCACCATGACTTCTGGACTATGCACAAAACAGGACACAATGGAAATGAAATTGTTGTATTTAGTCTCTCAATCCAAGTGGAGACTGGGGCTAGAGATACAATTAATCAGTCAATGAACAGTTATAAACTGGAATGTCCAGTCTGGTGGGGAGCTGAGCACATAACAGGTCACCAGTATAGGGTGTGTGGCCAACAGGTATAAACAGTGCTATACCTGGATTTATATATAAACTGGACAGAGAGATCCTTGAGGGGAGGGCCCAAGCCTTGTTTATTTGTGTTCTCAGAGCCCAGCACAATGCTGAACTAATGTTAAATGAGTGTAAAAATGACTGAATGATTGCTCACCTATCACAGATAAAAAATTACTTCTAGAAAGTTAACTTCTCTTGAATTAGATTAATTGGAATTCACATGAGTCTCTGGAGGAGGCTGGGCGTGGTGGCTCATGCCTGTAATCCTAGTACTTTTGGAGGCTAAGGCAGGAGGATTGTTTGAGCTCAGGAGTTTGAGACTAGCCTGGGCAACATAGGAAAACATCATCTCCACAAAAAATTTTTTAAAACATAGCTGGGTGTGGTGGCATACACCTGTAGTCCCAGCTACTTAGGAGGCTGAGGCAGGAGGATTGCTTGAGCCCAGGAGGTCAAGGCTGCAGTGAGCTGAGATCACACCACTGCATTCTAGCCTGGGAAGCAGAGCAAGACTCAGCCTCAAAAAAATAAAAAAATAAAAATAAATAAATAAATAAATAAATAAATTAAAGAAGTCTCTGGAGAGCATTGGGGATTAAGAATTAAGATTCTTCTTTAAAAATCTGTACCATTTGGCCATCTGCTTTTCCTGGTTTCTCCTCATCCTGAATGATGGTGCTCATAAATCCAGAACTAACTTTCTTTCTTTCTTTCTCTCTTTCTCTCTCTCTCTTTCTTCTTTCTTTCTTTCTTTCTTTCTTTCTCTCTCTTTCTTTCTTTCTTTCTTTCTTTCTTTCTTTCTTTCTTTCTTTCTTTCTTTCTTTTCTTTCTTTTTCTTTCTTTGTTTCTCTCTCTCTTTCTTTCTTTCTTTTTTCTTTCTTTCTCTTTCTTTCTCTCTTTCTTTCTCTCTTTCTGTCTTTCTCTCTCTTTCTTTCTTTCTCCTTTCCCTTCCCTTCCCTCCCCTCCCCTCCCGTCCCCTCCCCTCCCCTCTAGACTGAGTTTTGCTCTTGTTGCCCAGGCTAAAGTCTGATGGTGCAGTCTGGGCTCACTACAACCTCCACCTCCCAGGTTCAAGTGATTCTCATGCCTCAGCCTCCCAAGTAGCTGGGACTACAGGTGCCACGCCTGGTTAATTTTTTGTATTTTTAGTAGAGATGGGGTTTCACTAAATTGGCCAGGCTGGTCCCGATTTCCTCAGGCGATCCACCCACCTCAGCCTCCCCAAGTGCTGGTATTACAGGCATGAGCCACTGTGTCGGGCCCAGAACTTTCTAAATGACCTCAGCATCTGACTCACAGCCTATTCCACATCATGCACCCCCTGCCTTCTGTCTTGATAATTCAACATCTATGTGTGGCTGTTTCTTTTCTAGTCCCCTGAGTTAACAGTCCTTGACCTCCGCCTCCTTTCTGTTCATGTGCTGCTGCCAGCTCTGCCTTCCAGCCTCATTGCTCAGGATTCCTTTCTCTACCCTATGCTATCAAACTAGGAGCTCCTCTTCCCCTACGCTATGGTACTGGCTGAATGGACACCATCTCCAGGAGCCAAACTCCTTCATCAAACTCATTACTGATTCACCCAACCATGTGTGATCTTTTCTTTCCTGAAAATTGCAGGGGATCTGAACAGTCGTTCTCTCATGGAGTTTGTCATAGTCTGCCTTCTGGATAAATGTGTCCTTGTCTCATCTTTCCTACTTTGATAGAAGTTTTCATGAAGAGGAGACTCTGCCGTACTCACTTTTTGTCACACTCTGTCATAATGGCAACTAGCACAGAACAGTGGACATATGTTATTTTGTCTTCACAGCATCCCATCTTTTAAAGAACCCTCCTTCTTCTACTTCTATATGACCCAGGGTGGGCTGTGAGTCATGGTGTCCCACCTCTGCCTCCACAGAGCAGCACAGAAGATGCAGCCCCTGGCCTCAGAGATGGCTGCAGGGATGGACACACAACTTCCATACACGGAGAAAGAGCTCTTTTCCTGAGACCAGAGGCTGAAAGGATTATGTAAGGTGGGGTTGCTTGGGGCCGTCTCTCTGGACCACATGGAAGAAGGCACCTAATAGGAGAGAATGAGATTCACCTCCAAAGAGGCAGAGATGGAAAGAACAATGGCTGATATAGTGGGGTGCTGATTTTGTATCAGACCGTGCTCCAAGCACACTGTGTGGATGATCTAATTTACTCCTCACAAGAATCCTAAGAGGTAACCATATTATTATATCCATTTTACAGACAAGGAAACAGGGCACTGAGAAGTTAAGCAGCTCATCTGAAATCATCCAGCTAGTCAGGTGGTGGAGTCCAGATTGGAACATAGGCTATGGGACTCCAAAACGGTCATGCTATGCTATGCATGCTATGCTGCCTTATGTATGAGCCAAGATGAACATAAATGGGAGTGAGATGGATTTACACATTTATGAGCAAGTGCAAGAGAGAACTGACAGCATCTTTTGAGCTCCTGGATCTAGCTGTGCCTGGAGCCAGCTGACTCATGTGCTTTTTAGTTAAATAAGCCAAGGCATTCCTTGATTTGCTTAAAATAGTGTATTTGTCACTTGCAACCTCCTGGCTTCATTGTGGAACAATGTGACTTAGTGATAAGGCACTACTTCTGTGTTTGCCTCCTGGCACTACCCCTTACTTACCATCCAAACTTGGACAAATGATTTGACCTCTCAGGCCCCTGGGGAGTAATGACCTGTCAGGGATGAGGGGATGGTGACTAGAGAAGAGATTACATGTAAATGCACTTAACACTCTGGGAACACAATTTAAGTACTCAATCATGGTTAGATTCTCCTTTCCCTATGTGGAGTAGCTGTTCAATAAGCATTTGTTGAATTGAATTAAATCCTCCAGAGGCCGCAGGATTTTGCCTGAGCTTGCAAGCAGCTGGAGCTACGGAGTCTCCAATCAGGGGAGCGTCTCAGCCGAGGGGTTGCCCAACAGCTCTATCTGGCCATTGGAAGGAAAAAAAAAATATTTTTTTTTTTTTTTTTTTTTTTTTTTTTTTTTTGAGACGGAGTCTTGCTCTGTAGCCCGGGCTGGAGTGCAGTGGCCGGATCTCAGCTCACTGCAAGCTCCGCCTCCCGGGTTTACGCCATTCTCCTGCCTCAGCCTCCGGAGTAGCTGGGACTACAGGCGCCCGCCACCTCGCCCGGCTAGTTTTTTGTATTTTTAGTAGAGATGGGGTTTCACGGTGTTAGCCAGGATGGTCTCGATCTCCTGACCTCGTGATCCGCCCGTCTCGGCCTCCCAAAGTGCTGGGATTACAGGCTTGAGCCACCGCGCCCGGCAAAAAAAAAAAAAAAAATATTTTACTCTTCTCCTGTCTCCTGGACAGCTTCATCCTCTCTGACTTCCAGATCTCTCCAACAGAGAAAACAATGTCTGTCTGCTGGATTCCTTCATGCCCCGCTTTCCTCCTCCTTACAATTGCCCTCTAGAGTCACCTACCAACCAGTCCTATTGATTCACTTCCTAATTTTTCTTAGTCCTGCTCTCTCCTCCACCCGCCTCCCTGTGGTACCATTGCTCAGACCTTCATCACCTTTTGGATATTTGCAGCAGCTTCCTCTCTGACCTCCCTCCAGCCTTCCAGCCCATGGTGCAGCCCAAAACACCCTTGTTAAAGGTGACCGAATCACTCTTCACCTGAAAGCTGCCTTGGCCTGCAGGACAGTGAGCCAACCCTTGGCAGACACACAAAACCCTCCTTGGCTCCACCGGCCCCTGCCCGAATTTCCAGGACAGTCTCCTGCTTTGCTTTTCCATGCCTCCGTGCCGTCACCACCCTGCCAGTTCTTACTCATCTGCTAAGACTGTGCTCCATTTGCTTCTTTTTTTCTCCTGGAAACACTCATGGAATTCCCACTCCCCCTCTCCAGGCCAAGCTGGAGAGTGATAACCTCCTCTGTACATAATTCTGTCTTACTCTTTTATACTGATAGGATCATTTTATGCACCTGTTTTGAGGACTCTGAGGCCAAGGGTGAGGTCATACTCATGTCTGTAACCCTTGCACCCCATACAGTGGCTGGCATCCATAGGCCCTCACCTCCAGGCATCATGAAAGCTCCATGTGGGACTAGAAAGGGGAAAGGAGAAACTACATTTCTTGCAGACTAAGCTCATGATGCTCGTGTATTCCTGTACCCTGCCTGATTTCCTTCATCCCTAGACTGGGGCCAATGTTTCTCTTAATGGCAAACACAATAGCCTTAGGGTTTAATTGTTGGCGAGATGGGGGCAGTTTCTCACCTTGTAAAGTGGGGAGGGATCCTACTTCCCCACTTTACGAGGTGAGAAATTCCACTAGTGGAGGAAATGGAAAAGAGAATTTTTTCCGGGGTCCTGAGTGATTATAGATTATTCATGTAATTCTCCATACAGTTTTACATGCATCATACATGAACAGGTAACCTTTGGCTGCCTTAGAATAGCCCCATCTCAGTTTTCAAAAGGATACGATTATTTTATTACATCTAAATATAGGCAAAGAGTCTTTGCTGCTGCATAACTTAGGCAAATACATGCAAATCTCTTGCAGACTGGGGACCTGATCCCTTCACTGAGTTTCTAATTCTCAGGCCTCTGTTGCCCCTCCTCTCTCGTGCTGCTGCTCTTGAACAACAGGATCTGGTTGATCCGCTGTGCTAGTGACTCTGGTCAGCCTACCGCTCAGGGCTGCTGTGGGGGTCCGATGAGGGACAGGGCAGTGAGAGGGCTGTGCACATGGATGTGCAACCCTGTGGCATGTGGGAGGTGGGGCCTGGAGGGTGGTGAGCAGGATCATCGTGGGAGGCCACACCAGGCAGGCCTCCAGCTGCTCTGCTGGGAGTGCCGGGGTTTCATTCCTCTCTCATTCTCATTTTTTCCCTTCTCAAATCTGTTTCCCATTAAAATGAAATGTGTTCTCCTCTCGGCTTTCTGCCTGGCTCCCTGAGCTGCGCCTGGCCCAGCTCTGGGAACCGGGCTGCGTTTGCTCCTTTTTAAGGCACCCACTAATTCAAACCAAGCAAGTGGGAGGCGGACTGGCCCGTGGGGCCACCCCCCATCCGCCTACCCTGGCCTTTCTCCACGGATGGAAAATTTGGCCTCAGCCTGCCCCTGTGACTAGAAAAAGCGGGGTCAGCTCATCAAAGCAGAACAGGGTTGTTAGCTAGCGTTCCTCTTTCAGAGAAGGTTATATTAAGAAGGCGTGGCTCAGGGAGGGGGTTATTGGCCCTGGCTGGCCCCAGTCAGAAAGTTGTGGGGGGTTTGCTAGAGCAGCCAGATGCCTGCCAGGGTCAGGGAGAGCTTTCTGAGAGGGTGGTGAGAGACTGGGGAGGTGGGAGAGGGGTAGCTGTGAAAGGAAAATGTGTGGAGGTGACATGGTCTGTAGGTTAGGCCAGGCCAGAAGAGAAGGTCAGAGGGAAGTGAGTGTTCCAGTCAGCCTTGCTGTCTTGGGGAAGATCCTGGGGTCCAGCCCACTGCCCCCTCCTCTCCGTCTCTCCTGCTCCCTGGGCTGAGGGAGCGGAAGGAGCTGTGCCACTGTGAGGAGGAGGACCACTATATGTGAGGGACCTGCTGGGGCCAGCTGCTGGGGAGTCCAGCTTTCTCTCAGTGGCTGAAGGGGACTGTCTCTTTCCCAAGGGGCAGCTGCCATGCCACCACAGGAAAACCCGGCTTGCCATTTTGGATACTTGGATTTTCCCACAGTGTGAGGGGGCTGGGGGTGTGGCCCAGGAAAGTGCACCTGAGGTGGGAGAAGAAAGAAGGAGACTGGTTGGGAGTCACTGAATTGGGGGCCGCAGAGGCTGGGGTGGGAGGGAGGGAAGGATGTGTCAAAGCTCAGCCTCCCAAAGCTGAGCAAGAAGAGCATGATGGGAGGGTGTTTCCCGCCTCCTCGCCCACTCCAGTGCAAGGTCCTGTCTCCATCCAAATGCTGCAAGCCTTTCCACATTCCTGCACCACCTTTGGAGATCTGAGCATTTTCAGGAATGAACTCTGGGAAGTAAGTCCTGGCTTTGCATACAGGGGAAATGCAGAAACAACAATGTAACAGGGCATGGTTACAGCTCCTAAACACACACCGGTTCCTTCTTCCTTTATAGTGAATCTCAAAGCTCAGCAAGGCATCTGGCTCCTTGACTCAAGACTACACTTCCCAGCTTCCTGTGAGGTGAGCTGTGGCCTTGTGATGGAGTTTTAGCCGATGGGATATGAGTGGAAGGGACGAGTGCCACTTCTGGGTAGTTCCCTAAAGTCCAAGGCATACGCTCCACCTCCCCTGTACCCCTCTGACTGACTGGACAGTGGATGTGATGGCAGGAGCTGGAGCAGTCATCTTACTTATGTTGTTTTTTTAATTAATTAATTTATTTATTGAGATGGAGTCTCGCTCTGTCACCCAGGCTGCAGTGCAATGGTGTGATCTCAGCTCACTGCAACCTCCGCCTCCCAGTTCAAGTGATTCTCCTGCCTCAGCCTCCTGAGAAGTTGGGACTACAGGCATGTGCCACCATGCCCAGCTAACTTTTGTATTTTTAGTAGGAATGGGGTTTTGCCACGTTGGCCAGGCTGGTCTCCAACTCCTGACCTCAGGTGATCCACCCGCCTCAGCCTCCCAAATGCTGGGATTACAGGCATGAGCCACAGTGCCCAGCTTTATTTATTTATTTTATTTATTTAATTTCTCTTTTTGAGACAGGGTCTCTCCCTGCCACCCAGACTGGAGTGCAGTGATGTGATCACGGCTCACTGCAGCCTCAAACTCCTGGGCTCAAGCGATTGTCCAGCCTCAGCCTCCCTAGTACAGGGACTGCTACCCAATAAGTCAGTAAGCAGGATGGTTGTCCTGATTCTAAATATCCTAGACCCAGGCCCGTCTCCTCTCCCTTTATCCTCAATTCAGGCAAGGTCAGGTGGTTGGGGCCAAGTCCAGGTACCTGCCCTCGAGCCTTTTATTGTCTCTGTCACACACCAGGTGATGGATGATGTACACACAAAAGACCCACACCTATGAGCCTACTCAGATGAAGACATAACCCCACCTACCCCAGTTCTGCAGGGAAGTAAAGCAATACAATAATTCATGTGGCGTAGGAGTGGTGGCCACTTCCTGCTGGCTGTGGTGGCCAGTTGTTTGCAGCAGTTTGTGCACTGGCTGTCTCCTCATCCAGTCAGGAATCTTCCTTCCCACTCAGGAATGCCTATTGCAATGCAAGGAAGTCAGAATGACATTATTAAGGATGTAGCCTTGAATTGTTTCTAATTTATTTATTTATTTTGAGACAGAGTCTCACTCTGATGCCCGGGCTGGAATGCAATGGCATGATCTCGACTCACTGCAACCTCTGCCTCCTGGGCTCAAGCAATCCTCCCTCCTCAGCCTCCCAAGTAGCTGGGACTACAGCCATGTGCCACCACACCCAGCTAATTTTTGTATTTTTTGTAGAGACAGGGTCTCACCATGTTGATCAGGCTGGTCTCAAACTCCTGAGCTTAAGCGATCCACCAGCCTTGGCCTCCTGAAGTGCTGGTATTACAGGTGTGAGCCACTGTGCCCAGCTCTAATTTATTTTATTTATTTATTTATTTATTTATTTTTTGAGAAGGAGTCTCGCTCTGTCACCCAGGCTGGAGTGCAGTGGCGTGATCTCGGCTCACTGCAAGCTCCGCCCCCTGGGTTCACGCCATTCTCCGGCCTCAGCCTCCCATGTATCTGGGACTACAGGTGCCCACCACCATGCCCGGCTAATTTTTTTTGTATTTTTAGTAGAGATGGGGTTTCACCGTGTTAGCCAGGATGGTCTCGATCTCCTGACCTCGTGATCCGCCCGTCTCGGCCTCCCAAAGTGCTGGGATTACAGGCATGAGCCACCGCACCCGGCCTCTAATTTATTTTTAAAAGGTGAATTGCTTCAGAAGTGTTTTGAGCATTCTTAGCACCAGCACATCTCTTTCTTCATTTTCACACCTGACTGGGGTAGGCCTGGTTGTCATGCCATCTCTGTGGAGAGTCACCACCTGGGGGACTGCTTAGTGATCAGTGAAGCCTTCAGTTGGCCAGCTTTCCCTTCTATGGTCTGCAGCACCACAGGCAGGGACAAGAGAGCACCAGTTCTTCAATGTGAACAGAACTCTCTCAACATCATCAGAAGGAACGTCTGCTGGTTTGGCCTCCCCAAGCATCCTTTCTGCCTTTTTCTGCTCGCAGCATCTTGCTTTCCCTTCTGGGAGTGCCTACTGCTCGTTCCATCTGACTGATGTCTGCTCTCTCCAGTACTTAGGCATGTGACCCCGTCAGACCACAGTGTCTCTCCTGAGAACCCGGGGTTGTGGCCCCAGCAACAAGATAGATAACAGTTAGGTCTGAGTGCTCTTGACCCACGAATTCTTACTACTTTGAGTTTTGAGCAGGGTTTACATAACAAATAAATTAGAGCAAGCTCAAAGTTAGCCCTAAAATACTGTCACTTTCTCTTGATTTTAATATACTTTCTTGAAGGGGTGAGAGAAGGCTTGCACGATCCCTAATAGGTAGGAAGTTGTATGTCACCTGCATGATAGCTGTGGCCTGGGGTCCTGACCTTCCCAAGCATGGCTGTCCAAATCTTCTAGTTTAGGAATCTAAACTGGAAAATGTAGTCACTGCGCAGCACTGCCTTCAAACCGTCCAGAAACCAGATATTTCATCTTTCCTTAAAGTGCCCCAGGAATAGGGTTACTAGATTTCATAAATAAAAATACAGGATACTCAGCTACATTTGAATTTTAGATAAACATGAATGAATACTTTTTTTAGTAAAATTTTGTCCCATGCAATATTTGGGCATCCTGTATTGTGTCTGGCAACCCTACTCAGGGAAGAAAATGATGTTTCGTCCTTGGGGTTGACTTAAAAACACTCATCCTCTTTTACCCGATTCTGCTGTCCCTTCTCCCCCACAAGCCAATGGCTTCTGTAAGAGTAGACATATTATTTACCACATGGGTGAACCAAGGATAGGCACCTGACACAAGATGGACCAAGCAGTGCAGCTTCCTAAGAATTTTCCAAACAGTAAGTATGAAAGAATTAAGTGCTTTCAGGTGTTGGAGTTTGAGACATTAAGCTCAGGGACTGGTGGCAGCCTTGATTTCCAATACATGGACAGGACTGGCCTCTATTGAGAGAGAATGAGGTAGACTCACAGGCAGAAGCAGAGAGTGCTGACAGTGTTCAATTATTAAATTCCAGTTGTTCTTGAGGGGCTCCTTGCCTTTGCCATGTTTCTTTTTCCTTTTTTTTTTTTTTTTTTTTTGAGACAGAGTCTCACTCTGTCTCCCAGGCTGAAGTGCAGTGGTGCGATCTCAGCTCGCTGCAACCTCCGCCTCCCTGGTTCAAGCAATTCTCCTGTCTCAGCCTCCTGAGTAGCTGGGATTACAGGCACACACCACCATGCCCAGCTAATTTTTGTATTTTAGCAGAGATGGGGTTTCACGATGTTGGTCAAGCTGGTCTTGAACTCCTGACCTCAGGTGGTCCGCCCTCTTCGGCCTCCCGAAGTGCTGGGATTACAGGCGTCAGCCACCACACCCAGCCTGCCTTGTTTTCATAAACTAAAAATAAAATCCTAAGCCCCCCAACCAATTAAATGGACCCCCTCTTTGCCCAGGTGACCCCAGAGAAACCTGAAAACCTGAGTTCTTGGCCATGAGGGGAGGGAGGTCAGACACACCTCATTATATCCTCTCCCTTTTGGAGTTTAAGCACAGCTGACCAGCATTAATGTTAAAACAGAGCTCATAAGACTAAGACTAACAAAATGGACTCTTCGTAACAATAGATACTGAATTATAAACAGGACCTAAGGCCATGCCAGACAAGGGGTAATTCACACACTCCTACAGGTCACTGCAACCCAGTGTATTAGTTAATAGAATTCCTTATCTAAAACATCCCTTTCTGCTGACTCCAGACTTTTAAACAGAGCTTTACTCCTTTAGCCAATGACAAGTTAAAGAATTTCTAAGTCCACCTATAACCTGTAAGCTCCCCCACTTCAAGATCTCCTGCCTTTGCAGGCTGAACCAATGTATACCTTCCATGTATTAATTTATGACTTTGCTTGCAAGTCCTACCTCCCTAAAATGTATAAAACCAAACTGCAGGCCTGGCATGGTGGCTCACACCTGTAATCCCAGCACTTTGGGAGGCCAAGGTGAGCAGATCACCAGGTCAAGGGATTGAGACCATCCTGGCCAACATGGTGAAACCCCATCTCTACTAAGAATACAAAAGAAAATTAGCCGGGTGTGGTGGCAGGTGCCTGTAATCCCAGCTACTTGGGAGGCTGAGGCAGGAGAATCACTTGAACTCAGGAAGCGGAGTGAGCTGAGATTGCTCCACTGTACTGTACTCCAGCCCGGTGACAGAGCGAGACTCCGTCTCAAACAAAACAAAACAAAACAAAACAAAAACCTGTAGTCCCCAACTGCTTCCCGCATACTATCTCAGGACCTCCTGAGACTGTGTTCCCGGGCCATATTCATTCATATTGGCTCAGAATAAACCTCTTTAAAATATTTAGAGCCTGGTTTTTGGATTAACATTTTGATTACTTATGCTTTTTTAGTTTACATGAACTATTAAGTTCTTTTTGCTCAAGGGTTGAAACAAAATACAAGTTGCAACACTTTATCGTATTGCAGTCAGCTGTTAAGTTTCTGTTCCCAAGATGTGAGGAGGAGCAGTGTCTTACTCATCTTGGTCTCCTCAGCATCTAACCCAGCAACTGGCATAGAGTAGGAGCTCAATCATGTTTTCAATAAATTAATAAATGACTGCCTGGGCATGGAGATGAGCAATGTAGTGCACATTTGACTGATTTGATTTCTTCTTTTTTAAATAAAGAATTTATTTCTTTTTAATTATCTTTGTAGAGACAAGGTCTTGCTATGTTGCCCAGACTGGTCTTGAACTCCTGGCCTCAAGTGATCCTCCCACCTTAGCCTCCCAAAGTCCTGGGATTACAGGCATGAGCCACCATCCTCAGCCATGATTTGATTTCTTGACAGAAACTCACCAAACATTAGGAATCTTTTCCACCAGCTCACTGGAAAATCCTGAGACTTAGAGAATCTCTCACCCCACAGCTGGCCAGAATGGGAGGCAAGGTTGTGGTTGGGTTACATGCTTTTGCCCAGGTAGGAAAGTAATGGGGCCTTTATGATAAGGATCATGGTTGCCGAAACAACCATGGTTGCTTCCAAAGTAGCCTCCTTGCATTATGCAGTTTTTTTTTTTAAGTTTATTTTTAATTATTTCTTAGAGACAGGATTCACTCTGTTGCTCAGACTGGAGTGCAGTGGCATGACTATACCTCACTGCATCCTTGAACACCTGGGCTCAAGTGATCCTCCTGCCTCAGCCTCCCAAGTAGCTGGGACCACAGGCACACACCACCATGTCCAGCTCATTTTCAAGTTTTTTGTAGAGACAGGGTTCTGCTGTATTACCTTGAACTCCCAGGCTCAAGGGATTCCTCTGCCTCAGCTTTCCAAAGCACTGGAATTACAAGTGTGAACCATTGCACCTGGCCTCTGCAGTTGTTTTGATTTCCTTTCTAAACAGATGAGAATGAAATATGAGCAAATCCAGTTGGGTCCTTCTAAAGAGGCTCTGGGGAGATGGCACCGGCTCTCTTTGTCTACGCCCAGGACAGCTCCCGGAGAACAGTGGGGAAGCATAGGAAAGGGTCCCTACCAGATATGCCCAAGGTGGTGCTGTCAAGAACAGTGGAACTTGGCTGGGTGCAATGGCTCAAGCCTGTAATCCCAGCACTTTGGGAGACTGAGATGGGTGGATCTCCTGAGGTCAGGAGTTCAAGACCAGCCTGGCCAACATGGTGAATCCCCATCTCTACTAAAAATAGAAATACAAAAATTAGCTGGGCATGGTGGCGGGTACCTTTAATCCTAGCTACTTGGGAAGCTGAGGTAGAAGAATCACTCGAACCCGGGAGGCAGAGGTTGCAGTGAGCCGAGATCACACCACTGCACTCCAGCCTGGGCAACAAGAGTAAAACTCTGTCTCAAAAAAAAAAAAAAAAAGAAAAAAGAAAAAGAAAAAAACCTCAAGACCTGAGCCTTGAGTTCCAACATGTCCTGCCTGGCCTTTGTCCCGTCATCCCCATTACCCTGACTCAGTATTCTCAATAGCCGGGAACACAGTTGCCTTCTAGTCTCAGGTTTTACCAGAGGGGGCACCTGGATGCACAGCACTCCCCCCGCCACCGCACCCCGTAGACTTTCAAGAAAGAGGAGTCAGCTCTCAGTGGGACTGCCAACCTGTCTGGAAGGAGAGAGGACAGCAAGCTGTGCAGCATCCCTAGAGAGTGGTTGCCCAGTCTCCCAAACTGCAGGGAGACAGCTCTCTCTCTTTGCCAGTGGAAGAATGAACTTCTATCGCCCTCTGCACTCAAGGAACTCCATCACCTCTAAATTATTTGTGTCAACCACTGGAGTCCAAGGAGAATTTCAGAGCTGGGAGAATTTGTTTGTTTTTTCACCATTTATAATGCTGTTTTTGTCAGACCAATTTGCTAATACAAAAGGATGGCCTAACATTCAATTATGGAGAGAGGAAACACAACAAGCAAACTAAAGCTTTTGTAACATCACAGTGAATATTATCTTTGGCAAAATGTAAAAAAAGTGTGGGGGAAAAAATGCTGCTAGGAAGGTTCTGTTACTAAGGTGTTTGTCAGCTGATCCCCGAGGCCCCTTTTGGCTCTGAAGTTCTGGAGAATTAGATTCTTTCCTACATTTCTTCTGCTTTCTTTGTCCTTTTATCGCATATTTTATTTCACCAGGTTTGTTTCTTCTATGCTCATCACATTTGCATGCTGATTTTTCTAGCAATGTTGAGGAAAGTCTCTCTCTGAATGGAAATTTTGATAGCACAATGGGTGGACCGGACAGTTGTGATTTGCAGAAATGTTTCCTCACAGCTGTCTTACCTGCAGGAATATTCTTGTTGGGACACCCTAAGGAGTGTGCCTTCTTGTCTTTTGTTCCTTGAATAATAACCTGATCATTTACTGACCTGTTGACCTAAAAATATATTCCATATCACTTCTCTCTCATTAATGATGTGTCAACTGTTATGGTACAAGATCTAAATATATTATCTCATTTAAAATTCCTTTTTTTTAAACCAAGTCTCACTCTGTTGCCCAGGCTGGAGTGCAGTGGCGCCACCTCAGCTCACTGCAGTCTCTACCTCCCGGGTTCAAGTGATTTTCATGCCTCAGCCTCCTGAGATTAGAGGTACCCACCACCACGCCCAGCTAATTTTTTGTATTTTTAGTAGAGATGGGGTTTCACCATGTTGGCCAGGCTGGTCTCAAACACCTGACCTCAAGTGATCTGCCCACCTTGGCCTCGCAAAGTGCTGGGATTACAGGCATGAGCCACCACACCCAGCCCCATTTAAGACTCTTTACAATCCTGTTGGGAGATATTATTCTCATGTGACAAATGAAGAAAGTGAGTCCTGATGAGATTAAGAAACTTGATGCTGTCACATAGCTGGTAAGTGGCTGAGCCAGGGGTGGGATCAAAACTTTCCTGACTCCAGAATCTTTCTTTTTTTTTTCTCTTTTCTTCTCTCTCTCTCTTTCTTTCTTTCTTTTTTCTTTTTTTTAGAGACAGGGTCTTGATCTGTGGCCCAGGCTGGAGAGCAGAGGCTGCTTATGGCAGCTTCAACTTTCTGGGCTCAAGCAATCCTCCCACCTCATCCTCAACCTGTAGCTGAAACCACGAGCACGAGTTACCACAGCCAACTCAGAATCTTAATGAGTTTGTGTAACTGTCTCCTTTGCCTGCCCGCTTTCCCTAAATTGTTAATATCATCCTCTTTCTCTTCCCTCAAGGCATTTCAGAGTCTATATTTTCCAGTGTAGGCAATCTTCATTTGGGTTTGCAGAAGAGCTTCAGGGAATGAGTGAGCCCCACAAAATTGTATGCACCTGCTATATGTAGCTATTTGTATACATGCTTCTGAACGAGGTACCACCACTTTCATCACATTCTCAAATGGTTATTGGACTCTGAGTGTTGGTGTGAGGTGGCTCGTTCCAAGGATCTCAAGCTTCAAGTTTTAGGACAGAGGTTACCAAATGTGAGTGTGCATTAGTCTTACCCAGGAAGCTTGTTAAAATGCAAATGTTCTGTCTCACTCCCATTGACTTATTGACTTATTTGGTAGATCTGGGGCCAGACCAGGAATCTGCATTTTAATAAGCACCTCGGTTGAATGTGACACTGTAGATCATGCCTCCTTAGGAGAATAGTTTATTCTCCATGACAAGTTACTCAGTAGTCCTCATTCAGTCTCCTGGTGACCCTGGATTCTTGAGTTACCCCACCACTTAACTGTAGTGATTTCCTTGAAATAGATCCAGGCATTTTCCACTTCTCCTATGACAGATTCTTAACCCTATTAGTATTGACTGTCAGGGTTGTGCTCCATGGAAAGAGAAAATTGGCCAGGCACAGTGGCTCATGCCTGTAATCCAATCGCTTTGAGAGGGCGAGTCGGGAGGATCAATTGAGCCCAGGAGTTCGAGACCAGCCTGGGAGGTAACATAGGGAGACCCCCAACTCTACCTAATGCTAATACCCACAACAATAATAATAAATAAGGAAGAGAAAATTCAAAATATTAGGACAAATCAAGAGGAATTGCAACAAATTCTCCCTAATGGAAGAATTTGCTGGATACTCCAGAACTGATGCCATCAAGACATACTACCTACTCAATATTAATTCTCACTCTGCCCCCAGGAGAGGGATTTTCTTTTTCTTTGTTTTCAGAGACAAGGTCTCACTGTGTTGCTGGTCTGGCCTTGAATTCTTGGGCTCAAGTGATCCTCAAGCCTCAGCCTCCCAAGTAGCTGGGATTACAGGTGCGTGCCTCCATGCCTGGCCTGACAGAAGGTTTCTAAGATGATTGTCCTTGTCCCCTTTCTACTCTACATTGACACAATTAGGATAGCTGGAGTTTTAAAAACCAGATGCCTCTCTTGGGCTTTCATGGAGGACTCCCTCAGGAAGGCCAGTGGCTCTCTACTCAGATGCTTCCTAAAGTGGCCTTCACCCGGATGAGTCCACTCAGGACCAGGAAGGGACCTCAGCCTTGCAGGTTCTTCAACCTTCATGGCAGATATGTGGGTCATTTTTTCTGCCATGACCAGGTTAGCCTAACCCCCTTTGTCAACAGGAAGCTGGTGGGATATGAAACTCTGTGACACTTGTCATTGTATTTTAGGTCAGATATGACTAGAGTGGCCACCTGACTCATCCTAGGTCAATTAAATTGTCTCTTGGATTTTAAAATAAAGAGGCTCAGAGACCTTAAACTGTGCGGAGCTGGAAAATTATGTGAATTAAGGTCTGAGACAGATATGTCTGATTTTATAAGCTAATGGAACAGAAAAAGGCTATTGGGGAGTAGCATTGGGAGAGAGACAGAGAAAGTTGCCAGTTTCCTTTTTTTTCTGTGCTCAGTTGTTTTCTGTTCTTGGTTATGAAATGCCTCTGTAAGTCTTTCAATAAACCCCTCTTTTTTTTGCTAAAGTAAGCTCAAATGAATTTTTTTTTTTTTTTTTTGAGAGGGAGTTTTGCTCTGTCACCCAGGCTGGAGTGCAGTGGTGCAATCTTGACTCACTGCATCCCCCACCTCAGCCTCCCAAGCAGCTGGGATTATAGGTGCCTGCCACATGTCCGGCTAATTTTTGTATTTTTAGTTGAGATGGGGTTTCACCATGTTGGCCAGGCTGGTCTGGAACTCCTGACCTCAAATGATCCACCTGCCTTAGCCTCCCAAAGTGCTGGGATTACAGGTGTGAGCCACCATGCCTGGCCCAAATGATTCTTTACTATAGCGCTTCTCAAACTTTTCCACTGCAGATAGAAAATGCTACTTGCATGTAACAAATTTTACTATGGTATAAGCATACTTGCACCATTCATGGTACCACATTTGGGGAGTTTCACTTTACTATGACATAAAATAGGATAAGGAAGAAGGTTTGTAACCAGTAGACTGCCAGAGAAAATACGAAGTAGGCTGTGGAGTTGAGATAGACTATGGGTTCATGCTGAGGTGGAATGTGGGTGTAAAGATTCCCTCCTTCCAGGACAGGTAACCAGTGGCTTTTAGTACAAGACGTCTCAGCCTCTTGGAATCTAGCCATGGTCTGGTTCACTGAGGTCAAAGCTTTGGGGAACTGTAGCTGCAAAACTCTAGACTGACTGTGCTGGTTCTTTCTTACAGCCTTGTGTCCTAGAGTACAGCAAAAAAGGGACAACCTCCAGTCTAGGTTGCCCAGTTGAAAGCATTTAGGGCAATTATATAGTTAATCCCTTTGTGGGACACCCTTTTTGCTCTGCCAGTATCAACTCTCAGAGATGCGAGAGACCACATTGAGAAATTATGAATTCATCTTGCCAGACAGCAACAGTTGAATTCTCTGCCATACCCTTTCTTTGGCTCAGGTTAATGCCTTAATTAGAAAAGAGAGAGATTCTTGGCCGGGCATGGTGGCTCGTGCCTGTAATCCCAGCACTTTGGGAGGCAGAGGCCGGGGAATGACTTGAGCCCAGGAATTCAAGACTAGCCTGGGCAACATGGTGAGACCCTACCTGTACCAAAAAACAAAAACAAACAAACAAAAAACAAAAAACGAACAAACAAAGAAACTTGGCCAGGCATAGTGGCACCCTCCTGTGGTTCTAGCTACTCAGGCTGCTGATAAGGTGGGAGGATTGGATTGCTTGAGCCCAGAAGGTCAAGGCTGCAGTGAGCCATGTTTGTGCCTCTGCACTCCAGCCTGGGTGACAGAGCAAGACCTTGCCTCAAAAAAGAGAGACAGAGAGAGAGAGAGAGAGAGAGACCCTGATAACTAAAAATGAGCATAACTGAGAAATGGGGAACCTGGGCCCTGGGCCCCTCCAGAGCACTCCCCACTGCATGCCCTATAAAAAATGTCAGATGTATTACATGAGAAAACACATTCTTTGATTGGGACAGGAATGTAGGGAGGTCTGGGTGTCAGACTTGAGAACAAACATGACAAAGGAGACCCAGTCCATTTTTTCCCCTGAAGTAGAATAAAGAAGAAAAAGAAGGTAGAGTTTGGGTGTAGCCCAAGTTGCTGCTAAGCAGAAGAGACCTTGCAGAAGTGGTCACTGCAGACCAATGAAGGAGCTGTTTCTAAATAACCGGCAGGTTATTTATTGCTTATAACCAATAGAATTCCTTAAAATAAAATTGACAAACAGCCCACCAGGTCTCTATGGAAAAAAGATGCCCCCGTCCTTCATCCAAATGAACATGTCAGGGAGTCTTACCTCTGCAACAGCTGACAGGCACCGCGCAAAAGTGCACTGCCGTGTTCTGGAAGCAGAGCATCAGTTTATTCACGTACTATGTGAAATACCATGCTAAACTTTAAAGTTTGTGGAAGAAAATATGCAAGAATAGCCAAGAAGTTCAGGCATGGTGGCTCATGCCTGCAATCCCAACACTTTGAGAGGCCAAGGCAGGCAGATCACCTGAGGTCAGGAATTCAAGGCCAGCCTGGCCAACATGGTGAAACCCTGTCTTTACTGAAAATACAAAAATTAGCCAGGCCTGGTGGCACATGCCTGTAATCCCAGCTACTCAAGAGGCTGAGGCAGGAGAATTGCTTGAACCCGGGGAGATCGAGACCATTCTGACCAACATAGTGAAACCCCATTTCTATTAAAAATATAAAAATTGGCTAGGCATGGTGGCACTTGCCTGTAGTCCCAGCTACTCGGGAGGCTGAGGCAGGGGAATCGCTTGAACCTGGGAGGCAGAGGTTGCAGTGAGCCAAGATCGTGCCACTGCACTCCAGCCTGGCAATAGAGCAAGATTTTGTCTCAAAAAAAAAAAAAAAAAAAAAAAAAAAAGAAAAAGAAAGAAAGAAAAAAAGAAAAAGAAAAAGAAAGAAAGAAAGAAATTATTATGGTGGCATTTTAAATTATTGGGTATGAGGTATTGGAATTATTAGATTTTAATTTGAAAATAAAATGAACTTAGATTTACACCTCACATCATATCAAAAAATAAAATTCCAGATGAATTAAAGATCTAAACATAAGGAAAAAAATTAAAAAGTAATATAAAAAATAATATTATAACAGGCAAAGTTTTTAAAGAAGTGAGCCATGAATACTAGAAGCCATAAAAGAAAAGATTATCAGATTTGAGAGTATAGAAATGTTACACTTCTTTTTAAGGAAATATATTATAAACAAAATCAAAAGGCAAGTAGCAGACTGAAATAAAATACTTGGAACATATAGTCAATCACTATTAATTTCAACAAACAAACAAGAAAAACAGTGAAATAGTGTAGCCAGGCACAGTGGCTCACACCTGTAATTCCAGCACTTGGGGAGGCCAAGGCAGGCAGATCGCTTGAGCTCAGGAGGTTGAGCTCAAGCCTGGGCAACATGGTGAAACCCAATCTCTATGAAAAATACACAAAATTAGCCATGCCTGGTGGCTGACGTGCACCTGTAGTCCCAGCTACTCAGGAGGCTGAGGGAGACGGATTGCTTGATTCCAGCAGGTTGAGGCTGCAGTGAGCAGAGATCCCACCACAGCACTCCAGCCTGGGTGACAAAGCGAGATCCTCTCTCTCTCTCAAAAAACAAACAAACAAAAAAAACAGAAACAAAAAACCAGTCTAATAATTTTATTTTTTTTGAGATGCAGTTTGCTCTTGTCGCCCAGGCTGGAGTTCAATGGCGTGATCTTGGCTCACTGCAACCTCCTTCTCCCAGGTTCAAGCGATTCTCCTGCCTCAAACTTCCAAGTAGCTGGGATTACAGGCGCCTACCACCACCTCCAGCCAATTTTTGTATTTTTAGTAGAAATGGGGTTGCACTATGTTGGCCAGGCTGGTCTCAAACTCCTGACCTCAGGCAATCCACCCACCTTGGCCTCCCAAAGTCCTGGGATTACAGGCGTGAGCCACTGCACCTGGCCCAGTCTGATCATTTTAAAATGTAATTTATAACAGAATACAAATAACTTAGAAATAGAGCATACCAGCAAAATAAAATAAGACCAACTTACTACTTTCTACCCATCACATTGGCTAAAGTTAAAACACAAAATAAAGTATCATCAAGGCTTTTGGGAAACAGTTATGCACGTACATCTTTTTTTTATACTATCCTGTCTCCAGATACACATATATCCTTGATAGGAGTGGAAATCTAAATTTGTACCAAGTTTTTGGAAGGCAGTGTGTAGTCTGTATTCCATTTTCATTCAATTTCCAGGAATTTATTCTATAGAAAAGCTTACATATGTATAGTCATGAGTAATGTATGGGTACAAAGATGTCTTTAGCAGCTTACGAGAACAACAAAAACAACAACAACAAAATAAAACTAGATCATTTCCTATTTCTGTTTCTTTCTTTGAACAAGGTACAATTGATTAAGTTGACACTCAACAAATTACAATTCTTCTTGCGGAAATTACATCCAATTTACTTTGATTGGAGTCTAAGGCATTTCCAAACTCTTCCGTCACACTTTCCAGAAAATGTCTCAGTTTATTCCCGCATTCACTTTGTATGAGTTTTACTGTTTTAATTCTCAGAGGACAATCTGATTTTCTAGGACTCATGTATTAGCAATTAGAGAACTGGTAAAATGCCATGTGGATTCAATGTTACCAATTTTCCTGTCCCACTTTAGAGACTAAAGGGCTGTTGCTCTTATGGACTCATGGCCAAATTGTTGAGGTAGAGGGATCCTAAATGCAAGGTACGGATGTTGGAGATGCAGAGGAGAAGGGAACCAAAAGAGGAGTTACTAGTAAGTGCTCGTCATCATAAAAAGCAGTAGATCACACCGTGGGCTATTTTACTCCCTAGGAGATGTTTGGTCATACCTGAGGAAGTTTTGGATTGTCACAACTAAGAGGCTGTTATTGGCATCTAGTTAGTAGAGGCCAGGGAGGCTGCTAAGTACACTACAATGCACAGGACATCCCCCCACAACAAAGAATTATCCAACCCAGGATAACAATAGTACTAAGATTGACGACTGATGTAAGGTGATACAAAGCACCTTACATGGATTATTTTATTAATAGTTGCAATGACTCTATGAGGTAGGAACAATAGAAAATCTCCTAATAGATTTTCACTGATTCAACTCACTAATCAAATTAACGGATGCTCTCTGCTTGTTCCATAAAACATATGCAGTGATGTTTACAGTCACAAAATGTTCAAGGCTGGCCACTCTCTGGGATGCCTGTGCACTTCTGCTTCATCACTAGAGCTGTACTTACCAAGTTGATTTTAGTAATAGACCTTTTAATTTTTTATTATTGTAATTATGTATTTTAGTCACATATTGCATAAATCAGAGTTTCCAAATCTTTTTTTTTTTTGAGACAGAGTCTTGCTCTGTTGCCCAGGCTGGAGTGCAGGGGCATGATCTTGGCTCACTGCAACCTCCACCTCCTGGGTTCAAGCAATTCTCCTACCTCAGCCTCCCAAGTAGCTGGGATTACAGGTGTGCACCATCATGCCAGGCTAAGTTTTCTATTTTAGTAGAGATGACATTTCACTATGTTGGCCAGGCTGGTCTGGAACTCCTGACCTCAGGTGATCCACCCACTTCTGCCTCCCAAAGTGCTAGGATAATAGGCATGAGCCACCGCGCCTGGCCCCAAGAATTTCCCAATCTTGGCATTGACATAAATGAATGAAATGAGTGCAGAGATAAAGGGAGTTGTTTCTGTGATAGCATAGTCTCATGTGACAGAAACTATGTCCTCACAAACCTGTCTCCTCTAATTGCTGGGCACAGAGTTGGACTATATTTCCCAGAACTCTTTGCATTAGAAGGGACTATGTCTCTACTTTTCTTACCAAGGGACTGTGGGCAGAAGTGGTATGCTTCCACTTCTTATCTTCCAGGCTGAGGTAGTTAGTTAAGAGCGAGTGTGCCTCCATCATCCTTCCCTTCTTTCTTTCCCCTTCTTCTCACTTGATGCATTCAAAAGCAGTAACCTTGGAAGCCACATATGAAAGATTGCAGAGCCAAAAATGAAGGGCCTACACATCCCTGAATCACGCTTTGAGGAGAGCCACTCATCAATTCGGAGCACCTGCTTTGGCCTCTATGTGAATAAGAAGCTTATATTGTTCTTGAATTGCTACACATTTCTGGGTTTGATTGTTAGAGTAAATAGTATTTTCTTAAAAAAAATACAACTGGGTTGAAAGTTTTGGAAATACTTGTAAAAGTGAGTCCCTCAAAATTCACAATTAAATTAGGTGTGGAGGCTGGGCACAGTGGCTCATGCCTGTAATCACAGCAGTTTGGGAGGCTGAGCAGGTGGATCACCTGAGGTCACCTGCCTCAGGTGGCCAACATGGTGAAACCCTGTCTCTACCAAAAATACAAAAGAAAATTAACAGGGTGTGGTGGTGGCTGCCTGTAATCCCAGCTATTCGGGAGGCTGAGACAGAAGAATCTCTTGAACCTGGGAGGTGGAGGTTGCAGTGAGCCAAGACCGCACCGCTGCATTCCAGCCTGGGTGACACAGCAAGACTCCGTCTCAAAAAAAAAAAAAAAAAAAAAAAAAAGAGAAACAAACAAACAAACAAAATTAGGTGTGGGAGAGACAATGGTAAAATATTAGGAACAAAGTCATAAGTATCTAACAGAATTTTATATTTCTATTTATTTTTAAGAGTCTTTAAGCTCTGGCTTCATTTTGAGGAAATCATTGACTATGCATTGCTGGCATGGCTCATGGAAGGAAATCATCTTGGATTCTAATCAGCAAAACCCAAAGGCCCAGCCTTACATCAAAAGATTGACCTATATTCACGTGCATTTAGCTATTTTAAGTTGAAACTCAATGTTTAAAGTAAATATATATCATTTTTTATAATGTCTGGCTTTAACTAATTTTTAAAAATAACCTTCTCACCACTAGTCTCAATCCCATTGAATGAGAGAACTTCTAGAGTTCTGTCAGTTTACAAAGGAGGAATCTGGGGTTCCAGAAGGTATGATGACTTTCCCAAATCATGTGGCTAGCAGGTGGCCCAGCCAGAATTTACTCTAGGCTCCCATTTCTCCACTGTTACTTGTGGTGTCTTTTCTTTCTCTTGGGAGCTCCGGGAATACTGAGCCAAAGGCCATGATATCTGTATCTGATGGAGAAGCCAGTTCTGGCTTCCAGAACCCATTGTTACAAACAATGGGGAGCAAATGCTCCCATGGAAGTTGCCCATTTGGCAAATGCTTTAGTTTTTAGGGGTACTTAACTGCATGAAAAATAGAGCCAAGAAGCACAGACCCTGGCTCTGTGTCAGTCCTGCTCAGAGATCCCAATGCAGGCTCCACCTCGATGCCACTGGTGTCTCCATCCCTGCAGTGCTATAGCTACTAGTCCTTGGGAAATGCTCCCGATCTCAGGCTCCCTCTCACTGTCCCAGAACTTTCTTTATGGTTCACAAACACGTTAAGCACATTATCTTGTTTAAGTCTCTCAACCACCCTGTAAGTTAGGCAGGGCAGATTTAACCTCATCTTACAGAACATTGAAGCTGAGAGGGGTCTCATCATTTTCTGAGGTCCCATGGCTACTATGTGGCAGGGTTAGAAAGGAAATATCAACACAGGTTTTGTATTTCCCAGTTCCATATTCCTTCTGCCACATCACGTGAACTTCTGCTACCACATCAAATCTTGTCACTCTACAACACTGTGTGCTTTCAGCAGAGGCAGCTTGGTGCCCTGGTTAGAGAAGGCCTTGGGCCATGGCCAGAACTGGTTTGAGCCAGGGCTCTGACTCTTATCAGCCTGAGCTGCGGTTTCTTCATCTTTTACGTGGATGTGAATAAACAGATCAACTCATTCATGAATGGTGAAGACTGTACATATTTTGTGAGAAAGTCATGATTGCAGTGCCTGGCTCATAGTAAATGTTCCATCACTGCTCACACCCCACCCATCTGCTCTCTACAGTTTGTGTTGTACCTGTACCCACCTGAGTGCTGATGTCTGTGCCTGCACCTGTACCTTGCATTCTACCCCTACCACTGACTAAATGCTGGGCCTCTTCTGCCTGGATGGAAGCTTCCCAAGATCAGGGACCATGACTCCTTCATGAAAAAATGCTGTGAGATGGCTTCTCTCCTTGACCAGGAGCCAGGAGATCTGGATTCCAGTCTTGTGTTACTTTCTTCCTCCGAGCCTCAATTTCCCATTTGTAAAGTGAGGGAGTTTGACTAGGTGCTCTTTTGAATGATGATGATCCATGGTTTCCAGATCTCTCACATCAGACTAGAAGCTCCCTGGAAGCTAGAGGAACAGTGGCTGCCTCACCCCCTGGATATTTCCACCCCAGAAAGGGCTCTGCATATTCACAAGCCTTTAAGTGCACAGCATTGTGTGCCAAGCGTGGTGCTACCATCTTGGGAGAGACACAAGGAACAGAAAACAGTTCTTGCCCCCAGGAGTCCTGCCTGCCAGACTTATTGAGGAGCGAACACAAACACAAATTAAAAAGCTGAAGATCCTAGCTCAAGCCCTGGGCATCTCTCCACTGGAGAAATACAAACAACCTCCTAATAGACCTTCTTGCTTCTCATATCCCTCCTTGTCAGTTCATTATCTCAGCTATACAAAAGTCTAAGACTGATCAGCTCACCTGTCTCAAAGCCTTTCATGGCCCCCTCTGTCTTTCCAGTGACAATCTGAACGCATTAGCATGATACGAAACCCTTTGCTATCAGGCCTCTGCCTATCTGGCAGGGTTCCAATCATGATCACTTTTCACTGGCAACCTGGACTCTGGACATTTGGCACCACCTCCCCTCATTCCATCCCTCACCTCTACCCCAGTAAGCTCGGTCAACCTTTGCAACCACCATGACTCACTTGATTAGCTTAGGTACAATCTGATGACATCTCTTTTACTTCTCTTATTTCAACATTTGGGCCTGAGGTGCCCTTATCAGCAGGAATTTCAGAATCTTTCTGGTAAGGCCTCTCATCTCCCACTACTCTCTGGTACACAATTGCCCAATAACTTGGGGGTTTATATAATCCAAAGATATTAGTGTGTGAAGAAAGGGAAAATATAGGAAAGAACAGAACCCTGCCAAATAAAGTGGGGCAGATTTCCTGGAGAAAGATATTTTCATCAGGATTTAGAAACATATGAGAACTTGGGCAGGTAGTTTGTGTTGGCAATGGGGATGGGTGGACCCCTGAGTATAGGAGTAATACTCAAGAAGTAAAAAGAAGCAGCATCCCTGGGTCAGAACACAGTGACTTCAAGTTGATAAATTCCAGTCTGGTAAGACTCTCAGGAAATGGGTGAACTCATTCAATGCTGATAATGTTTCAGATTGGTATAGTCCTAGAGAGCCATAAACACAGTCTTGCCTTTGACAAGTAATCTTGCTCGTGAAAATTTATGCTAAGGAAATAATTCAGTTGAACAAAAACTCCGAACAACAATATTCATAGGCATTCTTTAAACTAGGGAAAATTTGGAAGCAATCTAAAATTCAACAGTAGGAGTTGATTAAATGTAACATCAAGTGGCCGTGGAATGAAGTGTTGGGAAGACATTAAAAATGATACTGGCCAGGCACGGTGGCTCACGCCTGTAATCCCAGCACTTTGGGAGGCCGAGACAGGCGGAGCACAAGGTCAGGAGATCGAGACCATCCTGGCTAACATGGTGAAACCCTGTCTCTACTAAAAATACAAAAAAAAAAAAAAAGGCGCCTGTAGTCCCAGCTACTCAGGAGGCTGAGGCAGGAGAATGGTGTGAACCCAGCAGGCAGAGCTTGCAGTGAGCTGAGATCACACCACTGTACTCCAGTCTGGGTGACAGAGCGAGACTCTGTCTCAAAAAAAAAAAAAAAAAAAAAAAAAAGATACTTAAAGCCAGGCGCAGTGGCTCACACAGCACTTTGAGAGGCCAAGGTGGGCGGATCACTTGAGGCTAGGAGTTTGAGACCAGCCTGGTCAACATGGTGAGACCCGTCTCTACTAAAAATACAAAATTAGGCAGACGTAGTGGTTTATGCCTGTAATCCCAGCTACTTGGGATGCTGAGGCAGGAGAATCGCTGGAACCCGGAAGGCAGAGGCTGAAGTGAGCTGAGACTGTGCCACTACACTCCAACTTGGACAACAGAATGACACTCTGTCTCAAAAAACATTTAAAAATGATACTTAAGATTTGCATTATTCAAAAACAATTCAGCAAATATTGATGGAGATGTTGACGGGGTTAGTTTCTTCTGAGGCCTCTGTCCTTGGCTTGTAGATGACTGTCTCTTTCTTGTGTCTTCATGTGATCTTCCCTCTGTGTCTGTTTCCTGGTCTCCTTTTCTTCTAAGGACACCAGTCATATCAGATTGGACCCGCCATAATGACTTCATTTTAACTTAATCTCCTCTTTGAAGGCCCTATCTCCAAATAGAGTCACATTCTGAGGTACTGTGGGTTAGGACTTCAACATATGAATTTGAAGGAACATAGCTCAGCCTCTAACAAGATTTTCTGTCTGGGACTGTGCTGTGGACTTGTGGGACTAAGACATAAAGGACCCAACCACTGGTTGCCAACATCTGCAGACAAGGAAAAGGCTGTCTTTGATGGAAGGATGGAACTCTGACGGGGAAAAGCAGTGGTCTGCAGCAGCATTTGCAGGGGACAATTAGGGCAAATGTGGGAAGCAGGACACAGATCCCATTTGGTGGATGTGGAGTGGGACTTGGATGGTGTACGCACAGCACTCAAGGGCTGTAATCAGGAAGTGCCTTTATTTTGTCTCTCACTTGCCTTTAAAATTTATTTATCTTGGAAAATTTCCTCCTCTGCTCCTGTATTTAAAAAATCATACAGTCTTCTGACTTTCTTTTTCTTTCTTTTTTTTTTTTTTTGAGACATAGGCTGTCTCTGTCACCCAGGCTGGAGTGCAATGGCAGCGATTCTCCTGCCTCAGCCTCCCAAGTAGCTGGAATTACTGGCAGGCACCACCATGCCTGGCAATTTTTTGTATTTTTAGTAGAGATGGGGTTTTGTCATGTTGGCTAGGCTGGTCTCAAACTCCTGACCTCAGGTTATCTGCCTGCCTTGGCCTCCCAAAGTGCTGGGATTACAGGCGTGAGCCACCGTGCCCAGCCAGTCTTCTGACTTTCTGTTCACTGTTAGGTAAGTCTTTCAGGTCATGTTAAGTTGTCAAACTCTGGCCCAATTTAGAAATGAAAATGTCAAGCCCCATGTAATAATCAAAGTTTCCAACTTACGCTATAGCTCTTTGTCTGGGTGGGGCTGCCAAGGTAGGCTGTCTGGGCAGGCTCCGGGGAATGGGCTTCTTCTCTCTTCACATTAACCTCCTCTCTCTACTCATTCTCCCTGTCTCTGCCCCTGTTTCCAGTCCCTACGGGATTGGGGTTGAAGCAGGGAGAAAAGATAGACTGTTCTTGTATATGTATTACCTCTGTGGCTAGGACAAGATTCTCCGGCTCTTGGCTTGGGAGTGGGAACACTCCCTGGGCTGCGGGGGATAGAATGGCTTTGAACAGGCTTGTCAGTGGTGGACCAGTTGGCCAAGAGCTGAGAGACAAGGGAGTCATCACCCAAGACCTCCCCCGGCTGCCAAGGAGGTGATACAGCCTGGCCTGTGGTTTCTCAAATGGCCATCTTAACTTCAACCTGCTCCTAATCATGAATCATCTTGTGACTGCAGCTAGTTCTTACAAGGACCTTTCAAGGAAAGAAGTAAGCCAACTCCAACAGAAACTGCAATGAAAATTGATTGCGATTCTGGGTCTACATTTAATTTTACCTTCTCCACAGAAGCTGTCGGAGACGTCAGAAGTGGTAATCCTCAGGAAAGAGAAAGAAGGTCAGCCCTTGTCTGACGTCTCATAGTGGTTAGGCACCGGGGCCTGGATCTGCAGAACTTTGACCTGAAAGATGCTGAATTACTCACTTGAATGAGGCGTTGTGGGGTAAAGAACAGGCTTTGGTGCCACAGACTTTAATTCTGATTCCATCTCTATATTAATTTGCTCTGTGTTTTTGAACAAACCACCTAGCCTCTGGGCCTTAGTTTTATTTTATCTAGCAGATAATAAGTTTTCACTCATGAGGTTGTCATAAGGATTGCACCACATAAAATATACAAAAACATCTACCCAGTACCTGGTGCGTGAAAGGTCTTAAATTAATTTTATATCCTTCCCCTATTAATGCTGAAATACAGTCTATTTCTTGGTCTGAATTAAGACCACAGTCATATCAGATGTGACTGGGTTAATTCACCAGCAATCCAGACCATGTTTAGATTTCTAGGTCCTGAGGGTAACCCAAGTAACACTATGGGGAAGGATGCAGTTCGGGTTGTTCAGGCAGAGATGCTGCTCAAAGAATTTCTATTTCTCTTCTGGAACCTCCAGCTGCTCCTAGTGCCCTGGGCCCACTCAGCCCTGGACACCAGAAGGCTAACCCTCTAAATAAATGGAGTCCTGGCAGCCAATGGCTGTGTCCTTGGAGTTTTAGTCCTGGTGACCTTACCAGGGAAGGTACATTGCCCATCTTCCTCCATCCGCTACCAGCCCACTGGTCAGTTTCCCACTGGACTTATCGCTATTTCTCATGCTGGACCCTAATAAGTTGGGATGGATGCATTCTCTACTCTTCCTGTTTCCATGAGAAATGACTCATCTGGAGTAACATTCCTGGTCTCTCACCCCAACCCTCTCTCACTCCACTGGAGGAGCAAGGGAGGGACTTACCTGATTAGTGATCTTAAAGATGGAGCTGGGCCGGGTACAGTGGCTCATGCCCATAATCCCAGCACTTTATGACGCCAAGGGGGGCGGATCACCTGAGGTCAGGAGTTTGAGACCATCCTGGCTAACACGGTGAAACCCCATCTGTACTAAAAATACAAAAATTAGCCGTGTGTGGTGGTGCACTCCTGTAATCCCAGCTACTTGGGAGGCTAAGGCTGGAGAATCACTTGAACCCAAGAGGCAGAGTTTGCAGTGACCAGAAGTCATCCCACTGCACTCCAGCCTGGGCAACAGAGTGAGACTCTGTCTCAATAAATAAATAAATAAATAAAAAGAAGAAGGAGCTGCATGTATGTGGTGAGCCCCTCTGAAATTCCATCTTGCAATCTATTAGGTTGGTGCAAAAGTAATTGCAGTTTTTGACGTTAAAAGTAATGGCAGGGCCAGGTGCGGTGGCTCACGCCTGTAATGAGGCTGAGGTGGGCAGATCACTTGAGGTCAGGAGTTCAAGACCAGCCTGGCCAACATGGTGAAAACCCATCTCTACTAAAAATACAAAAAAAAAAAAAAAAAAAAAAAAGGTCAGGCATGGTGGTAGATGCCTGTAGTCCCAGCTACTTGGAAGGCTGAGGCAAAAGAATTGTTTGAACTCTGGAGGCGGAGGTTGCAGTGAGCTGAGACTGAGCCACTGCACTCCAGCCTGGGCGACAGAATGAAACTCTGTCTCTAAAAAAAAAAAAGGCTGGGTGCGGTGGCTCACGCCTGTAATCCCATAATCCCAGCACTTTGGTAGGCCGAGGCGGGCAGATCACGAGGTCAGGAGATCGAGACCATCCTGGCTAACACGGTGAAACCCTGTCTCTACTAAAAATACAAAAAAAAAAAAAAAAAAAAAAAAATTAGCCGGGCATGGTGGCGGATGCCTGTAGTCCCACCTACTCGGGAGGCTGAGGCAGGAGAATGGCATGAACCCAGGAGGCAGAGTTTCCAGTGAGCCAAGATCGCGCCACTGCAGTCCAGCCTGGGCAACACAGCGAGACACCATTGCCCAGGGGGAAAAAAAAAAAAAAAGGTAATGGCAAAAACTGCAATTATTTTTACATCAACCTAATATACCCTGAACAGAGCATGTTCTGGTTCTTTGGAACAGGCTTGCTGTTTGGGGTGGAAGTGGGTCAAAGTATAATTTTCAAAGAAGTTAAAAATGTGACTTCCATACAAATATAGAATGGACATGTGTCAAAGATCCATTTAACTCATTAACAAGGGAATAAGCAGTATATTAAAGACGGTTCTTAAGAGCATTTGATGAACAGAGATTTGTATAGTTAGTTGGGAAAGGAATGCAGAAATAAGTTTATTAAATTAGATGCAAAATCAGTTAATATCCTACAGTGCAACAAAACTGTAGCCTTTGCAATTATTCTTCTACCAAACAGCAAAAATTTGCATCTTTACTAGACAAAAATATACAAATTAACATGTAATGTTAATGAGTGTTAATGAATCCGGGCCCTAATATATAGTCAATATGAAGGCAAGCAAAGACTTGTTTCTCATAGCGAACGAAATAAATTTTGCTGGACCTGTTAGATACGTCACAGTATAACATCGAGAGGACAAGCAGTCATCTTTTTGCATTACTTCCAGCTTTTGACAATTTCAAGTGATGCTCAGCAAAGGATAAATTCAGTAGTGAGGGAGGAAATATCAGTAAGCACATGTAAGCATTCTGTTGAAATAGTTTTTCTGGGGGAGCAAGCAGGGCAGGGATGGTAGCTCACGCCTGTAATCTCAGCACTTTGGGAGCCCAAGGCAGAAGGAGAGCTTGAGCCCAAGAGTTGGAGACTGGCCTGACAATATAGAGAGACTCTGTCACTGCAAAAATAAAAAAAATTAACTGAGAGTTGTGGTGCATGCTTGTAAGTCCTAGCTACTTGGGAGGCTGAGATGGGTGGATTTCTTGTGCCCAGGAGTTCAAGGCTGCAGTGAACTTTGATTGTGCCACCGCACTCTAGGCTGGGTGACTGAGCGGGACCTTGTGTTTAAAAACAATAAAAACAGGCTGGGTGTGGTGGCTCGTGCCTGTAAGGCCCGCACTTTGGGAGGCTGAGGTGGTGGATCATGAGGTCAGGAGTTTGAGACCAGTCTGGCCAATATGGTGAAACCCTGTCTCTACTAAAAATACAAAAATTAGCCGGGCATGGTGGTGCACGCCTGTAGTCCCAGCTACTCAGGAGACTGAGGCAGAAGAATTGCTTGAACCTGGGAGGTGGAGGTTGCAGTGAGCTGAGATCACACCACTGCACTCCAGCCTGGGCGACAGAGTGAGACTCTCTCAAAACAAAACAAAACAAACAAACAGAAAAACAATAAAAATAAATAAGTACAATAGTTTGGGATTTTTAATTTTTCTATCTCTGTCTTTGTAATTTCTTGGTCTAACTCTCCTTTTGCTTCTTTTCCCCCCTTGGGTAGAGAATAGAGGAGTGTTATCTGTTGAGCCTCCCCAGCCGCAGTGGGCATCGTCTTCCCTAGCAGGGCTGCCTGTGAACAGTCGTGTGTCCCCGTCTCCCTGGGCTAGCTCTGGGCGGGTGGTGGCCCAGATTTTATTGCCTCCTCCTTCTGCCAGTCTAGAAGGCAACATCAATTCCACTTTCAGGCTATGAAAGCACACAAGGAAACAGACTTAGTCATTTTCTGCTATAAATTTGCAGAGATGCCAGTTTAGTAAACAAAATAAATATCTCTTCTCAGCGTATTTGCCTATTATGAATATGTATGAGCTCTTAGAACTTTGGGAAGAGGCAGATTTCTGGGGACAGCTTCTGGATTTAGAGCCCCTAGGTGGAGAATGGCAAAGGGCTTGCATGCTCTGTTTCTCAGCACCCCCACCCCTCACCTCCAAACTGGGCTCTGAAGAGGGTGAGGAGGAAATCAGATTGGATGAATAGCCATACTTACAGAATCAGTCACTAACACTTACTGAATGCCTATTATGTGACAGCCACAGAGATAGGAGCTGATGCTACAAAAATGACCGAGATGTATAGTCTTGGGCCATCACCAGGGCATGGTCTCCTAGATGAGAAACTTACAAACAAGCAAATTACAATGTGATACACCCTTATGCCCATATGTAATAATATAACATGTACATGTGTACATGATACAATGATACACACAATGTGATATCACAAATATAATGTGATAAATACAGCAACGGAAGCCTGTGTGTGGTATGGGGGTTTGTTTAAAACACAGATTGGGGTAGGGAAAAATATAAACTGCAAGCAGACACAGCTACGGTCAAATTTCAGCTCTACCACGTAGTTGAATGCTTTAGATCACTTATTTATAAAATGGGGTCATTCCTTCCTTACTGTTCTTGAGAGTATTTGCAATAATGTATTTAGAGCACTGAATATAGTAACCAGCACCTAGTTGGCACTCAATAAATTATAGCTATTAATGAGAGGTATTGATGGTTTCTTTTTTCCTTAGGTACAATAAATAGCTCGCAATAGAATTGCCGTTTGTAGCATCCAAGGCACTTTCAGTCCATTATCTCAACACTGGGAAGGAGGTATTTTTGGCCTCTTTTCACAGATTAGGAATTCTTGGTTTAGAGTGGTGAGGAGCCCTGGCCAAGGCCACAAGCTAGTGCAGAAACGCTGAGAAAGAATCATTTTTGGGTGGGACAGAGAGCTAGTGAACCCGTGTCAGATAGAAGGGCAGGAACTCTTCTGCCTTACCTGCATTTTTAGGCCCAAGTGCTGAGAAGCAGGACCAGCAGCAGGAAAGGAATCAGTGTGGCCTTTGCTAACACAGGGATGTCCAAAAGATGGTGGAAGTCACGGAGCCCACTTGGGTGAATAAAATCAGATGATGAAAGCAAACGAGGACCCCTATCTTTTCTTAGAAAAGAACTTTATACAAGAGAGGCCAAGACTAGGTATATGTCACAAATTTTTGGAACCTTTGTCATTTCCCCTTGCTTGATAATTTTATCTTCCATCCATTTCCCTGAGTAGTGAGCAGTGAACTCCTGATGAGGGAAACCACCTATCTACATGTTTTGGGGGCAGTAAGAAAGCAGGAAATGGAAAGACAGCCTCCCACGGGGACAGCAGGGAAACAGGAACTGGGGACAGCATCCTACTGCATGGGGACAGCAGGGAAACAGGAACTGGGGACAGCAGGGAAACAGGAACTGGGGACAGCATCCTACTGCATGGGAACAGCAGGGAAACAGGAACTGGGGATAGCATCCTACTGCATGGGGATAGCAGGGAAACAGGAACTGGGGACAGCATCCTACTGCATGGGGACAGCAGGGAAACAGGAACTGGGGACAGCATCCTACTGCATGGGGACAGCAGGGAAACAGGAACTGGGGACAGCAGGGAAACAGAAACTGGGTACAGCATCCTACTGCATGGGAACAGCAGGGAAACAGGAACTGGGGATAGCATCCTACTGCATGGGGATAGCAGGGAAACAGGAACTGGGGACAGCATCCTACTTCATGGGGACAGCAGGGAAACAGGAACTGGTGACAGCATCCTACTGCATGGGGACAGCAGGGAAACAGGAACTGGGGACAGCATCCTACTGCATGGGAACAGCAGGGAAACAGGAATGAGGGGGACAGCATCCACTGCATGGGGACAGCAGGGAAACAGGAACGGGGGACAGTATCTTACTGCATGGGACAGCAGGGAAACGGGAACTGGGGACAGCATCCTACTGCATGGGACAGCAGGGAAACGGGAACTGGGGACAGCATCCTACTGCATGGGACAGCAGGGAAACGGGAACTGGGGACAGCATCCTACTGCATGGGACAGCAGGGAAACGGGAACTGGGGACAGCATTCTACTACATGGGGGCAGCAAGGAAATGGGAACCGGGGAGACAGCATCCTACTGCACAGAAAGAGGAGAACCCCAAGGGATGTGTGGGTGGTGGCAGCTTTTCAGAGAACAAGCAGGAAAACTGAGTTTCTGGCACATTCCAGAGGCTGGAAAGGAGACATGAGAAGAACAGAGGAACCAGTGGGGCCAAAAAGAAGTCTTGGGGTTTCACGGTAGAATAGCCAACTGAACATCCCCCACGCAGAGACAGACTGAAAAGCCAGGCTTTCCGATTCCAGACTCTTGTCTCCACTGCATATATTCCCATACAAATTCACCTACACAAACTCTGTGTGCTGGAGGGACTCAGAGGCAGATCTCTGAGAGGGTTCAGAGATGTTGAGAAGGATTGGATAGTTGGATATTGGCTGCATCTGCTGCTGGGCTGAGAAAGGAAGAAACCGCAGGAAGATCTCCTGGAGCTTGCCCAGCTCCGAGCACTGGGCTCACGGTGGCGTATCCAGAAGCCTATTCAAGCTGCAAGAAAGAGTAGCCATGTGGGAGTGACCTGGGTCCTGGTCCCAGCCCTGCCATTGACCACTCTATGCTGCTCATTTACACAACTTCCCAGGCCTCAGTGTCTTCATCTGTAAAATGGGGGCATAAAGTCCAACCATAACCATTTTATAGTATTCTGAACAAGAACCAACTAATGTAATAGATGTAGAAGAACACTGGAAATTGTATGAGCTCTGAAGTGCTAGGAGAGAATTTTGTGGTTGTTTATTTTAATTATTATTATTTTTTAAATCACGGTCTCACCCACTAGGCCATTTATTGCTGACTTGGAGCTCTCTGATCCTGGTGCTCTGGGCTTATTTCCCCATGTAGACTGCATGCTGACAGAGAAGGCTGAGGTGCTCAAATCATACTTCTCCATATTTCTCTCATTACTGTCCCACCCTATACACCCCTCTCCCCAGCAGGGCAGCTCTGACACAGAATTTGATGAGTGACTGATTGATAGCTTGGCCGTGTGTTCCTGGGGATATCCAATTTTTCCTCCAGCATATAGTCACTGCCTTTCCATCTGTTTGGGTACTGGGGTGGGGATGGGGTGGGGGGTGAGCAGCCAGTTTCTCTGCCATCCAGTGTTGAAACAGAATGTCACGTGCTTCATTTGCAACAACATGGATTTAGGCTAGACGTTTTTTTTTTTTTAAAACAGGGTCTCCCTTGTCACCCAGGCTGGAGTGCTGTGGCATGATCTCAGCTCATGGCAGCCACGACGTTCTGGGTTCAAGAAATCCTCCTGCTTCAGCCCCCCAAGTAGCTGGGACTACAGGCACACACCGCCATGCCTGGCTAATTTTTGTATTAATTTTGTAGGGCTTTCGTCACGTTATCCAGGCTGGTCTCCAGCTTCTGGGCTCAAGTTATCCACCCACCTTGGCCTCCCAACTAGAAGGGGAAAAGGAAAGAACCATGAACTTTTGAAGTTTCTTGGTTACGTTTTGTTGGTTTTTTGTTTTCCAAAGTATTTTAGAGTAAGTTACAGGTATGATTTTTCATCCCTAGTTACTTCAGTTTGTGTCTTTGAAAAATTAGGGGTTTTGTTGTTTTTTTTTAGGCTAGTTAATTAAAGTTACAGCATTTTTGATGTGTGTGTGTGTGTCGTGTATGTGTGTCTAGTGTATGTGGTATGAAGTGTATGTGAATTACATAAGAGGGTATGTGTGTGTGGGAGTGTGTGTGCTGTGCATGTGCTGTGTAAGCTAATTTGAGTGTATGTGGTGTGTGAGCTAATGTGAGTGTGTGTGTGAGCTTATATGAGTGCGTGTGCTGTGCGAGCTAATGTGGGTGCGTGTGCTGTGCGAGCTAATGTGGGTGCATGTGGTGTGCGAGCTAATGTGGGTGCGTGTGCTGTGTGAGCTAATGTGGGTGCGTGTGGTGTGTGAGCTAATGTGGGTGGCGTGTGCTGTGTGAGCTAATGTGACTAGGTGTGGTATGTGAGTGTAGGAGTGGTGTGTGAGAGTGTGTGTGGTGTGTGAGCTAATGTGAGTGTGTGTGCTGTGTAAGCTAATGTATGTCTAGGTGGGTATGTGAGTGGAGGAGTGGTGTGTGAGAGTGTGTGGGGTGAGTGTGTGTGGTGTGTGAGCTAATGTGTGTGTGGTATGTAAGCTAATGTATGTCTAGGTGGGTATGTGAGTGGAGAAGTGGTGTGTGAGAGTGTGTGGGGGGAGTGTGTGTGCTGTGTGAGCTTATGTGAGTGTGTTTAGGTGTGGTATGTGAGTGGAGGAGCGGTGCGTGTGTGTGTGTGTGAGAGAGAGAGTGCCTGTGTGTTTGTGTCAAGTGCAGACAGCTCTTTGGGGAGGATTTGGCTGCTGCTCTTCTTAGAGGCAGGGGAGTGGGCCAAGGAAGGCCTTGTTCATCCCTCCGGGCTCAGCCAAGCCCTCAGGGAGGGGAGGTGCCCCGCACTGGGGAAGGGAGCAGCTGGGGAAAGTTGACTCAAGACAAAGTTCCCGGCTTCTCTTCCCCCCCCCCGGCCAGGGACTCCATAATCTCTCACTGGGAAACCGGGACAGAATTGAGTGCTGAGTGTGGTACCCAAACTGCAAATTAATTAAGTCTGAATTAAATATTTCCTCCCTTTTCTTTCAGGGAAGTTTCTTGGGAGGAATTGGCTTGCTGGTTTTGTTTTTTGGTTTTTTTATTTTTCATCCTGATCTTTAAACACTACTGCTGAAAGACTAATCGTGTTGTGCAAGGTATAGCCTAGTCCTCTGTTACCCGCCTCCCTCCCTGACTCTTGTAGCTTTCCTCTCCAAAGATGAAATGTCAGCCATTGGGAGAAGTGGCTCATAAGAACATGACTGTCTGCCATTAGCCCACAAGGCCGTGGCTGGGCAAAGGGCAGTCCCACCCCTGGATACCCTTTGGCTTAGACATTTAGCTCCAGGTGAGAGGTCAAGGCTCCATCCCGGGCCAAGTAAGCCATGCCAACTAAAGCCTCCCATCTTTAGCATCTCCTGCAAGCTTGCCAGGACCGGGGTAAGGTATTTAGGATGTCCTGGGCCATAAAAAGATAGTAGTGCTTTCCTCACTGCCCCCACATCCCCATATAACATAGAGTTAATCAGGAGATCAATTAGAGTAAGGAACACCTAGAGTTCTGTTTCTTCCCATGATGATGACTAGGATATCAAGCAGTAAGTCACTGACAGGTTTTGGTTTGTTTGTTTGTTTGTTTTAGAGACAGAGTCTCACTTTGTCGCCCAGGCTGGAGTACAAGTGGTACGACCTTGCCTCACTGCAGCCTCCACCTCCTCGGTTAAGTGATCCTCCTACCTCAGCCTCCCAAAGTGCTGGAATTACAGGTGTGAGCCACTGCACCTGGCCTGTGTGGGCCCATTTCCAAGGGAAGCTAGAATTTCACACCCTGGGCCTGGTGGTCTATGGTCTAGAGGGCTTCCCCAGCCTCTCTGGAGAACTGCCAGTGGCAGGTTCTAGGCAGCATTTGAACCCTTCAACCCCACCCCCAAGCCCCATTCTCTTTCCTCCTGTGTGCCAGCAGCTTCCTGGACCTCCTGCACTTTCAGCCAGCAACTGGCTATGACAGCAGAAACAGAAAACAGCCAGGTCTCTATTCCCAGAAGACCAGTCTGTAGAGGAGGCTGTTCCGGGATGAGCTTGTTAGCAGAGAAATGTAATTACTGCCCTCCACCAGGCTGAAGGTTCTTTGCCTCCATAGAGTCTCCCTCCTGAGCACCCCAGGTTCTTTATGAGAAGGCCTGTTGCTCTCAAGGTGAAGGTGTGGAGAATGGAAAATCTCAGGCTGGCTCAAGAGATTACAGAGTTATCCCCAGGAGAAGATCCCAGGCTCCAGCCTCGGTGCATCTTCCCGCTCTGCCTTATCTGGCTTTGCTGGAAATTCCTCAGTTTCCGTCTCTGGAATGGGTCAAATCTGGGCTTGAATGGCAGACAGCATTCATTCACAAACATCCATTGAGGCCTATTGTGCGCCAGGAGCGCTAAGGTAAAGGAATACTGGGATAAAAACACAGCCAATGATCTGAAAGGCATCTCCCTGTGGAGACAGACACATACGCAATGACACTATAGTGGGATAAGTGCTGCAATAGGTCTACCCACTAAAGCATGTAAGAGGGACACCTACGGCATGCCCATGGTGGGACAGGGGTGCAGGGGGCAGGGCTGATTCTGAGCTGATCCTTATGAATGGGTTAGCCAAGTCCAAAAAAGGGTGGGGGATAGGGAAGGGTGTCCCCAGAAGAGGAAACAGCCTGGAACAAACAGAGGGAGGCTTTTAGGAGCCCCCGTGTTTTCTGCAATGGGGTGTCTGGTGCTGTGAGAGACGATAGGGCGTGCATATAGGCCTTGGCATCAAATTGCAGAGGCAGGCTGCCCAAGTGTGCTTTGGGTTCTGTCATGCTGGGAAGTCTATACAATGGGAACAAATAGGACCAGCTTCATGGGGATTTGGGGACATAATGAGCAAATGAGATGATCTATATGAAGTACTTAGCATAGTGTCTAGCTTGGGATAAGCAGTCTATATATTGCTGTTAGCAGTTCATATCATTACTGATGAGTTGTATGATCTTGCAAAAGTTACGTTATAGCTCCATCCTCAGTTTTCTCATCTGTAAAATGGTGTTTTTGTTTGTCTGTTTCTTACAGTCTATTCAGCTGTGAACAGATCAAGGGACTGCCTTACTGACTTTAACTTCCCATCTCCGAAGGCAGTGCCCAGTATACAAAGATCAGTCTCTTTTCCTTCCCTTTCATTTCATTCTTCCAGCCCACTTAGGGCCTAACTGCTCAAAAAAGTGGCTATTTGTTCTCCTTTCAGTTCTGGGTACATTTTGCTCTATACTCAACTTCCAAAAATAGATCTGACTCCAAGTTCTGCACTCTTTCCACTAAACTCCGGTTGCCACAACAAATTTTTACTCTAACAATGATGTATAGATTTTTGCCTAAAAAATTAGCAATGCATTTTTTACAATCCAGTGGTGGTAAGTTTACAGAGAAACAGGCAAGTTTATACATTGCTAAGATAATGTTTTAGATGCAATATATTAACCATTAAAATCCTTTAGGATAGCTAATGAATAATATGCATCAAAAACCTAAAAATGTTCAGGTTATTTTTTTTCTCAGTAATTCTCGATTCTGACAATCCCAAGGGAATAATCCTAACTATACAAAGAAACTTGTTGCACAAATATATTTGTTGCCACATTACGGATAATAAGGAAAAATCAGAAATGATCTGTGTAATCAATCCTAAGAGAACAGTTAACTAAATCCTGATAGAGCCACCTCCTCAAATTTATGAGGTACCTAGAGTAGAGTCAAATTCACAGAGGCAGGAGGTAGAATGGTTGTTGCTTGGGCCTAGGGCAGAAGAGCGCAGGAAGTAGTTTTTGTTTGTTTTTTGTTTGTTTGTTTTTTGAGACAGAGTCTCTGTCACCCAAGCTGGAGTGCAGTGGCACAATCTCAGCTCACTGCAACCTCCGCCTCCTGGGTTCAAGCAATTCTCCTGCCTCAGCCTCTTGAGTAGCTGGGACCACAGGTGCATGCCATCATACCTGGCTAATTTTTTTGTATTTTTAGTAGAGACAGGGTTTCACTGTGTTAGCCAGGATAGTCTCGATCTCCTGACCTCGTGATCTGCCCACCTCGGCCTCCTAAAGTGCTGGGATTACAGGCTTGAGCCACCGCGCCTGGCCTTGCTTGGCCATTTCTATTGAATCCCTCAATATCATCCTCATAAAACTCCTCCTCTGGAGACAGACAAACTCCTCCTCTGAAAGGTGGTGGCTAAGCAGACCAGCTCACTTGTTTTTAGGCTTTTTAGAGCAGATGAGACACATGGGGTGGCTAGGCAAGGATGTCACCAGACAAGGCACTCTGGAGGGCCTCGGGGTTGGTGTCAGGTTCCCACAGCCATGAGGAGGGCCTGGTCCGTATTCAAAACTTAGACAACATAGAGAAGAAGGAACAGGAGGTGCTCTGCCACAGACCCAGGACCCTTCCACGCTTGCCAATGCTTGTTAGAAACACATTTTGAAACATTCTCAGACTCTGCGATGGGGGGTTACATACAGAGCGGAATAGGATAGTGCTAAATGTCATAATTGGCAGGGACTGGGAGTGAGGGCATGAGGAGGACCTTGGGGCAGCTTAGTGCACCAGCAGTCAATACTGTTTATTGAGTGTCTACTACGTGCCAGCCGTGGAGGTAAAGAAGCTGCGTAGAAAGGGATTAAGTGCACAGATGGTAAAGTTGGGCCACCTGGTTCAAGTTCTGGATCTACCACTTAAAGTTTCATTACATTGGGTACATTATTTAACCAACTCTGCGACTCAGTTTCCTCATCTGCAAAGTGAGGATAACATCTACCTTGTTGGCTATTATGAGGATTCAGTGAGTTTATAGCAGCAAAATGCTTTAAGCAATGCCTGGCACACGGTAAGCATGATGTACATTTCTATTAAATGAGATTCAATAAATTATCAGCCCCATGCTGCTCAGGAAGTGAGACACTCTCAAAACCTGAACACCAAACCCCAGACTCAGGCTCAGCAGTTGTCCTCTTGTCTCCACGCACGGAGTTCATACGCCTCTCTCTTTCCCGATCCACCTTCCTAGTATCCCCTTTGTCTCCTCTCATCCAGACAGGGAGCTTTTATTCAGGTGGGTGAAAGGAGTGGACGTGGGGGCTGCGGAGCTCCAGAGGCTGGGGGCAGGGTGAAGCCAGACTGGCTGCTCTGGCTGGCGGCCGTGCCTCCTGCCAGGCTCCAGGAGGGCATGCCAAGAGCAGATGGATGCAGATTGGGCTGGAGGCAGATTAATATAATCACTATATTACCAGCCCCACTCACTCCCCCACTCTTTCCCCTAATGGTGATTATTATACTTATTAGAGGCTCAGCTGCCAATGGTTATTGATTCTCCCTGCTGTAGCATTTTAATCAGGGCTGGAAGCTATTGTTGGAAACACCATCCTCCAGGGCCCCAGGACAGGTGCAGAGTGGGGCATCGGGACCTTTTCAGCCAGGCAGGCGAGGTCCCCAGGGTTCCAGAGTCATAGAGAGCACTCAACCCACAAACACCCTCCCTCTGTCTGGTGGCAGGGAAGCAGGGATGGAGAGGGGAATGGCACCACCCTGGGCTTCCCTCCACGGAGGCTGGCTAGCGGTTTTTTTCCAGCTGGGGCATGGCTGGGGCTGGCTCTGCTGGGTACGCCATCAATTCTCCTTCTCGCACCAGGAGGATTCTCTTTCCTGCCCCCTCCACCATCACCCAGCGTCCTCCCCACTCCCCTGTGCCCGCTGGTGCTGAGGGGCGAACCGAATCTGTTCGGGTGTCTGTGGAACAGGTAAGGAGTGGTGATGGGGGGTGGGAAGCACCTAGCTGGGCTGTGGCCACGACATACTGGTCATTTATCTGGGGCTGGGGTGAGGGTGAGAGATAATTCATGCTTGTTGAACCCACACTAGGTTTCAGGCATGTGTCAGGAGCTTTGCCCACATTATCTCCTTTATCACATCAGACTTTCCAATGCCGCACTTTCCAGCACACTTGACAGAGGAAACAGAAACTCAGAGAATCAGAACGGCATGCTCAAAGTCACTCAGCTAGGATGGGGCAGGGCTGGGTTTGGAGCCAGGTTATACACTCTTGTAGTTGACAAAAACCCCACTGCAGATCACTGGTGGCAGAATCTTCCAGATCGATACAGATATCAGTCCTGCACGGCCCAACTCTGTTCTCTGGAGGCTCTGAGCACCCCGGGTAAGTGTAGAGTCTTCCCACATATAATCACCAGAGAACTAAGCCTGCCCCGTGTGAGAGCCACCTGCCTGGGCTCTGGAGTCAGTGATGGCTCTGGACTGGGGGCACGTCCTGTGACCCCAGCTGTGACTCCTGGTGTGCCCACTAGGTACCCTCCTGCATGAGCGTGCTGAGGGTAAGACTACCCTGGCTGGCAGAAGCCTTTGTCTGTTACCGCCTTGGAGTTACTGGGAGCGGGGCGGGGGGGCAGTTTCTGAGGCTGACTGGGGCGTGGCACCCTGCCACTGCCCAGAATGCGATTATGTCTTGAGTTCATACAAGTTCATGGCACATAAAGTCCTGACAGCAAATGCAGAGGGGAAGAGGGCCAATAAAAGCCAAGTGAAAATGCAATAAATCAAAAATATTAAATATTTCATACACCTACAAATGGTTGTATAATGTGAGCATTTTTCAGTTCTACTGAAAATATGATGCGGATTAGGTGTTAACAGTTAAAAATGATTGCAGGCCTTTGTGGTGGACACTGGTGAGTTCTGGGTCCAGATGAGGGCCCACCTGTCTGCTCCAAAGGGTCCAGGACAGGCGATGTCCCAGACACACTGTTGCTGAATGTCTGTACCCAAACATCTCTTAGAAATCCTGGAGCTGGCGCTCTTTTGACACCTGGGCCCTTCTACTTTCCAAGAGGAGACAGGATCGAGGAGGCAGACATGAGTGCCTCCTGGGCAGCCTGCACAGCAGAGCGCCCCAGGAAAAGGGCTTTCTTTCCTCCTCAGGGTGCACCAAGAACTCCCCTGCTCTCCTCTGTCTCCCTGGCTTCTCTCCTTCCTCTTGTTTCTATCTCATCTGAGTCGCCTTAGGGACGAACGCAATGGTGGACAATGATGTCATCTCTGAGATCACTTTGGCAGACTGGCTCCTGGGCCTCTGATAGAATTTCCCACTTACCGTGTCGCTCCTGTGGGGCATAGCTGGCCAGCCACAGTCTTGGTCCAGTCTTCCCTGCTGTGTCTCACCCCGAAGGCTGAGTCTCTTTGTTATTAGAGTCAGCCCTTTAAAAAACAAAGCAAAACTGCTTTGTTCTTTTTTCTCTGTCCCTTCCCCACGATGCACCAGCTCCTCTGGGATCTTTCAGAGGACAGCAGATGCACCCTAGGCCCAGAGCCTCACCCAAAGGGCCTCTGGTGTTGAACGGCCCCCAGCCCAGGTGTTTCTGACCCCACTCCCCACCCGGTGTGCTGCTCCCAGCCTCTGCAGTTCAGACCCAGCCACCCTTGGCCTGACCAGCTCAGCCGTTTCATCCTTTGTCTACTGACTGGCATCATTCCCATGGCTGCACCCCCAGATGCAGACACCCAACCCTGCTCACGGTGAGGACGCATTCCTTTCCAGGAGGAAGCACCTTGGGGAGGTAGGGCTGGCAGCCCCCTGATGAATGTTCTGTGCATCATGTGGCAAAGAATAGCACTGTCCTGAGCCTTAGAGGTTTTTCTTAACTGTAAAACGCAGATGGGACCTGAATGAACGTGTGGATCAAACGAGACTGTGGGTGTATAGCACTTAATCCCATGTCTGGCACACAGTGGGGGTCCTATAGGCCCTACTCCCTGCCTCCCTTTCCTCTTTCTGGCTAAGTTGTGTCCTAGCTGTAGCATATGGTTGGGGCCAGGAACGTGATAGACCTAGGAGGCATTCAGCACCAGGGAGGCCTGGTGTTGGCTGGGGCTGCAGTATTGCTGCTGGGTCACCTTGGCCTCACCTGTGTCACTTGCTTTCCACTCCCAAGGAGTGAGGTATCTGGATCCACACAACTCCAGTGACTCCTGATCAGCTCTGACACTTGGTGAATGAGTCACAGCAAGTGATACACAGAGATGAAAGGAGCCAGCATTGTGATCTTGGTTATGATAATGAGCTGGATGAGCTTCTCCCAGGGAAACTTGGAGATGCAGGAGAGAGGCAGGCTGCTTCTGTCCCTGCCCTGACAAATGGGATGCTAATATAAAAGGTCTTTGTTAACTCCCCCGCCCCCCCAAACACACACACCTGCTGCTCTTGGGCTGTTCTGATGGCACTAAAGGGAGAGTGGAGGTATCTTGGGAAGGTAAGCTTTGGCGGGGGGCAGGAGGTGGGGGAGAAGGGGCAGCAGCTCCAGAGGGGAGGAGCTGAGATACATGCTCCAGGAACTGTCCGGGTTTTCTCACAGACCCTGAGCAGCCCCATACCTCAGTCACCAGGACTGCTGGCTGGTCTCAAAAGGGGATCAAAGCAGGGGAGCTTCAGGCAGGTCATACTTCTCTTACAGCAGGACGATAGCTTCTGTTTGTGGAACTCTAAGTATCAAATAGTGATAAGCACTATGTGTGTGCACATTATTCAGTTCGATCCTCATGATAGCCCTGAGCAGGGTAGTATTCCCATTTTGCAGATGAAGTAAGTAAAACGGGAGAACAATAACTTACCTAGTGTCAGAACTAAGATTCAAACCCGGGTCCATCTGCATGCCCTAACCAGACCAGGCCTTGTTTAGGGAGGAAGTGCAGTCTAAAGCATCTTATCCCCTTACTTTCTCATCTTGCTCAGGGGAGCAGGTGCGAGGTGTGTATCAGTGGAAGTCCAGCAGAAGAGATGGCGAATGTAACCGGGCTGGGCTAAGGGGAGCTGGTGAGGGAGTGCAGAGCACCCTGAAGGCAACAGAGCAGAGTCATTTGGGACCTGCAGAGCGCAAGGCTGGAGGAGGGGCTGCCCCACAGGAGCGTGGCCTTCACGGGGGAGCATCACGGTCACCCCAGGCCCAGCAGGGTGTGTGAGTGAGTGGAGAGCAATCCACAGCCTTTCATCCTCACGGTCAGGTCTCCATAACTGACCCAACCAAAGGCCTGGTTGGTGCAGCCTTAGAAGTCAGTCTTCCAGGTATGGGGCACAGAGTAGGGTGGGGCAGGGTGGTGAGTGGAAAGTGGGGTACAGGGAGCCTCTGGAGCTTTCTTTTTGTTATTATTTTGTGTGGGCTTTGAGACAGTGTCTTGTTGTGTTGCCCAGGCTGGAGTGCAGCAGCATGATCATAGCTCTCTACGGCCTCGACCTCCTGGCCTCAAGTGATCCTCCTACTTCAGCCTCCCCAGTAGCTGGGCCTACAGCCATGCCTGGCTGATTTTTTATTTTTATTTTTTGTAAAGATGAGGTCTCACTATGTTGCCCAGGTTGGCCTCAAACTCCTGGGCTCAAGCCATCCTCCAGCCTTGGCCTCCCAAAGTGCTGGGATTACAGGTGTGAGCCACCATGCCTGGCCTCTCTGGAGCTTTCTGAGGGACATACAGGGCAGCAGTGACACTCTGTGCCCCCGAGAGGGGGTGGGCTGGGAGGCAGAACGTGCTATTCTGCCTGCGCCCAGGGCAGCTTCATCCTTCTGGCTTCTCTGACCACCACCAGCCACGCTGGGTGCGAGAGCCCCAGGGGAGGGCCCCATTCTTTCCCTCGGGTATCCAGAGGATTTCCCACACTTGCATAGGACCTGGGGGTCAGGAGGCGGAGGAGTCAGGAAGAAGCCGCCTCTGAGAGGAGTGGGAGAGAGCCAGTAGCAGAGCTGCCTCTCAGCTTCTCACTTTCAGAAACGCACTCGCTGCCACAGCCTTTCATTCTTCCTACAAATTTGTAGTGCACCCTGACTGTGGGCAAGTCCAGTTCCTGCCAAGTGCAAGCTTGTGCTTAGGCAGCTGTCAGTCTGGGCACGCCCTCCAAGGCTGCCTGGCCCGATGGCAGGCTCTCTAAGCAAATGAGGAGGGGCAGTGTCAGTTCACCGGCTGCCCCGGAGGCACATTCCAGCCCACCCCAGCCCAAGGTTCCCTCCCTGTCCTGAGCCCTGTGACTGTTACTGTTAGCATTATTGCCTACAGTTATTGGCCCCCAAGTATAACCTCCCCAGGACCCATACCTAGGAGGGAGGGAACTACAGGCAGTGGAGGCCTGTGCTCAGAGATGCTCTGCCCCACACTCACCTCCAGAAAGAGAGGCAGTTCAATTACCCAACCAAGAATGCAGGCATTTTCTGTCTGCTGGGCAGGTGAGACCAGTCATACCAGCTGCTCCCAGGCCCAATCCCCCCTCCCCTGGCTCAGCATCTTAGCGCATTTGTTGCTTGGCAAGGGAGGGTGGTTCCCATGACTTTCTGTTTCTTTGTTCCCCACTCACCTAGCAGCTGATGGGGAGTGGGAGGATAGTGGTCGCCTGTCAGCTTCCCTGCTGTCTTATGTGCACATGGCAGGGGTGCTGTACAGCCTGGAGGCCTGGACAAATGGAATTCAAGGGCTGGGGAAAGAGTGGGCTGAGGCCTCACCCGTCACACCTACAGGCTGCCAAGCCTGCCAGGCAGCTTAATTTGCAGGGTTCATCTCCCAGAAAGAACGGCTGCTGTTCTATTCTACCTTGGTCCTTGGGATGGAATCCTGATTGGATTGAATCCTAGGATATGTCATTTTCCCTCTGCTAGCTGCTGGTCCCAGCATCTCCCATACCTGATGGCGTGAGGTTGGATGGGAGCCGGTATTTATGCCAGGAGAGTCTGGGGCTTGGCCTGTTTCTGGGGTACTGGGGCACTGGGGCAGGGAATAGGTCTTGGCTGCTAGGTGAGGTACTCCTCATTGCACTCAGGAGCTTTCCAAATCCATAGGCCTGAAGAGAGAAGAGAGAAGATCCCATGGACCCTTGATCTTTCACCTTTTGCTCTCTGCTGTCCCCAACCTGTCATCTGTGCCACAGAAATGAGGACCTAGTTAGAGAGATAGACAAGTGAGATAGATGGCTGAGAGAGGGACCTAGCTGCCCCGCCCCCAGCCAGCCCCTGAGAACCTCCTTTTAAAATTGCTTTGCATCATATTTCTCTCTCTGCTCAGCCCCACTGGCCCCAGCAGCTCTGGCCTCCTCATTCATCATGCTAGCTGCAGGGCACCAGAGTATGTCTCACAGAGAAGCCTTTCTGCCCTGGGTCTCCAAGGGGAAGGGCTCAGCTGTCACAGAAGAGGGCCGTTTCCAAAGGGGTCAGAGCGCCAGACCCTCCAGGATTGATGGGCTATGAATTATGGATGTCGCATCCACCAGTCCCAAAGCTCCAGAGCCAGAGAGGGTATCCCTGCCTTCCTTCCTTGTTGCCCTCTTCTCTCTGGCATCCCTTTAGCGTGCGCTCATTTCATATTAGGTGCGTTCCTGTGTCAATGTTACTTGTTGGTTGCTTTGTTTAATGGACGGGGATTGTGTGCACACCCTCCCTAATCAACTGGGACCCCTGAGCATGAGGGCTGTTCGTCTTCCATGGCTAGTGCCTGGCTACAGGGCCGCGCCACCAGCCACACTTAGGTGCTTAGTGTCATGCAGTCACCTAGCCTTACGAAGAATGAAGGGTTGTTCCAGGAGTCTGTGAAGGCAGCAGTGAGTCCAGACGGTGCACAAAGTGGCCACCGGGGCCAATTTCCTCCCTGCAGCAAACAGCGTTTCACTGTGCTCTGAGTGAGGGCTGCCCCAAGTCTTTCCTCCTTTACCCCCACCCCTTCCTTCCCTTGGGGTCGCTGGCTTTTCCTTCTGCTGCCCCACCCCTCTGGTTTCTCTTCTGCCTGCATCCCCGGGCCTGTCCCTGGCAGGTGCTCTCCCAAGCAGTGTTCCCTCTGCCTGGCCCCACCTCCACCCTTCTCCCCTGCCACATGCCCACGTGCTCGGATAACCCCCTCATGCCCTCCCCTGGATTCAGCTGCCCCTCTGCTGAAGAGTCCCACCTCTGTGGAATGATTTGAGGCTCTTACCGTGAATGGCTCCTTGGACACCTCTGAACGCTTCTCCCATCCAACTCTGCTACCTCTGTTCTCACACAGTACTCACGTCTTTCTCTAATCTACATGCATCAGCCTCCTCACCAATTCCTCAGACTCCAGGTTTGTCCCCATCAATCACAGCCACCTTTCACAGAACTTCCCAAATCTCCATCTGAACCTTCTGACCAACCACCCCTCCATAAAACCCCAGCAGGAGCTCCTTTCATGCTCTGCTCCCTGAAGCCACTTCTCCTGCCCTCTCCACCCCCACCTCTGCTCATGCCACATGTGCCAACTGCTGCCTGCACAGTGCTCCCTCTGTTGAGGGCCCCGAGTGCCTTCCTTCCCCACCCTATGCCCAGGGGCTTCCACCAGTTCTAGGTGTCCTGGTCCAGCGTCCCTGCCTTCAGGAGCCTGCTCTGGTCTCTGCCTCCTCATGAACAGGCTGCTCCACACTGGTGCTGCCATTGGCCATGTACATGCCTCTGTCTCCACTTACTGCTTTATTTATTTTATTTTATGTTATTTTATTTTTTGAGACTGAGTCTCGCTCTGTTGCCCAGGCTGGAGTGCAGTGGTGTGTTCTCGGCTCACTGCAACCTCTGCCTCCCAGGTGCAAGCGATTCTCCCACCTCAGCCTTCTGAGTAGCTGGGATTACAGGTGCTTGACACCACGCCCAGCTAATTTTTGTGTTTTTAGTAGAGGAGATGGGGTTTCACCATGTTGGCCAGGCTGGTCTCAAACTCCTGACCTTAGGCAATCCACCTGTCTTGGCCTCCCAACGTGCTGGGATTACAGGCGTGAGCCACCGCTCCAGGCCACTGCTTTGTATTTTAATGTTCTATTCCTGTACCTGTGCAACTCGCTCCCACCTCCCCGCGTTGCTGTGTGCCTCATATCTCCAGCACCTGGAGTCCCTGGCATGTGAGAAAGGCCTCTAAATCCTGAACGAGGGAAATACATTGAATGAAGGAATGACTAGGAGTGAGCGGGTCCGGTGGGCAAAGGCTCACAGGTAGGGGTTGAAAGCGTGGGCGAATGGAGAGGCAGGTCAGAGGAGCAGCATTTGAGGTAAATGAGAAAATAGTGCCAGATTTAGCCGCAGGAGGAGAAAGGCTTTGAATATAGGAAACACCCCTTCCCTCGCTGCTCCTGTCAGCACCTTCTCAAAGCGAGGAAAAGAAATCTGTTTTCCTTATGACAAAGCCCGATTTGATGATAAACCCTCTCAGCTTCCCGGGAGGTGGCAGTGACTCTGATAGGTGGGGAGGAGGCAGGAGTAGGTAAAGGAAGTGGGGGCTGGGGGAGAGAAAGAAAGAGAGAGAGACAGAGGCGGGGGAGGAGAGGGAGAGAAGGCGCTTGTTCTGTGCGCTGATTACTAATGCAGTGGAGAAGCTGGGCAGGTTCTGGAGGGAGGCCTTTATCCTGCATGAGAAAGCAGGCGGTGTGTTTCAGAAGCTATCCACAGGCACCCGCCGCTAAGCTAGAGGGAGAGGGCCGGGCAGGGTCTTGGGCTTGGCTCTGCCCTCAGCCACAGCATGAGGAGGGACAGAGCTGCTGAACTCTTGGCTCTCAGGGCCACAGTCACTGGGGCCTCTCCAGAACAGCAAGGGGCTCTTCTCTTTCCAGGGGGCTGCTTCGTCTGCCGAGGTCACAGCCTCCTTCCTTGGGGAGGTGTTTACAGGGTCACTTGGCTTCTTTCCCTACCTTTCTGGGGGTTGCGGGGAACCCAGCCCCATTCCTGGCACCTAAAGATGGAACCTTGGGGAGGCTTCTGGGAGTCCCCGTCCCCGAGAGAGGGGTGGTGTCTTTGGGGTGGCTGGGTCTTAGCAGTGTGTGGATGCTGGGGAGCCAGGAGGCATACCCCTGTAACTTCCCTCCCTTACCATGAAGAGAAGCAGAGCCGTCTGCCACAGGGTTAGGCCAACCGTCCCACATCCCTTGGGGGGACCCTTCTCTGAGTAGCCTTCCTGTTAAGAAAACAAAAGAACATGTGAGATCACAGAGCTGCAGACTGCACCTTGGAGATCACTGAATCTTCTCTTCTCTTGGCCAGAGGAGGGAATAGAGCAAAGCAGATATGCCTGAGGCCACGCAGCTGGTTAGCGTCCAAGCGGGAGCAGTCGCCCCTTCTACCCAAATTCCAGTCTCCACAGTGCACCCCAAACAGGGGCCTCTGCTTCTCCTGTAACCCAAATCAAATAAGGCCTTCCTGCTTCTACTGAGAGGCACACTTCAAGCTGGAGACACACCCTAAAGAACCCAATATCTAACTCTAAAAGCTTTAAGACACAGTGAAGCACACCTACCTGAGTCTTCTGGAGACCGTGGCCCGATCACACCCAAGCTTCCTTCAGATGCTCTCCGTCCCCTTTCCTCAAAGCCCCACACCTTCTGGAAGCTGCTCACATTCTCCCTCCCTCTGCAGGCTCCAGCCCACGAGGGGTTCCTGCCCTTTCCCCACCACCCCGCTTCTAGGTCTCTCTTCTTTCTCCACTTCTGTTCCCCATTTCCACTCATTACCCTACGCAGGCCTGGTAGCCAAGCAACAGATCCTTCCTCTTTAAAAGGTTAAACTTGCTCTGGTCACTGTCACCCTCCAGTCTGTGAATCATGCTGCCTTTCCCTCCTGCCTCGTGTTTTCAGCATGACTAACAGGGAGGGCAGGCGGCAAGCGGTGTGCGTTTCTCAGAGGAGGATCCCGTGCACTCACGAGAGAATCCTCGGAGGCTTTCCTACCCAGGGCCCTGCTGCCTCTGACCGCACCCCAAGCCCTCTCTGCTGCCCACATGGGCCTCCTCTCTCCTTTGTGCTTTTCACCTTCTGTTCCCATTGCCTGGAAAACATTCCCCTCACGTTTTGCACGGCTGCTGCCTTCTCATCAGGGAGGTCTCAGGTCAACCATCGCCACCCCCAGGAGGCCTTCCTTGGCCGCCCTATCTCATGTCACTGGCCTCCACTACCAGTCACTGCCACGTTCACTTCCTTTTGTTGCCATTTAGCACCTGTCCCTGTCTGAATTGTATCATTTATCTGCTATTATTTGTTTATTCTGTCTCCCTGAGGCCGGGGACCTTGTCTGTCTTTATTACTATGCTGACCCTGGTGCTCAGCACTTAATAAAGAATCATTAAAAAACATGAATGAAGGACACTAAAGGTGGGTCAGATTGAGGCAGGGCCTGGATCTGAGTAAATCTCTTTGTCGATGGGCCTTGCACACTCAAGGGCTCCTTCTCTACCTTGCTGAGGAAACTGAGACTCAGGATTCATGGGAGACGGGGGACCTCCTTGGTTAAGAGTTAGGACATCCCCTTCAGCCCCTGAGATGCTGTGTCCCAGGTGGGGTGTGTGCTATTGCTTCTGGGGTGTTGATGTCCCCACCTTGTCTGCTTCTGCTTCTTTGCAGGCTGTCATAGAAGTTACTTGGACAACACCACCCACCCCTGGGGAGTGGGGTGATGGGAACTTGCTTGGTGATGACAACAAACAAACAAACACCTTCCCTTTCCCACTTCTCTCCCGGTATTCCAGGCAGGAGGTAAGTGGGCAGTTCCTGGACATCATGGAAGGAATGAGGCAGTAAGTTTCGTGCTGTACCCACTTGCCCCTCAAACTGCAATGCTCTGGAATGGAGAGGAGCAGCAGAGAGGCAGGGGTGTGCCAGGCCACCTCTCTAGGAGTTCATGTTCCCGTTAGAAAAAAAAACTGGAACAAGAAGGCTGAGAGAGAGGCTCAATCAAGAGCTCAAACCTGGCCTAGAACACACTTGGGCTTGTTGTGACTCTGTTTACCAATAAGCAGGAAGGAGCCTATTGTACTCAGGGTTACAGAAGCGGAAAGAAATCCCGTGAATAGGAGCACAGGAGCCAAGAAGTTGGGTTCAGAGACAATAGATAGGAAGGGAGGGGGTGTGGGAAGGGAGATCCAGACTGGTGAAGCTTAGAGGAGAAAACCAGGTGTGCAGGGGCCACCACTTAGGAACATCAGGAGAGGAGGGGTAGAAAAGGAGCCATTTAAATGGTCAGATTTCTGTAGCAGGTCTGCCTCCCCACCGCGCCGCGGAGCGAGCTGGCCTAGCACAAGGTTTATTGGGTATGTTCTATGAGCAAGGAAGTGTGAGGCAAGACGTGATTCAGCAGGTGTGTCAGACACGCAGCTCCAAGGCCAGAGGGCCAGCAGGCTTTGCACTCAGGCCAAATTTGAATATCTAGTCTGCCTCTTACTCCTCACTGTGTGACCTTGGACCAAAACTTAACTTCTCTGCCTTCCTTTTTTTTTTGAGACGGAGTCTCACTCTGTCGCCCAAGCTGGAGTGCAGTGGCACGATCTCGGCTCACTGCAAGCTCCGCCTTCAGGGTTCAAGCAATTCTCCTGCCTCAGCCTCCTGAGTAGCTGGATTTACAGGCGACTGCCACTACACCTGCCTATTTTTTGTATTTTTAGTAGAGACAGGGTTTCACCATGTTGGCCAGACTGGTCTCGAACTCTTGACCTCAGGAGATCTGCCTGCCTCAGCTTCCCAAAGTCTGCCTTCTGTAAAATTGGGGCAGCACCCACCTCATCAGGCTACAATGGAGATGAAACGTAAAGATGCATGTAATGCACAGGGCAAGCATGATGTCCTACAGATGGTGGCAGGTGCTTTCTGCAGCCCACATCTCTGGCCCTGGCGTAAACCAGAGAAGATCACCATCAGCACTAGGTAAAGCCCTGCCTGGATACAGGTGCATCAACCAAAGGACCCTGAGGACTCTTTGATCCTTTGAAATATTGACTTTCTGACAGCTTCCTGTCGTTCTCTATTTCCTATCATCTCTGCAGGGATAATGCACTGATCTGCTGACTTTAAGAAGGATCCTGTTTTCGGACTGACTTCTTCAAAGGGGTAGCGTCTGCGTTGGCAAGGTGATTACAGCCCAAGCTCACAGCTGATTTGGAAAACTTCAGTCCCAAAAGACGACTTTTTTTTCCCCTCCTCTGCAGGATGCTTTCGCTTGAAACATCTGGGTAACTGCTTAACACCTTCCTACTTTGCAGAACATTCCCAGCATGGGGGCTGTTTGCATCTTTCTGGGCTAGTGTGTTTCAAGATTATTTAGAGCCAAAGACCTCATGCACTGTGGGAGGTCCCGCTCTTCTCTGCCCACCCCATTTCTCATGCTCCCACTCCCACCCCCAACACTCCCCCAAAGGCAGAAGCTCATCTTCCACTGTATGTCCACAGGGTTAAAACCTGCCATCTTGCCTGTCTCCCAGGGCATGGCTCCTTCAGGGATGTCTTTTCTTTTTCTTCTTCTTTTTTTTTTTTTGAGACACAGTCTTGCTCTGTCGCCAAGGCCGGAGTGCAATGGCATGATTTCGGCTCACTGCAACCTCCACCTCCCAGGTTCAAGCAATTCTCCTGCCTCAGGCACCTGAGTAGCTGGGATTACAGGCGCACGCCACCACGCCTGGCTATTTTTTGTATTTTTAGTAGAGACCACGTTTCACCATGTTGGTCAGGCTGGTCTTGAACTCCTGACCTTGTAATCTGCCTGCTCAGCCTCCCAAAGTGCTGTGATTACAGATGTGAGCCACCGTGCCCAGCCTCCTTCAGGGATTTCTTAGATCTCCAAGAGAGGTGCTGCAGCTGTCACAGGTGCTGGGCTCCAGGAGTCTGTCCTGGGAGGCAGAGGGCCTCTCTGTGGGAGAAGCACCTCTCCTAAGACTGCCCAGTGATCCTTGGGGGGCACTGATTATGGACAATGTGTAATTCAAAGGTCGTTACCTTTGGTTTCAGGATGGGTCAGAAAGGACTTGAAAAGCTTGGATTATTCTCTCTTCTGCGTGGACCAGAGAATGATCAGGAAGGCCTGCAGCTAAGCCAGCTTTAAAGCCACGGTATAGTTGATTTGGGCTCAGAAAGCTCAACTTGTGAGACTAGACTGATTGTGTGTCTGTATTTCCTGTACTTCCTTCCTTTTCTCCTTTACCATTTGATCCCTCTTTGTCAATGTTAGTCCGTGCTATTGGGAACAGTAGAAGAGGGTTGTGTCTTTGTTCTTAGACTAGAAATGTAATAAGATAGGGATAGGCACCACACCCCTTGGGCTTGGATATGCTTTGAGCAACAGATTTGGAGTGAGGGAACTCCACGGGGCCAGGACAGAGTGAGGTGCTGGTGTGATCAGGATATGGGGTAGTCAAACTCGGTCTTCAGACTCTCACTCCCGTGCTCACTCCCTTGCATCACAGTTCCTTTACAGGTGCCATAACAAGAAACACTTCCACTCCCTCCTGTGTGTGAACTGCGTGTTAGACACGAGAGAAAAGAATTCTGGAGTCGGCACACTGGCGCACATCTGTAATCCTAGTTACTCAGGAGGCTGAGGCAGGTGGATGTTTGAGCCCAAGAGTTCAAGACCAGCCTAGGCAACCTAGTGAGACCCCGTCTTTTAAAAAGAGAGAGACAGAGAGAGAAAAGAACTCTGAGGGCAGGGCTGGGACTGGTAGTGCCAGGAGGCAACAAAAAGCTATTTGCTCTGGTGCCTGGGCACAGAAGGAGAACAGAGAAAAAGGAGGCAGAAGGAGTGCAGAGAGGAGGAAGGGGAGAGCAGGTGTTCTGTGTGGGCTCGTTTGAAAGGAAGTACACGAGTACATCCAGGCCATGGGTTTGGACGTGTCTGGAAGGGCTGGACAGGCCAGGCTGAAGACAAGAAGGCCTTAGTATGGGGAATTTTATTACAATGAGGCAGGAAGGAGGTGGTCCTTGGGCTTCTTTGTCACCCACAGGGAGAAGGGAGACGTGAGAGCTGTGGGGAAAGAAGCAGGCATCCTCCCTCTACATGGAGACTTTTGTCCACGCTGCCGGCGGCCACAGGAGGGAGGCGTGCGAAATGGCGGCTGCTGGAGAATGTGATGCCCGCTGGTCCAAGAGATGACCTTGAGAGAGAGGAGAGACAAAATTGAGCTGGTGTCTTGTGTGGGGGAGAGGGGAGGGGCAGGTGAGGTGGGAGGAGAAAGCTGAGAGGGAGCTAGACAGGGAGGGGGCGGGGCGAGCTGAGGCCACCTCCCCGTCTGGTCTGTCTGCCTCTGTCCTGGCCAGAAGGAAGGAGGACACAGACACGGGCATGTGGGGGTGCGACAGAGATGGGGGGCCATGTGTCCTTGAGCCCCAAGGTTCTCCCGGGCTGAGACCTTCATTACCTCATGTGCTTCCTAAGGATACAGGCCTTGATCCTGCTGGGAGCAGGCCCTGGACTCAAGTTCCATAGGCAGCCCCCATTTTTCTAGCCTGGGTGATGCACTCCCGAGTCCTTGCTTTTCAAAGCATTTCAGAGGTCATGGTGGGGGGCACCCATCCTCTGCTCCAGGAGCTGGAGATGGGACTTCCCATTTCTCTGACAAGAATTCCCAAGAAGTGCTGGCTGTCACTGCAGCTCCACCCCCATGCCCATCTTTCTTTTCTGTTATAGATTGTTTATGTTAAGTCATCTTTCTCTGGGACAAAGTACTTAGCCTCTCATTTTCTATCAGTAAAAGGAGGGATAATAATTCTTTCCTCACAGAGTTGTTAGGACTATCAAATTAGGTCCCATATGTAAAGAGCTTGCTGAAGTGCAAACTGACAGCAGAAATGTAAAAGATTACTATTCCCAGGGGAGAGAAAAAAGGGAAAAGGAAGCAGGAAGGGAGCCCAGGCAAGGTCAGGGTGGGGAAACGGCCTTGGCTCCTAAAACAGACTTAGTTCCAGCCCCTCCAGCAGCCCCTCCCACCCTCCCTTCTCCACGAGCCTGCTCTGGCCCCGGGCCTTGCTGGTAACCTTCGGGAAAACAGGACCCTGGAACTGAGAATAAGGCAGTCGGCGGGGGAGGTCATTGCAAACTCATCCTTTCTCTCGCAGAGAGGAGGGGCCCTGGCCTCTTCCCCACGACCTTCTCCCACTGATACTCATAGGATGGGTTAGGGCAGGACCCTCCTGAAGGCCACAGGGTGCCCCAAAGGAGGGAGGCACTCCCCTTCACACAGAGCTGGCAGAATAGTCACGAGAGTGCCTCCCAGAGCAAGTGCTCCTGCCAAGGTCAAATATGAGTGCTGCTGGGCCACGAAAGACCTGGATGAGTCAGGTTAGGAAAGTTTGGTGTTGGAGGAGGTGGATTTGATGCAAACCTAGACTGCCGGCTGGCGTGAGGCCCTCAAGCTGCCTGCCATGCCTGGCTGGACCCCACAGCCCCTCCTCTCTCTCCCTTCCTTTGTACTCTCTCAGGTCTGGCTTGCATCTGCCCTGTGTCATTCTCTCCATCTTTACCATCTGCAGGATAGGAGGGCCTCACTCTGGCTAAAGAGGTGCTCTCTGCCTTCCCTATCAGTTGCCCAACCCTAACCCCTTTAGGTCCCCGAGAAACAGGAGGCCTAGCTGTTCACATCAAGATCAAGAAGCAACAGCTGTGGGGTTTCTCTCTCTCTCTCTCTCCCCATCTCTCCCTTCCTCCCTCCCTCCCTGGTGCAGAGGGACAGATGCTCTGTTTAGAATTTCTTCAGGGAGACAGCCAACAAGGACATTCTTTCTCTTCCTTGGGCTTCCCTAGCCAAAAATGGGGGATTAGCCAAGAGACAGCTGCAGAGGCAGTGGCCCTTGGGGAACCCCTCCCGGAGTAGCAACAATGGCCTCGGGAAAGAAACTGTCTGGAGCCGGCCTCCTTTAATTGGAACTTGAAAGTGGTGTCTGCACTGGAGTGTGGCAGAGAGCAGGACTTCGGACTCTGGCTGGATGGACCCAGGATTGAATCCCAGCTCTGCCACTCTCTCGCTGTTTGGGTTTGGGCCACTCCCCTTTCAGAAGCCTGTTTCTTCATGTGCAGTCGAGATGAGCATCCCTATTCACTAGGGTTGTTGCTGGAATTAAATGAGTTGATGCACAGAAAAGCTTCTATTATAGGTCTGGCAAACTCCAGGAGTCCAGGGATTGTTAGATCCCCTGTCCCACAATAGAGCAGGAGCCAGGTGACTTTCTGTACTCAGCAAAGAGTAACTGAGAGGCATGTAGGAATGATGTGGCTTCCAGTACCCAAAAGCCCCAGTTCTAGAAAACCTTTTTTTTTAATTGGATTTTTTAAAAAATTGGATTCCTTGGTCAGGAGTGGTGGCTCACGCCTGTAATTCCAGCACTTTGGGAGGCTGAGCCAGGCAGATCACCTGAGGTCAGGAGTTCGAGACCAGCCTGACCAACATGGAGAAACCCTGTCTCTACTTAAAATACAAAATTAGCCAGGCATGGTGGTGCATGCCTGTATTCCCAGCTACTCAGGAGGCTGAGGCAGGAGAATTGCTTGAACCCGGGAGGAGGAGGTTGTGGTGAGCCAAGATCACGTCATTGCACTCCAGCCTGGGCAACAAGAGTGAAACTCCATCTCAAAAAAAAAAAAAAAAAAAAAAAAGAAAAGAAAAAAAGAAAATTGGATTCCTCAATCCAGGGTCTCTTACATTTGGAGAACTTCAGGCTTTCAGCTGTTGCATGCCTAGGCCTTGCCATAATCCAATAAAGCAGGATATGGAATGGGATATTGGATATGGAAGGGGATAGGATTGGTGGATGAAACAGAGAAAGGGAGAGAGAGAAACAGAAAACACTCACACACACACACACACAGACACACACACACACACACACACACACACACAGAGAGATTTCGCTGTAACATACTCTTGGAAGACAGAAAGAGGAGACAAAGGAGAGGAAGGGCCAGTGACAGCTCTGCTGCTCTGAAAGGCAAGGGGCCCTCGGCTCACTGCCTTCCGCGTCCTCCCCTGGGGCTAGGTGCGCTGGAATCCTAGATTCCCTAGGAGTGAAGGCAGGTACCACGATGGCATGAAGGCACCTCCCACCACCTTCAAGACTTCCCATTGGCAGTCTGTAGCCTGTGTGTTGAGTCCTGGTCCAACCCGGAGTCACCCGTGTGAGCTGGGGTCAGTGACTGGTCTCTAGTTCTCCATGTCTCCATCTGAAGAATGTGAATAATAATTTCTGACTTGGCTGCTTACAGGACCGCCGTGAGGATCCAAGTGCACAGTGAGGTGCCAGACAGAGGTGGGGGGAGGCAGATACTTGAATTCCTTTCCATGTAGCCCACAAGAAACACCTGCCCCTCCTGACTCGGGGACCACCAGGGACCTTGAATAGTTGCCTTGGCAACTCATTGCCTGGCTAACTCCCACTCTTTGGGTTTCAGCTTAAACGTCAGTTCTCCAAGATCTTCTGGACCCCTAAGCTGGGTCTTCCTCTTGTAAGCATTTGTAGCATTCTGTACATACCCTTTATAGCACTTTTACGAGTTGAATAGCGTGGTTATTAGTGTGCTTGTTTCACACCTGTCTTTTGCACTACATTCTAAGCTCTGTGAGGAAAAGGAATATGTTTCTGTTGTGCACCATCTTATTACCACGTAGCAGTGGGTGCTCCATAAGATCCTCCTGCATGAGTAGGTGAATTCCCTGCCTTATCCCTCTCTCATGCCTTGACATGAGGCGTGAGGCCAAGCGCCCATCCATCACATTCCCCTTGCCCAAAACCTCCTTATAAGGGTGAGGAGAAGGGTAGCATCTCCTCTCCCTTCTAACTCAAGGAACAAATCATTGGCTACATGATAGTTGCCCTTCTTCCCATCGTCCCAGCATAGCAGCCCCTGCCCAGGATCCAAAAGGCAGAAGGTGAGTAATTGCTATTTTTATATATTTATCTTTGCACAAGGCTGCCCTCTGGTGGTCGAACATGCAGGAGCAAATGGGAAGGATGGAAACCCCAGTAGCCAGGAATGAGCTGGCTGAGCCCTCCATGCTCAGAGACTGGCCAGTGAGCCAGGGAGTAGGTAAGTGCTACAAGAAGCGCGTCTGGGTGAAGATTCATGTCAGTTCTCCATCCTTATGAATGGCTCCCTCCAAATCTAACAGGAGGCCCTGGCTTCAGAAGAGCACGAAATGAAGGAATGCCCTATAGAAACCCTATCTACCCCAGTAGGATGGCGTGCGGGTAGAGGGAGCTGGTTTAAGTAGCTATTCTTTCTCCTCAGTGGTATGCAGGCAAACATTTTATAGTCAGCTCTCAAAAAAGGAAATCTCAATTTGTAGCGTTTACCAAGTTCTGTAGTGTAAATACCCCTACCATGGCCAATTTTAAACCACCAATGTGATGTCACTGAATGGGGAGCTGGAAGAGATCCGAGGAGCACACCATTACCTAGAGGTTCCCCCATACAGATACCAGGACAGAAATAACTTCAAGGGCATGGTTAATAGTGAAATATAGTGAACTAATTGAAAAATGATGATTTTTGAATAATTATTACATTTGTTTTCAATATAATATATTTAATTGTGAGTTTATATAATTTAATTTTTCATAATGGCTGTGTTTAACAACTGACTTGCAAAATTCTGGAAAATTTAATAATCGGTTCCTGCAAGTAGTAAGAGCTGGCTCCAGCATATCACTGCTTCTCCTCTTCCCCCCTTCTTCCTTCTCTTCCTCCTCCCCCTCTTCCTCTCCCACGGCTTTCTTGGCATTCTGTGTGGGTACGAGAGATGGGGAATATGGAAAAGTGCTCCACTGCAGACATTGCTATTTTCTGAGCCAGGAGCCATAAGTGTCAAGGAAAGAAGATGAAGAAATGCAAATTTGGCTGCTGAAAGACATTTCAGTACATGAGTGTGTGTGTGCATGCATGCGTGTACGTGTGTGTGATTTTTGCAAGGGATTAAGAGGTCAATTAATGCCTGGGCTAAAGATCACTGTTGAAAGATATTGGGCTTTATGGCTGGAGGCCCATGCCTGCATGGTCCTTGGAGGCCTCTTACCTGGGAGGAGTGGAAGGGCTCTGAGCTAGACGAAGCGGCCGATGGGGAGCCGAGGCAGGCAGAAGTAGGCGCTGGGGAAGAGGCTGAGGTTGATGGGGTTGCCGTCCAGGCGGATGTCTTCCAGCTGCCTGCGGGTGTATTTGTGCTCCTCGGGATCACAGAAGACGTCTCTCTGCATGGTCTCTATCAGGTTATTCTGGGAAGAACACACACCAGCTGAGCCCCACCAAGACGATCTGCCCCTTAAGCAGCACCAAAGGCTCACATCAGCTGTCCCTACCAGCTCTGCCTGCTCTGGTGCAACTGGAGAAACTGAAGCATCTAGGGCCAAAGCCACACAACAAGGGTGAGAAGAGGAGCCCCAGGGGGGATGGATGGAGAGAGAGGGCACAGAAGAAGAGGAAGAGAAGGGCAGAGAGGAAGGAGGGAAGGACTGAAGGGAAGGAAAGAGACAGAGGGTAGGAAAAAGAAAGAAGGAAAAGCAGTTGGGTGAGATAAAATAAAGCGATGGAGGGAGAGAAAGTGTTTTTAAAATAAAAAATGGAGAAAATCAAACTGGGGTCATGGAAAACTATTTAGACAAGACGTCCCAATTCTTGTCTCCAATAAACCCTCCAATCAAGGAGACCCCACAGGTGCCTAAGCCTCATGCCTCTCACTGCCACGACCTGCTCATGGTATCTAACTTCCATCCTCCATGCTGTTTATCACCCTGGCTCTGGGTGAGGCTCCTTACCTGCAGGTGTACAGAGCGCAGGCTCAGGGGCAAAGGCCCTGGGATGGAATCCAGCAGGTTGTCTGACAGGTAAAGGAACCGCAGCTTCTCCATTGCCTGGGAGAAAACAGAGTGTAGGAGGCTGGTGGGTCCAACATGTTGGACCCTGGCAGTGAGGATGGCTATGAGGCCAGAGACATTTGTTCACTCGGGGCTCACTTAGCATCAGTCATGCGCCAGGCTCTGTGCTGGGTACCACAGGGGTTGCCCAGGTCTTTAAGGAGCTTACAGACACTAACTCCAACTGGATGCAGGAGGAAAGCTGCTACCATTGAGGTGCCAGCCACTGAAGTAGGAAAGAATTAATCAGCTGGTAATGACACTGGGTGGTGCAGGGGAGGGGCAGGGACAGGGTAGAAGGGAGGACCAGGGGACATTTCAGCTCTGCCTCAACTTCTCTGCTATCAGAAGGGACTTTCCCCAATGACAAGTCTCCAAATGCTAAACCTGGGGCCATGGACAATTATCTAGACAAGACCTCCCAATCAGTGTCTCCAATAAACCCTCCAATAAAGGAGACCCCAGAGCTGCGTAAGTCTCATACCTCTCACTGGCATGACCTGCTCCCTGGTATCTAACTTCCATCCTCCATGCTCTGTTTATCGTCCTTGCTCTGGGTGAGGAGCAGGTACGGAGCAGACACTCGGGAGACAGCTAGACTATTAGAATGAGAACCGCAGGCACAGAGAGGCACACAGCGTGTGCATGGGACTGCGCTCTCGGAATCAGACAGTGTTAATCAGAGAAGGGTTTGGGAAGAGACAAGCCTTCAGCAGGGCTCAGGGAGCAAAGAAAAATGATAGCTACCATTTATGGAGCATCTGCTATGCATATCTAACCCTCCTGTTCTCTTTGTAAATGCGATCTTATTTAACCCTCCAGCAGCTGTGTCAAGCAGGTATTATTACCCTCATTTTGTAGATGAGAAAACAAGGTCAGAGAGGTTGGGTGACTCTCACACAAACCCAGGTCTCTGTGGCTCCCAAGCCCAGGCCTTATCCTGGGCTGAGAAAACAGCTCTGAGTCAAGGCAAAGCGGCAGCCCCTAATATGGAGACAGCTGGGATGTTGCTGAGGCTGAGCAGTGGGGAACTTCAGGGATCATGCAATCCCGTTCTTAGAGACCGAAAGACTGAGGCCCGAGGTCACGTGGCAGGCTTCTGATCCCAGTCTAGTGCTCTTCCACCACAACAGTGGTAGTGACACTGTGTTCTGTAAAATTCCCTCAAAGACCACTGTAGACAGGAGAAGGCTGAGAGGGTGGAAGGCACTGGGGAGGGCGGGGCGAGAGAGCAAGCAGGTGTGCCTCTGTGCCCTCATCCTATTTCAAAAATACAAGTCTAATTTGGTTTATTCGATGCTTCTAAATAGGAATTAGATTGCATAAAAGATTCTACTACTTGAGAGACAGACAGACAGAGAGAGAGAGCACACAGGCGAACATACCTGGGGCTCTTCCTAGCCCTATTGAAAGGGCCGCCCCAGGGGGCATATTTGTGTCATATAACCTAGCCCTTCCCATCAAAACTGGCCAGCCAATGACCAATCAAATAGTCTCTCTTGGACAGGTGCAGTGGCTCACGCCTGCAATCCCTGCACTTCGGGAGGCCAAGGTGGGCAGATCACCTGAGGTCAGGAGTTTGAGACCAGCCTGGCCAACATGGTGAAACCCCATCTCTACTAAAAATACAAAAACTAGCTGGGCATGGTGGTGCCTCCTGTAAACCCAGCTACTCAGGAGGCTGAGGCTGGAGAATTGCTTGAACATGGGAGACAGAGGTTGCAGTGAGCCGAGATCATGCCACTGCACTCCAGCCTGGGCGACAGAGCGAGATCTGTCTCAAAACAACAACAAAAAAGTCTCTCTTGAGCATTTGATCATAGAAAGACAATGATTAATCAGTCACTTAGTGGCAGGTTTTGGAAATAAAAGGATATGTAGAGTTAGGGCCAGAATCAGCACTATTCCAAGCCAAACTCATGTGTAAGTTTTCAGGGAGCAGAACCTGTGAGTGTGCAGAGGACGCTGGTGAGCAGACAGGTGAATTGAGCAGATGCACAGAAAGAAGCCAAGACAAGAGGCCTTGTGCCCCAAAGAGGGAGAGAGCTGTCCACCTTGACTTCTGAACCCCCATTCCCAGTACAGGTTGAGATCCCAAATCTGAATATCCAAAATCCAAAATGCTCCAAAACCCAAAACTTTCTGAATGTCAACAAGATGCTCAAAGGAAATGCTTATTGGAGCATTTTGGATTCTGGATTTCAGGTTAGGGTTACTCAGCCAGTAACAGGCCCATTAGGCCTAATAGTGCTATTTCCATTCATGGAGGTTCTTGGGATCTCCTTTTCTTGGGTCAGAATCAGTTTCTTGCAACTGAAAGAATCAATAAATAGCAAATTTAAAAGGATGAAAACAGTGGGTGGTGGTGGTGGAAGTGTGTAGTGTGAGTGCAGGTGGGTGGTGGAGGTGGATGGTGGTGGTGATAGGGGTGAAGGTGGGTGCTGGTGGTGGTAGGGGTGAAGGTGGGTGGTGGAGGTGGGTGGTGGTGGGGGTGGAGGTGGGTGGTGGGGATGGAGGTGGGTGGTGGGGTGGACGTGGGTGGTGGTGGTGGACGTGGGTGGTGGGGATGGAGGTGGGTGGTGATGGTGGACGTGGGTGGTGGGGATGGAGGTGGGTGGTGATGGTGGACGTGGGTGGTGGGGATGGAGGTGGGTGGTGGGGATGGAGGTGGGTGGTGATGGTGGAGGTGGGTGGTGGGGATGGAGGTGGGTGGTGGAGGTGGGTGGTGGTGGGGGTGGAGGTGGGTGGTGGGGATGGAGGTGGGTGGTGGGGATGGAGGTGGGTGGTGATAGTGGATGTGGGTGGTGGGGATGGAGGTGGGTGGGTGATGGTGGATGTGGGTGGTGGGGGGATGGAGGTGGGTGGTGATGGTGGACGTGGGTGATGGGGATGGAGGTGAGTGGTGGGGATGGAGGTGGGTGGTGGGGGTGGAGGTGGGTGGTGGGGATGGAGGTGGGTGGTGTGGTGATGGAGGTGGGTGGTGGTGGTGGACGTGGGTGGTGGGGATGGAGGTGGGTGGTGGGGGGGTGGACGTGGGTGGTGGTGGTGGACGTGGGTGGTGGGGATGGAGGTGGGTGGTGGGAATGGAGGTGGGTGGTGATGGTGGGAGGTGGGTGGTGGGGATGGAGGTGGGTGGTGATGGTGGATGTGGGTGGTGGGGATGGAGGTGGGTGGTGATGGTGGACGTGGGTGATGGGGATGGAGGTGAGTGGTGGGGATGGAGGTGGGTGGTGATGGTGGAGGTGGGTGGTGGGGATGGAGGTGGGTGGTGGTGGTGGACGTGGGTGGTGGGGATGGAGGTGGGTGGTGGGGGTGGACGTGGGGGTGGTGGTGGTGAACGTGGGTGGTGGTGGGGATGGAGGTGGGTGGTGGGAATGGAGGTGGGTGGTGGTGGTGGAGGTGGGTGGTGGGAATGGAGGTGGGTGGTGGTGGTGGAGGTGGGTGGTGGGGATGGAGGTGGGTGGTGGTGGTGGAGGTGGGTGGTGGGGATGGAGGTGGGTGGTGGTGGTGGTGGGGTGGGTGGTGGGAATGGATGTGGGTGGTGGTGGTGGAGGTGGGTGGTGGGGATGGAGGTGGGTGGTGGTGGTGGAGGTGGGTGGTGGGGATGGAGGTGGGTGGTGGGGGTGGACGTGGGTGGTGGTGGTGGACGTGGGTGGTGGGGATGGAGGTGGGTGGTGGGAATGGAGGTGGGTGGTGGTGGTGGAGGTGGGTGGTGGGAATGGAGGTGGGTGGTGGTGGTGGAGGTGGGTGGTGGGGATGGAAGTGGGTGGTGGTGGTGGACGTGGGTGGTGGAGGTGGAGGTGGGTGTTGGTGGGTGGAGGTGGGTGGTGGTGGGTGAAGGTGGGTGGTGGAGGTGATAGATAGTGGACCTAAGGCCTCAACTCACCCTGAAGGCCACAGGCTGTATCCCCGAGCTCCGGAGCCGATTTTGGCGGACATCCAGGATCTCAATGCCATTGGGCAGCACAGGCAGAGCTTCCAGCTGGTTCTCTGGGAGGATGAGGTCCTGGAGGGCATGTAGCAGGCGGAAGGCATCATTATCGATGGAGGAAATGAGGTTGCTGGAGAGGTCAATCCTCTTCAACTTTGCTGAGAGAGGTTGGGGGAGAACAAAGAGATGAACCAGAACACGCTGTCTTTCCTTGCCCAGAATGGAGCTATCTCCACACCTTGCTCCATCCCTCTGAAGATGAGGGGATTGTAACCAGCTCTCCACCTGCACTAGCCCAAACCAGAGAAAATAACATAAACCAGGACTCCTTGGAAAAGCCCTCAGATGCCTCAGTGCCCCTCCCTGGAATCCTGTCCTGTGCGGTGGCAGCCCACCTTGGATCCTTTAGAAGTCTCTTGAGAGCGAGAATCAACAGGCCCAGGAATCCCTGGATCCACCTCACCTCCACTTGTGAGTCTACACAGAAGGGCGCTGAGGCCCAGAAAGGCTTTGGGTAATTAGTGGTAGAATTGGGATCAGAGCCCAGGTCTCCTGTCTCAAGCAGGGCATAGGGCATAAAGAAGCAAAAAGCACACAAACAACCTTGTAAACAGCATCAGTGCCATGGAGAGTAGATTTAAGACAGTCCTGCCCAGAGGCCAGCTGATCACACAGCTGTCATTGCTGGGACATCCTGAAGATGTTGGCAGATCATACCTTCCCCTCCCAACTTCCCAGACCTTTTTGGAGAGCAAATAAAAATAGGTCCCTTCCACCATCTAAACACTTCAAGGAAGGGACTTCTAGAGACTTCGGGCTATTTCCCTTTGACAGCTGGATGGACTGAGAACCAACAGGAAAGAGTTAACCCAGTGTTGGTGACTGTTCTAGTGGCAGGGTGGCTTCCTATGCCTGCCCCCACTCATCTTTTCCCAGGCCATTACATACTCAGCCCTTCGAAGTCTTCGGCCCTGATACGGCTGATGCGGTTGAAGCGGGCATACAGGTAGGCAGTCCTCCGGGGAAGAGGAGGAATGTCCTCTAGGTCAATGTCATCGCAATACACAGAGGAACCAAGACACACGCAGACCAGGCAGGTGGGCAGACCTGGCCCAGGTGAAAGACAAAACAAAGGGAGATCTCTTCAGCCTCTGGGGCCAATGGCCCTTGCCCCAGGGAGTGTCTGAACCATGGCCATCTGTGCCTTTTTGATAGCCTATGGGTTGCTGCCCAGAACTGACAGGCACCATGTACTCAGTGCTGTTGGCTGCTCCCAGCCTGTCACTCTGTCCTCCACCCCAGAGAGGCACGTCCATCCTCAGTTATTACCTAGTCTAAACCCATTTATACTTTCAGCAGACCCTAGTTCTGTGTACATTTTCCTGGGCCTATGTGGGTATTTCTAGGACATCCCTTGGTCTCTTTTCCATAGGATTCCTCTCTGGTCCCAAAAAGTGAAGCCAGAATTAAGTGGGATGGCCAGTGGTTGCTGGCTTTGCCATCTGCCTTGGGGAAGAGAAATTAGATATGTTCTGTGTGGCTCCAAGAAGCACAATAGAACCAAGGTGGAGAGCACAATGCCCACTCAGCATCCACTTCCCCTTCTTATGGCATCAGCATGCCAATTTTTCTTTGGGAAGTAGCCCTCTCCTGTTCTGTCCATAACCCTGTCTTTGTACCCAGGGGTCATGAGGTTAGGCCAGGTCACCCACCTCAAATAGTTGGGGAGACTTTATTGGATCATACAACTGAATAGCGCAGGTGGTTTCTGTCACCTGCTGTCACAAGGCACAGAAATTACTGAGAGACCAGTTTAGCTCAACTCAAGGAAGAACTCTGGTGGCAGTGACACAGCCCCAAGATTAAGGAGCTCTTCTCTGCCAGCAGTGACCAGGAGGATTGGGTGGAGCAGAGGGGCCCCAGCATCTTTCTTATCCTGAGACTGTGAAAGGGTTCAGCTGAGGCCCTTTACGGCCTCTTTAAGCTTGAGACTGTAGCTCTGAGAGGTCATGGATTCCTGACTGAATGGTTTTCCTACCGATGCCCCAATACTCCCGGTCCACCCAAGGCAAACATCCCAAGAAGCGAACAGGGAAGCTGGGGGCAAGCAGGTCCAGAATGAACTTCAGCCTTCCTCTGCCCACTTCTGACTGCCAGCAGAGTGCCGAGGCCTCACTGCCAGGAATGCCAGCTCCAGCCTCCAGGAGGGCATCGGGAAAGGAAAGGGAGCTGCTGAAGAGGGACTTTGAAGCTGAAAAGCAGTGTGACTGCTTCATTTGCTCCCACGCCAAGTGGCAGCCACAAAGTTAGTTATTCTTCTCTACAGGTTTTTAATTGTCTCTGATCTAATTACCACTCAACCTGCTTCCCCTGTCATGCTATTAATTAAGGCAGGGTGGCTTTGCTAGGGCATAAGGGAGTTCTTGCATTCTTTGCTTCTTACTTAACTTGTACATTCAGGCAAAAGTATTAGGGACAGCCAGTGCCTGTCTTTGATTTCTTTTTTCCTGTTCTTACTGTGGCTATTTCCCCTCCTCTCTCTGCTAGTAAGGGTAGCCCTGACCCTCCACGTCCCAACACTGACCACGTTCCACTTTGGTACCCCTGGTGCTGGGTCATAGCTGCTTGGCCTATGACCTAGGGATATTGTGACCATGTGACTGTGCACTTACCATGGTTGGGCTGGGAACTCAGTAGTGGCCCCGCTGTAGTAGGTCTGGTCATCGTGGGGTTTGATGAGGGTGTCCTTGGAGCTGTAGTGCTCTTGGCAGGACTGATCCTGGTTGCGGGAGCGAAGCTAGTCACCTTAACCTGGAGATGTAGCACAGAGTACACAGTAACCCAGCTTTTACCTGGAAGGGACTTAACTTTGGACCCTGGGAACCTCAGTGATGGATTTCAAACTGGCAAAAAGTCACTGTGGAGAAGGAGGGGGAAGGGATAGCAGAAAGACTGTGCGAAAAGGGGACCTGAGAGAGCATCAGGTCCAGCATGTCCATCCTATGGATGAAGAAACTGAGGCCCGGAGAGGACAGGGATGAGAATTAAAGAGCCAGCCGGTGGTCAAGGCAGAGATGGAACCTGCTCTCCCAATTTCCCAGGCTGGCACTCTTCCCCTGCTCCACACCGACCAGGCTCATGCAGCAATGGAGTGGGGGCTTCTGGGCTTGCACCCCATGCTGCTGCAGTGAAGGCCAAGAGGGCCTAGGAAAGAACTTCAGACTGGAGGACAGTTTCAGAAAAGAGACGGGGGATGTGGCACTTTTATTTCCTAGAGAATATGATGAGGACATTGTGAACCCCTCCCCCAGTGAGACACGGCTTTGGGTCCTACTTGACGGCAGGGGGAGGGATGTATGACTTCTGAAGAAGGAGTAGTCCCAGGTTTGTGTCCTCTTTCTTAGTATCATCTAAGTGACAAATCCCTATGGAGGGATAAGAATTTCCACCTCATAGAGAAAGAGGTGGAGGCTTGAGACACCCATACTATGGGGCAGGTGGGAGGGCCCGGGCCTCTGACTCCCAGTGTCATGCAGGGAATGAGTCGGTCTCCTGTGTCCCTCACCTCGGGGAGCTGGTCCCCATAGTCAGTGAGCTCCTCATAGTTGCTCAGGTCAATGACTTCACCATAGTTGTCTGGGTTCAGGACGTTGTTCCCCAGAGGCAGAACTTCAAAGGAATCGCCTTCCCTAGGCATCTGCTCCTCTCTCCTCTTCCTCTCCTTCCTTGGGAGAGAAGCTGTCGCTGACTCCTGCAGCACCAAGGCCAGCAGACTCAGGAAAGCCAGGAGCCTCATGGGGAGTTGGATGGGAATGAGAATCCCTTCAGCGGCAGGTCCCTGGCAAGTGGGCAGGAGGAAGGGCAGCGATCTGAGGGGCAGGCTCTCCAGAGGGTTGTGGGAACGGCTGGAAGATTTACCCCACTTCCCACTCCCACACTTGCAGACTCAGTGCCCTCATCACATGCACAAACTCCCTACCAGCTGGGACTATGTCTTGGGGGGTATCTCCTAGCAGTCCCCGCCCACCACTGCCCCACTTGAATGTTTTCACACTCTCACCCAAACACTGATATTCACTCACAGAGGCATGTGCAGACACATCTCAACACAGACACATTCACAAGAGTCCCCTTGTCTACAAACCAGGCACACACTGGTGCATGCACACAGATGTCCTCTCTTAACCCCATGCTCAGAACATGACTGCTAGTCACTAAGCTCGATTCAGAGAATGCCAACATCAAAGAATCTTATGGGGTCTTTTTGTTTGTTTGTTTGTTTGAGGTGGAGTTTCGTTCTTGTTGCCCAGGCTGGAGTGCAGTGACTCTATCTTGGCTCACTGCAACCTCTGCCTTCCAGGTTCAAGTGAATCTCCTGCCTCAGCCTCCCGAGTAGCTGAGATCACAGGCACCCACCACGCCCGGCTAATTTTTGAATTTTTAGTGAAGAAGGGATTTCACCATGTTGGTCAGGCTGGTCTCAGGTGATCCACCTGCCCTAGCCTCTCAAAGCGCTGGGATTACAGGTGTGAGCCACCACGCCCAGTTGAATCTTGTGGGTTTTTATAAAGATCATCTCTTCTTGCATTTGCTCAACAAACATTTATGGGTGTCTATTGAGTTCCAGGCACAGGACTTGCCTCTGTGGGTACAGAATGAATAAGGCACAGCCCTTCCTAGGAGCATCTAGTCTCTTTAGGAGACACGGACTTACATTACATTACATTCTTTTTTACATTGTATGTTGGACTTACAATGCAACCTACAATGTAAAAAAGAATGTTAGTTTATGAAATATACTTGTAAATGCAGTTTTTTAGAAACAGATTATTACAGGTACAGGAGTTCTGGCTGGGTGCGGTGGCTCATGCCTGTAATCCCAGCATTTTGGAAGGCTGAGGTGGGTGGATCACCTGAGGTCGGGAGTTCGAGACCAGTCTGGTCAACATGGTGAAACCCCATCTCTACTACAAATACAAAAATGAACCGGGTGTGGTGGTGGGTGCCTGTAATCCCAGCGACTAGGGAGGCTGAGGCAGAAGAATTGCTTGAACTCAGGAGGCAGAGGTTGCAGTGAGCCAAGATGGTGCCACTGCACTCCAGCCTGGGCAACAGAGCAAGACTCCAGCTTAAAAAAAGAAAAAAAAAAAAAGAGATCTGTGTGTGTGATTGCGTGAGTGTGTATGCATCTGGAAAGTTCCTTAGATACCTGTGTGCATTTGTGTGTGTGCACAGATGCCTGCGTATGTGTGTGATATGCATGTGAGTACACATGTTCATGTAATTCGTATATGTATAGACCAGTCAGGAAATGCATGTGGTGTGGTGTTGTATCCAGGCGTAAGTGTATACCACAGTCATCCCCAGTGTAGGCTTAACACAGCCCTCCCCAAAGCTAGCTGCACAAGTTTCTAGTAGGCTCTCCCCCTTTCTTTCTTTAAAATCTTAATTTTTAATTTTTAATTTTAATTTTATTTTCTATTTTTAAGACAAGGTGTCACTCTGTTGCCCAGGCTGGAGTGTTACAGCATGATCACAGCTCACTGCAGCCCTAACGTCCTGGGCTCAGGCAATCCTGCCTCAGCCTCCTGAGTAGCTGGGACTACAGGCATGTGTTACCATACCCAGTTAACCTCCCCGCCTTTCTTAATTTCAGCTGGGCAAGGGGGCAAGCCCCCAGCAGTAGCAAGAGGTATTTCTTCACCTTACCTCCCATACCTCACCCCAAACGAATTATATAATCTTAAAAAAAAATTTCTAAGACAGTTTACTGCCCACTCAGAAGTCTTGTCCAACTTCTTTGGCCAGAGGCCTAAACTCTCTTCATTTTTCCTGCCCAATCCCCTGCCCCAGCCAAACACTTTGCCCTCATTTGCATACCGATGGGCCAGAGGCCTCAAACCTTGAACCTTACCCCTTCAATGCTTCTGGATCCTGGATGGAGAGCCCTGCAGCTTCCAGAAAGGTGGGGACTCTGGTGGAGGCAGTCTGAACTGGGGCTTGGGTTAGACAGTGGTGCCCAGGGGAGGGCAAGGAGTTGGCCAGGCCTGTGACCAATCAGACTTCTCATTCCTTCTGAGGTCCAGCTGTTTCCCCTCCTCTTTCCTCAGGGGGTCCTCTGCCCCATTCCTGTGCTTGAAGAAAGGGAATTCTCCCCCTGCCTTCCACTTCACCCCCCACCTCCAGCTCCTGCTGTCTCTCTTCTTACTCTGTCAGCTCCTTCTTTCTTTTCCTCACCCACCCTCCTGATAAGGCCACATCTTTGAGGAACAGGCAGTGCCATCTCCCGCAAGGAAGGGTCCCCATCCCTCATATTCTGAGCCCTCAGAGAAGGCTGGAGTTGGGGGATGTGGAGAGATAGAGCTTGTCTTTCCAGCTTCTTTCTCCAGCCAGAGAGTGATGAGGCTTCACTTCATAACCAGAATCCAAAGATAAAACGAGGTGGAACTGAGGCACTTCACCCCCACCTAGAGTGCCAGCACAGAGACCATAATTGAACAAAATCACCAGAGGCAGGAGCTGCAGGCCTGGGTGGTTCAAAGAGAAGGTATATGGGGGATGTGATAAGATTTGAATGCCAACTTCAAGTTCACAGATGATGCTCATGAGGATACGGGAAATTCTCTAAATCTGCTAGGAGGAAACCAAATGGAAATTGGGAGATGGGCCCTAGAAAGGATCATAAACACCAGAAAACATTGTGTAGAGTCCTCGGGGGCCTGGGAAGTATCCTCTCCCCAACCCTCAGAGAGGTACAGTCGTCCCTCAGTAACCATGGGGGATTGGTTCTGCACATCCCGTGGATACCAAATCCACAAATGCTGAGGTCTTTTATATAAAATGGTGAATCTGCATATAACCTACACACATCCTCCTGTGTACTTTAAATCATCTCTAGATTACCTATAGCACCAAACACAAGGCTTACACCTCACTCCATTCACATGGCTTCCACACAGTACTGGCACACAGTAAATTCAAGTTTTCCTTTTCGGAACGTTGTGAATTTTTTTTTCTGAATATTTTCAATCTGCAGTAGGTTGAATCCATGGATGTGGAACCCACAGATACAGAAGGCCAATGGCATTTATCTGGAAGCACTCCCCTTTCCTTGGTGCCTCTAGCAGGCTGCCAAGCAAGTCCTTGCTGAAGGCAGCTGTGGGGTGGTTAAAGAGTCTTCCTCCAGCTTCTGCCAGCCTGTGCCCCGGCGTCCACCCAGGTTTCTCAGTGACTCTCTTGTTCCCTACTCCTTTCCACCATCCAGATACTGAATTCCAGCTGTGAGCCCCCGTAAAGATCTAGTCCAAATCCTTGTGGTATAGATGAGGAAAGTGAGGCCCAAAGAGGTGACATGACTTGCCCTAGGTCACACTGAGCCAGGACCAATGCCTAGATTTTTTGACTGTGGGGTTAGAGAGTTTTCTTTAGTTCATATGACCCTCCCTATTTCCACCTTCTTCCCCAGGAATCCTGAGTCCATATGTTTCCAGGCCCTCAGAGCAGATGGCTTGGCACAACTCATCTCTGCCCTGGCACACGAGGTGAAGAGGCAGATCTAATAGCCTGGCCCATGAGGGCAGCATTTGGCTTGCTGTGTTCCTGGGCACCAGCTGGTGTGAGAGGGGGCTTCCCTCGGCCCAAGAGCCTGGTCACCAGAGAAGAGCATGTTCCTGTACCCCTGGCAGCCCCCCACCTGGGGAGAGACACCATCAGAGGCTCTGCTGGGTGGAGGGAAAGATAGTCCTGGATCCTGGAGGGCACCCAGGAGGCAGATGGCACATTTGGCGGGCTGTATGCCTCCCTCTTCTCTCCACAGCCTGGGCTTTGCAGCCAGAGGCCCTCCGCCCCCACAGCCAGCCTAGGCGATTTCCCCCCTCCCACCCCACACATTTATTCCTGGGAGAAATGCAAATTCGAGTGTTCATTCACTCTCCCTGCCGCCTGGTCCCACCCTCCCTCCCTGCTTTCCCAGTGACACACACGGTCCTGCCATCCCTGCTTGGTTGCCCCACCCCCACCATCGTTCCTTCCCAATACATACACACCTGCTCCCCCCACTCCCGGCAGGAGCCACATCCAGACACAGGCTCGCATCCTAGACCCTCTCCCAACTTCTCCTCTTGCTTTCCCAAGTTTGCAGGTCACACGCTCTTGTTCTCACGAATATAAGGGGCTGTCCATGGATGTATACATGCGACCTGGGGGGGAAATGGCTAACCCTGCAGACTGTTGTTCCAGGCAGCCCAGCTCCCTGAGAGCCTGGCAAAAGAAGCAGGAGGTGGGGGAGGCGTCCTAATCCTAATCTCTCATTAGGAGAGGCACACGGCGTATTGATGAATCAGAGGTGGCAGGTGGTATGGACAGAAGTCTGGCCAGCCAACCCTGTTGTTGCCCTTTTCATGGACAGGGAGAGAGAGGCAGGGAAGTTCAGGAACCCTCCCGTGTTTTGGAGGACGGGGGTATATCCCCTGCTGAGGGCTTGTAGCCACATAACGCCATGACCGGAACATGACCCTCTCTTCTTTTTCAGACACACAAGCCCCACAGGGTAGACTCCACACCTTCCTACCTTTGTACTCATGTTGTTTCCCATCCAGGTGGCGTCTTTTTTTCTTTTGTCCCCCTGGCAAAACCTGATTTATCCCTTAAGAGCCAGCTCACATGGTAGGAGCCTGTCTGGTTTTCCTCAGGTAGAGGGAAAAGCCCTCTCCTCTCTGCTGTTCATACACAGCATTATTACAAACACTTAGGACAGAGCTATCTATTCACGGATTTCTTTCCCTTTACCAAGGTAGAGTTTCTCAGGGGTGTGCTGCTGTGTATATTACCCATCCTTGAATGCTTAGCTGGGGACCTGGCATGTGACCGATGTCCACTGAACATCCGTGAAGTGAACCGAAGTAGATGTTTAGTAGCCAGGCAGGAGCAGTGAGGGCGTCACCTGGCAGTTCTCTTCTAAAGAAGATGGTGTAGGCTGGGAGGGTCAGGAACCCCACTTTTGCACCAACCTTCCCTTGGAAGAGAGGACACCCTGTTCTAACCCTTCTGTGGACTTCCGCATGGCATGTAGACCATTCCAGATGACTTGGCTCTATGTTCTCTCCCCTCGAGACAGCTCTTTTACTGTTTTGTATGTACACCACATCTCCCCAGTTAGTCTGTAAGCTTGACTTGGGCAGGGAAGACGACCGTTTTGTGTCTTTCTGTGTCTGCCTCGGTACAGAGCTCCTGGGAGATCCTCAACAATTTAGTACGTGTGGGTTGATAGGACCTGAGGCTTTGGGTTTCAAATGCAGTTGTTAGATTTCTGGTCTGACTTTAGGAATATATATATAGATATTTGGTCTGTGTCTGGGCAGTCTTGTGGAATTGAGGATTAATTTTTCATGAGGGTTGTGAGTTTGGGAGAAATTCTTCAAGAAAAGGCTTTGGGGCTCAGCACAGTGGCTCACACCTGTAATCCCAGCACTTTGGGGAGGCCAAGGTGGGAGGATCACTTGAGGCCAGGAGTTTCAGACCAGCCTGCGCAACATAATGAGACCCTGCCTCTATTAAAAAATATGAAGAAAAGAAGAAAGAAAAGGCTTTAGGATAGCTTTCATAGGAATTTCTTAAGAATATAATCTTTTCTCCACTTATCTTGTTAGAGCAAGTAAGAGGCTTTGGGGCTTGGCATGGTGGCTCAACGGTGGGGGTGGGTGGCAAGATGACTTTATTTATATTTTTATTTATTTATTTTGAGATGGAGTCTCCTTTTGTCTCCTAGGCTGGAGTGCAGTGGTACAATCGCGGCTTACTGCAACTTCTGCCTCCTGGGTTCAAGCAATTCTCCTGCCTCAGCCTCCCAAGTAGCTGGGACTACAGGCATGCGCCACCACACCCGGCCAATTTTTGTATTTTGAGAAGAGAAGGGGTTTCACCATGTTGGCCAGCCTGGTCTTGAACTCCTGACCTCAGGCAATCTGCCCACTTTGGCCTCCCAAAGTGCTGGGATTACAGGCATGAGCCACCGTGCCCAGCCGGCAAGATGACTTTAAAGTGTTATTCTTTTTCATACCGTCGAGTTCAAGCAGGGTGTTTTTCATATTACTTTATTTCCTCTACTGTGAAGCGTGTTGAAATGTGGAAGTTATTTCACAAAGTTAACACGGTCTTCAAGAGAGAAGAGATATACGTGCAGAATACACATGTACACCTACATACACACCTGTATATGTCGATGACAACAGCATGGAGGGAATGAACTTGTGCATGGAGAAAGGGGCTTTTTTAAACTCAAAAGAAACCAGCCCATTGTGTGTGTGTTTGGGGGAGGGGAGCCTGTAAAGCCAATTTACCTTGAATCCCCTTTGGCTTACAGCTGCAGAGAGCAATGGAAAGCAGACATATTCTAGATTGGGCAGTGGGATGACGGTGATTGTGTTGCTGCTAAATGAGTCTGGGTTTGCAGGATCAAGGGAATGACCTCTCCCCTGAGGGCCTCATCAAAGGGGCTGAGGTTGCAAGCTGTGGATAAGATGCAGAAGGGGCTCTTATCCAGGCCGAAGCACCAAGTTGCTTTCGGCCATAACGCACCATAAGGCATCGACTTTAAGCTGGAGAAACCAGCTGCAGCTAGAAAAGAATGCGGCTATTGTAGTGGAGCACGGGGGAAGGAGGCTATGATGAAATGGGCCCTATTTTCCATAATTAGCAAAAGAGAAAGGTGAGAAGGAGCATAATGGGAATTTCTTGAAGTCAGGGACCCAGCTTAATCCAATTTCTTAAAAACCTCTGGAACATTTTTCATCCTAACTTAGGGGTGGGCACTGTGTCTTACTCATTTCTAGAACATCCATCCCCTGTGCCTCCCACCAACATACACACGTAGGGGGCTGAGAAGGGGCAGCATCCCTTGGAGGAAGTTGGGGGGAAGGTGAAGTCGAGGCAGCCCTGTCTGGACCGGGTTCCACTTGGAGACCTGCCAAGCCGCTCACCTGGGCCAGGCATGGAGGGTGGGGAAGCCTCTAGGGGACGGACAGTCCATACAGAAAATAAATTACTCAAGGGAAGGGACAAATACTTAGGACTTGTCCTGCATTCGAGTATGACTTAAGGTGTGGAGCCCCAGACTCGGAACATGAGCGCCGGAGGGACCTCAGAGGAGCATCTTTGGTTTTTTTTTTTTTCCTTTTTTGAGACGGAGTCTCACTCTGTCGCCCAAGCTGGAGTGCAGTGGCACAATCCCGGCTCACTGCAACCTCCGCCCCCCGGACTCAAGCGATTCTTCCGCCTCAGCCTCCCAGTAGCTGGGATTACAGGTACGCGCCACTACACCTGGCTAATTTTTTTTTGTATTTTAGTAGAGACGGGCGGGGGGTGGGAGGGGGGTGTTCACCATGTTGCCCAGGGTGGTTTCGAACTCCTGAGCTCAGGCAATAATCCGCCCGCCTCGGCCTCCCAAAGTGCTGGGATTACAGGCGTGAGCCACCGCGTCAGGCCAGGAGCATCTTATCCACCTCCTCGGTTTACAGATGAGGGAGCTGAGAAGGAACCCGTAAAGGGCATACAACAAACGGGAACCGACTGTGTCCTCACCTGGGCTCACTCACGATGGGAATGAGCCCAGCCTGGGGACGTTTGTGCCCGTTAGACCTTAGAGGAGAGCGACACCATGCATACGGCCCATGGTTATTCCATGTTGGCACCCCACGGGCCTCCTCCACCGAGGAAAATCACCCCAGGAAGAGGGCCAGGCGGAAGACTGGGGCCAGCTGTTACCCCCACCAGCCACTAGGTGGCACCCACGCGTCTGTCTCCGGGGAGGAGGCGCACTTTCAAACGTGGAGGGGCTTCTGGGAGCTGTCCAGGTGCTCCGCCCCTTCCTCCCTGTTTCTCAGGAGCCGCCTCCCGGGGGTGGAAAAGGCTGGGCCGCGCACACTGATGGAGAACAGATGGCGGGGGCGGGGCTGCTGCCTCTTCCCTCCCCCGCCCCCACACAAACACTGAACGCTGCTCCCTAAACCCGAGGTTGGGCAAGGGGGCCTCAGGACCCATCGACGCCACGCGGGTCCATCCGGGCTTGAACCCCTCCCCTCTCCCATGGCTGCTTCCTAGTTCCTTGGGCCATTCTTCTCCTTGGCTGTTCCCCCTGAGGCCCAGCCAGGAGAGCGTGTGCTATGTTCACTCTGGAACAGGAGGGGCCCCCCTGCGCATCCTGTGACCGGCTGGCCAGATGCAGGCCCCTGCGGGAGCCCTGACCCTGCACCCCACCTCTGTCATTCCCTCGCTCCTCCTTCCCGGAGACCCGGGCCAGCAGGGCCGGGGCGATGTCTGGTGCCAGGGAACCGCGCGGCGGAGCAGCAGCTTTGCCAGAAGGGATCCTTGGCCCAGGAGAACTGGGTTTCTCGGCCTCTTTGAGCCAGAGCTGCCCAAGATGGAGGAGTCTCCAGGGGAACTTTCTGAACCTTACCTCCCGGCTGCTTGCTCGGCCAGAACTAAGATCAGATGTCAGTCCACGGCCCAGATGTACCCAGGAGTGGCGGGTGGGGGAGGAGAGAGAAGGGGACACCAAGTCTTTAGACACATCTGTGTTTCTGGAACAAAGGGAAACCACAGAAGGCCAGGAGTTTGGGTGTGCACTGGGTGTCTTTCAACTGGGTGGGACCAAACCGAGCCCTTGGAAATCTCGCTCCTGAGGCTGCAGAAGAATAGATGGTTTTTCCCTGCCTCGAGGGTGGGATAAGGGAGGCAAAGCTGGGAGCAAGAAAGGGAGAGAGAGAAAATGAATGGCGGGCACAGGCCCCTGGGCCCCAGCCTTCAAGTGCGGTCAGAGCAGATCCGGTGGCAGAGTAGGGCCTAGATGACCACGGACTGCAGGAGGCGGAAGCACATCATGAGGTCCAGCGGGATGGGCGGCTTCAGGTAGTTCCCATCCAACCGCAGGTAGCGCAGGTGTGGAACGTTCTCCAGGTCCGAGGAGAAGTCATGGAACGCCACTAGGTTGTTGGGGCAAATCTGGGTTCCGTTGATTTCTACGGAAAAAGAAGACGAGAAATCAGCAGGGAGTGGAGGCTGGCGGCCAAGATGAGGAAGCGGAAGGGGGAGGACACCCGAGAGCAAGGACTGTAGACTTCTCTCTGAAACTGGCTAGCTTTGGGAATGTGTGATCACAGATGAGCTGCCTTGACCTCCAGACTCAGTTTACTCATTTGTAAATTGAATTAAGTTGGAATTGATCAACAACTGTTATTACAAGTTCACTCTAGAGAATTGGAAGTAAATTTTGAACTGGGCCTTCAAGAATAGGTAGGATTACAACAGGTGGAGACCTGGGGGATGGTGTTCTGATACAGGAATCTTTGAATGAAGTTGTAGAGGCCAAAATTCTGCTTGTGGGCGAATCTGGGAATAGTAATAGTGCAATGTGGTGTCCTAAGGAGAGTAAGCTGGGAAGGTAGTTAGGCTTTCAAACAGTCTTTCACCAAGAGGCTTTTGGTCTCTGGTCTGAGGAATGGCAGTGAATGGGACTGTCTTTATGAGAGCAATGTTATTAATAGGATACTTGAACCATGGTATCCTGGAGTGTTAAATCTGGAAGGGTCCTTAGGGATCCCTATGTTCAGGTTTATGCTGTACAAAGATGAATCTGGCTACAGTGTGGAGAAGCTATGGAGTAAGGTGAGATCTGAAGCCAGCAGATGGATGTGAAAATTACTCTGCAGGTTTTCCTTTGAATTGGATGTGAGACATGAGGATGGGCAAAAGATGGTAACTGAAATAGGGATGACAGGAAGAGGAAAGAGGGTCTGGGGAGAGCTCTAGAGCCCCAGGGACATGATGAGCCTACTGATTCTGAAGGGTCTGTGGCCTGAGATTCCATTTCCTCCATCACATCTTGTTAGATGCCGGTGGCACCAGGCATGCCAGCATTTAAATGAACTGTTTTATTCTCCCTAAGCCTTGCCTCACTTATTTATGGAGGAGGAGGAAGAGTAGGCATCATCTTCATTGTAATTGTCTTCCTCTTCCTTTTCCTGCTCTTTCTCCTTCACCATTGGAGTAGCAGAAGGGCCCTGACACAGGGGTTTTCTCTTATGAGCTTGGGGCTGGCTGTTGCCTAGCCACACTGATGCTGAGTTCTTCAATCTGTGAAATGGTAAGAGTGGTGCCTGCCCTGTAATCAGGGGAGAGAATGTTGGCAAAGGCATTTTGCAAGCTGTTTGAGGACAGTACCAGTGGCAGCATTATGGTCATTGTGAAGAACGTAATTGTCACACTGACCTAGGCCCTCACTTAGCCCATTCTGTCTGTGAAAGACACAGGAGACAGGCTGGATGGGGTGGGCCCATGTGGATGAGGTGTGAGTTCTCGCACTTCAACCTTAGAAGGCTGGGATATCTTCTAGCAACCTGTTCTTCCATAATCTGGTAGAGACCTATCAGCCATTTATTAATCAAGGTATCCTTTCTGTCTGTATTTCGGCCTCATAGCTTCCTGGGGGTAATGTGTTTTATTTTAGTGTACTGTCTCCAGGGTAAAATTAGACAGTCTTCCCTTTTTCCCTTTTTTTTTTTGTAAGATTAAAAAAAATCCTCCCCTACTTCTTGAAATTATCCCAAATGAGCAAACAGATCTATTCGCCCATTGTTGGTGTCGGTAGAGACACCAACAATCTCCCTCTCATTCTTTGGCTTGGAACCTAAGGATCCCCAAATATCATTCTAAGGGTCCTTCTCTTCTCCCTGAATCCCTCTTTCCTTCTGCTGCTGCATCCCTTGTGTGAATGTAGGCTGATTTTGTTCAAGGACCAGAAAATATTATTTCACTTCTAAAACTTTTTGCTGATGCTCTGCTCAGAGTTGAAATTTTTGATTGAAGCAAAACTGCAACTTCCAACCTCCTCTCCTGGGCTGCAACTGACACTCCAAGTTCAGGACCCTGTAAATGTCAGTCAGGCAAACTCTCCCTTAAGTCCACCTAAACATTGCACCCTTCCCGATAGATTCAGAAAGCACCAGCATACAGACCTTCTTTTCCTGACTGCCACATTTTTACCAGTTGTGTACCCTGAATAAAAACCCAGGCTCAGGGTTGGGAAGAAGCATCCTCCCATAGGGGCAGGTTTCTGCAGAGGGCCGGCCCAGGACATTTCAGGATAGGTATTTAAATGTCTCTGTTCTGTCTTTAGTATAATGTCCAGGAGTATATTCCATGTCTACCCTACCTATAGATCCAGTTGCCAAGGAACTGGGGCTGAGGAAGAATAGAGGAAGAAAACCTATGTCCCTCCAGGTATGGTATTCTGGGCACTTTCTCCGTATTAAACTATTACGTCTTCATATCACCTTCGTGAAAGAAGGTATTATTACCATTCTCACTTTACAGATGAGGAAACTTCCCAGAGAGGTCAAATATCTTTTCAAGGTCGCCCAGATAGCAAGTGGCAAGGCCATAAATTGAAGTCCAGTGCCAAAGTGGATGCTTTTTATACCACCCCACCCTGAGACTCCCTAGAGAGGGTGGAGGCGCTACACAAGCCAACATCCTTGCCTTCGGCCCCGCCCTGGCCCACCCCACTCACTCTCGATGCTGTTGTTGTTGAGGTACAGGTGTTCCAGCCTGTTGTTGATGGCGGGCACACTGCTGATCCTGTTGTGTGACAGGTGGAGCACGAGCAGGTTGGAGATGTTAAAGGAGTTCTTGGGGAGTCCCCTGTCTGTCAGCTTGTTGTAGTTAAGCCGAATGAAGGCAAGATTGGGAAAGCTCTTGAAATATCCGTTAGGGATGGTCTCAATCTTGTTGCTGTCCAGGTAGAGCTGGTGAATGGCGGTAGGGACCCTGGGCGGCATCTTTCTCAGGATATTGTGGGCCAGGTTGAGCTGCATGAGGTTCTTGAGGCCCTGGAAAGTGTCGGGCTTGAAGACGCCGTCGCTCAGCCTGTTGTGCTGGAGATCCAGGAGCAGCAGGTTCTCCAGCTTGCTGAAGACGCCAGGCGGGATTCTGGAGATGTGGTTCTGGCTCAGCCTCAACTGCTCCAGGTTCCGGGGCAGGGCCGAGGGGACCTCTTCCAACTGGTTCTTCTCCATGTAGAGGAACACCAGGCCAGGCAATTTCTCCAGCACCCTCTGGTCTATCTTGCGGATTCGGTTGTTGTCCAGGTTAATCCATCGCAGGCCTGTGGCATTCTGGAAGGACTCCAGCGGGAGCTCAGTGATGAAGTTGTTCTGGAGATAGAGGTAATGGATGCGGGGCGGGATGACAGGGACCTTTCGCAGGTTGCGGCTATCACAGTAGAGGGCAGATGGGAAATCAGGGGGGCAGTAGCATTCGCGGGGACAGTCAGGGAAGACAGATGGAGGGCCTGGAGGGAGGGGAGGAGGCAGGTCTGTTGGCTCTGCTGGTTCATGAGGCTGAGGAAAGCTGGGTGTGGGCCTGGGCCTGGGCCTGGGTCTGCGCCCGGGCCCAGTCCCGGGTCTTGGTCGTCTTGTTGACTGGCCTTGGGCCACCGAGGCCAAGATGAGAAGTGGGAGGAGCCAGCAGAGGGGTGACCTCATGATCTAGGTGATGCACCTGCAGGGAGAAGACACAGGAGGTCATTAGCCTTGGGCCCTCAGTAACTAGATGTCATGTTTTTGAAGCCAGAATTGGGCAGAACTAGACCTCCAGGGAAGACAGGCAGAGCTTGGGGAGCTGTAGAAGCATCTCCTTGTTTGCCTGTACCCAGCAGGTGAGGGAGTAACAAGGGTTTGAGGCTCTGGATTCTTTGGCCATTGGCTTAGCCACTTGATGTGTTGAGCCTGCTTTGAAGAGGGCAGGGGGCATGCTGGTAGAAAGCACACTGGGGGCCGGGCGCGGTGGCTCACGCCTGTAATCCCAGCACTTTGGGAGGCCGAGGTGGGCAGATCACGAGTTCAGGAGATCGAGACCATCCTGGCTAACATGGTGAAACCCCATCTCTACTAAAAATACAAAAAATTAGCTGGGTGTGGTGGAGGGCTCCTGTAGTCCCAGCTACCCTGGAGGCTGAGGCAGGAGAATGGCATGAGCACGGAAGGAGGAGCTTGCAATGAGCTGAGATCACGCTGCTGCACTCTAGCCTGGGCGACAGAGTGAGACTCTGTCTCAAAAAAAAAAAAAAAAAAAAAAAAAAAAAAAAGCACATTGGGCCCAGGCTGGGGCTTGGGTGGTGGTATACACACCTGTAATCCCAGCACTTTGGGAGAGAGACCAAGGCAGGTGGATCACTTGAGGTCAGGAGTTCAAGATCAGCCTGACCAACATGGAGAAACCCCATCTCTACTAAATACAAAAAATTAGCAGGGTGTGGTGGTGGACACCTGTAATCCCAGCTACTTGGGAGGCTGAGGCAGGAGAATCTCTTGAACCCGGGAGGAGGTTGCGGTGAGCCGAGATTGCACCAATGCACTCCAGCCTGGGCAACAAGAGCGAAACTCTGTAAGTAAGACAGACAGAGAGACAGACAGACAGACAGACAGACAGACAGAAAGAAAGAAAAAGAAAGAAAGAAAGAAAGAAAGAAAGAAAGAAAGAAAGAAAGAAAGAAAGAAAGAAAGAAAGAGAGAAAGAAAGAAAGAGAGAGGAAGAAAGAAAGAAAGAGAAGGAAGGAAGGAAGGGAAAGAAAGAAAAGGAAGGAAGGAAGGAAGGAAAGAAAGGAAGGAAGGAAGGAAGGAAGGAAGGAAGGAAGGAAGGAGGGAAAGGAAGGAAGGAAGGAAGGAAGGAAGGAAGGAAGGAAGGAAGGAAACTGGACTTGGAGTCAGGAGTCCTGGGGCTTGTCAGAGAAGATCCTTAACCACTGTGGCCCTCAGTCCTCCCATTCGCAGGCTGAGAAAATCATCAGTGTCTTCATGAGAGGGATGTTAGGATGTATGAACCATAGTCCACAGTTAGGACTATGAACCATAGTCCTGGTTAAATCCAGAAAAGTCCTTAAAGATCCCATAACATAGTGGTTTTCCAACTCTGCCTTCATTTCTGTGGAGCACCCCTGTGGGGAGGAGACTGAGGAGATGGGCCTGGGGTGCCCTCAACCCACCCCTGTGTCAACCTCAGCAGCTCTCTTTTTAAAAAACCTATTATATATAATGAGGTTTACCCAAAGCATTCATTTGGTGTGGGAGGGAGGGGGACATGTTTCTTTGCTAAAAATGGCTTGAAATCCACCAATCAACTCAGCCTGTTGTGCTGGAGATCCAGGAGCAGCAGGTTCTCCAGCTTGCTGAAGACGCCAGGCAGGATTCTGGAGATGTGGTTCTGGCTCAGCCTCAACTGCTCCATCCACCAATCAACTCCAGACCCCACTGTTTACAAAACTGAGGACTAGAGGGAAGAAGTGGCTTGCCAAGGCCAGGATGCTATTTAACAGCAGACCCAAGAACCTAGGCCTTGGACAAGAACCAAGGCCTCCTCCCTTCCAGAGGAGAGCTAGTGGGATCTTGGGAAGGGAGGGAAGTGCTGCGAACACCTTTGCATCCACCCTGGCTCACAGATGCTCTGGGCCTCCTCACCCCTCTCCCCACTCCCTGCACTTGGCTCAGAGAACACTCGTCTTTGCCATTGGGAAATATGCCAAGAATGTCTCCCCAGATGTGGAGGCTCCCAGGAAAGTAAACAGGGAAGGGATTGAAAGATGTGGAGAAAACACTTTCCTTTCTTTTGATCAGATATTGCTTCTCCCATATCCTTTGGAGTTGGTGGTATTGAGGTGGGATATCAAGAAGAACCTCCCACTAGCCTCAGTGACATTGAAATATGGAGCTGAAGGATGTTTTGGTGTTGCCCTCCTTCCCATTGGCCCCGATGACCCTCCAGATAAGGCCATGTGGTTTGAGTTGAACTGAAACTGGGGAAATAACAACAGACTCATGGCTGCAGACAGAAATAGGCAGCTCCCACGGGCATCCCCCTGGCCTAGGCTAGGAAGGGTCCCTGGAGGGGATGCCCTATACCTTCCCCTCTCCAAGGCTATCATTCCTATGACACCCCCAGCCAGGATCCCCATTCTCACATTGCTTCAACTGGCCCTCCTTGCCTCTTCCTCAGAATTGGGGTGCCCCTTCCACTGCTTCGAGGTCTGGACACACGGGGGATGAAAGCTTCTCTGAGATAGGGTGGGCTAGAGTATGTCTCCAGCTTGCGTCTGGACCCTGTGATCACTGTGCTGATTCAGACACTCTGCCTCTCCTGCCTTCCCTCTGAACCCATGTCAGCTTAGACTCTTTTCTTGCTTGACCCAGTGCCTGGCTCCTTGCTGGCTTTGATCAAAGGAAGACAACAGAAGCCACTCACAGCTGCTAAATTCTAGGACAGATGCTCAGAAGCTGAATGTGACAAGAAACTGGAAAGAGAAGAGCTTAGCCATGGATGGGTGGAGGGTGTCTCACCGCAGGTTATGCGCATGGACACACACACACACACCCTTGACCCCCCAGTCTGCACACTCTCACACACACACCTGTCCAAGTTCCATCACATAAGCAAACTCACTCACTTATCCTCTGTGTGCGTATGTGAGCCCTTATGCAGTACACTGAGTATCGGAAGGAAAAAAGGAAGGCAGGAGGGAAGGAGGGCAGAGACTGTCCTTCAGCCTCTGTTGCTTCTCCACCTCCCTCTAAGGTGGTCTCTTCCAAGGCAGGCCTCTCCATGGGGGTCTGGAAGGCCATTTTCCCTGGCCTCCTATCACAAAGGATCTTGCAGTTAAGTTTTTGGCTTAATCTGTTAAGGATGTAACATTCTCAGAGATACATTGCAAGGATTAAAAAGAGAAGGCATTAATTGCAAAACTTTAAGCTTGAGTCTTGTTGGCTGAACCCCGCTTCACTTGTAATTGGTGAACTATGAATTAACATTGTGTAAGTTCTGTTATTTTCTGGAAAACAGAACAGTCATCTTGCATATAAATTAAGGGGGTGGTTAAAGCATAAGTATTCTAAAACAAACGTTTCTAAAAGCCTCAATTTTTGTGACCCTGATTAAAAAAAATTATTTTCTAATCTCCCAGAAGCCTAGAAATGAGCAAGAAATCTTTCATACTATGAGAAACCCTGTCCCAAGGAGGCTCCCAGCACTGGCGGGGGTTTTCCTTTATCCCTTCATTGCCTTTGTCACTGAAAGCATATGCCAGGGACTGGGCACAAATTTGCCCAGGGCTTCCAGCAAAAGCAGTGAGGCATCGTGGCTGTGACCTGTGCTGGGGTGGGGGGGAGCGGGGGGTTTCCTTGGCTCAGTGCCAGGACAGCCCTGGTCTTCATCGTCAGGGGTGAGAGGAACAGGCAGGTCATCATAGCTCCACCCAGCAGGCTAACCACGCATGCCTTCTCATCCATAGTAAACACAGGCCTTCCTCATCCCCGTGTGCAGCACCAGACCCTTTGGGCACTTATCTTTTCACTAGTCCTCTGACCTGTTTACATTCCAAACCTCTGGGCCTACCCAAGCCGATCCCAGAGCCAATAGGAGGTTCCCCGGGAAACGCTCCCACGAGCAAGTTTTGTGGGGAAGCTGAACCTGCTCTCCTCCCCTTCCCTCAGCCCCAGGGCTGAATCAGAACCATTCCAAGTGCAGGGATGCTTCTCTCTTAAGGAAATAGCGTTCATTTCTAAGGCTTTTCTCATGGGGTGATGCCTCTTCCTGCTGGAGCTTTGCCGTGAGGCAGGATGAGAAGTTGTCACAGCTGACAGCACAGCCATTCTCTCTGGCAGGGCTCCGTGATGTCCTAGGTCTCTAAAACCAGAATCCATGTGACAGACTGAGGGTACCTGGACTCCATGGGTAGTCATAGTCCCTCCTACAAAGCCTCAGAGCCTCACTCTATGCTCCTGCCTTCTAGAAAATTCTGTCCAATCATAAGATTCCTTAGGATGGGTCCATGTGTGTTTTTAAATTTTTTTTATGCTTTCGCAAGTGCACCTCTCCACCCACAGCTTTCTACTGGGCTCTATTCATTGCTCAATCAGTGAAGGTTTGTTGACCACCTACAACAGCCAACTGCATGCAGTTCTGCTCTCCACCATCGGTTCTGGAAAAGCTGCTGTTTAACGGAAGAGAAAAGCTATGCTTTGCCCAACCCAACACTCACTCTCCACGTTTGAGAACGTTTCCTAAGAGAATCTTAATTTCTTTTTTTTCTTTTTTCACTTTAAACAAAAATGAGATGGGGGTCTCACTATTTGCCCAGGCTGGTCTTGAACTCCTAAGCTCAAGTGATCCTCCCACCTCGGCCTTTCAAATTGCTGGGATTACAGGTGTGAGCCACTGTGCCCAGCCCCTAAGAGAGTTTTAAATTCTAATTTCAATTCCAATTATTGTGGATCTGGGCTTGACTCCTGGCTCTGACTCTCCAACCCAGGCTTCTCATCTGTGTGAGGATCAAACGAGATCATGCATTTGAAGGCATGTTATAAAGTGCAAAATATCTGCAAGTGGCAGAGGCTTACTTACTTATTTATTTGTTTATAAAGAGCAGATTATCCAGAGAGACGCTTTGATTTTTTTTTTTTTTTTTTTTTTTTTTTTTTTTTTTTTTTTGGTGATACAGGGTCTCCCTTTGTTGATCAGGCTAGAGAGTGCAGTAGTGCAATCACAGCTCACTGCAGCCTTAACCTCTCTGGGCTCAGGTGATCCTCCCTTCACAGCGTCCTGAGTAGCCGGGACTACAGGCATGCACTACCACACCGGGCTAATTTTTGTCTTTTTTGTAGAGATGGGGTTTTACCATGTTGCCCAGGCTGGTCTCAAACCCCTGAGCTCAAGTGATCTGCTCACCTCAGTCTCCCAAAATGCTGGGATTACAGGCGTGAGCCACAGCGCCCCATGGACTCCTTGATTTTTAAAGTGAGATAGCCCCCTTCCCTATCTCTCTCATTAATTTACTGTTAAAACCCAGGACTGGTGGGATGTTTCTGCTCAGAGCAGGGATGGGTGGAAGTCCTGATGGATTGGTCAAGACATTAGGAGCAGCTATTTAAGGCTAATTGGCTTTGTATGGAGAGGTTGAGGTTGGGCTGGGAATGAGGTTGGGTTTGTCTCCCAGGGCTAGGCAGGGTTAGCAGCAGGGTTACTCTGCACCCTGAGCTGGCATTCTTTTTACTTGTCAGATCTCCTGTCTAATTGGTCACCCCTAAGCCTCCATGCCTTGACCCAGAGCTACCCTGCGGTAGAGAATGGGGCTGCTTCTGACCCAGCACTGTGCCTGTGAACATTGGAACATCCCTCTCTCTTTTTTGCCTTCTTTCTGTTCTCAACCTAGATGTCGAAAGCCATCCTGCTCTCTTTATCTCTTCCTGTAGTCCAGAAGGGGGTTGAAAGCAGAGAGAATCAAGCAGTCTTTGCCAATTTATGAGCACAGTTAGCAGAGGAGTGAGCCTGAAGCCCTTTCAAGGCCCCCATTAGGGCTGATAGGGTCCTGAGATAACAAAGGAGCCTTATGGGGGCGTGATGACTTCAAGATGCCCCTTTCTAGGAAGGCGAAATGATAGAAGGATGAGCTTGCCTGGGGCAGTGGGAGGAGAGTCTGCTAGGTGCATACTAGTTAGAAGAGAAGATTCTCACCCCTCCACCATACCTAGTGATATGAACCCTGTTCTGGGCCTCAGTTTTCTTATCTGTAAAATGGGAATAACAGAATCTTCCCTATACCTATATTCCTTACCCAGTTGTCAGAAGCAAGTGTGGTTAGCAGCTTTAAAATGCACTACAGATCAAAGAGTGCTAAAAATAAAAATAACACTATTATGGAGAGACCATCTGTCTCCCCAGTGTCTACCACAAGGCAAAGTGTAAACAGAATGAAGATTTTCTGGCCTCAGGCCACTAGTCTAGAAGAGCAAGTTTTCCATTCTGAGTGGTGGGGAAGAAACCAGGGTGAGACGACTTTTCTCTGACAGCCTGCCGCCTACCATATCCTTCTCTGCCCCTGCCACCCACCATATCCTTCTCTGCCCCGCTCCCCACCATATCCTTCTCTGCCCCGCTCCCCCAGCATCTCCAACCCTTGAAGAAAGCCTAGAAGAGTGTGTCTGATGCCTTGAGTGGTTATAGATCTGAGACCCAACCCTGCAGTTCTTCAGATGCTTAGCTGGGTAGGCTTAGGCAGAGCAATTGCTTTTCTCCTCTGTAAAATGGGCATATTAACACATTCTTTTCTGTTTTGAGAGTTAAATGAGTCAATACACGCAAAGTGAGTGTTCTGTGAATGTTAAGGTTTTGTTGATATTATTTCAAAGCAATGGGGTCTCTTTTCCTCCAGCCTGGCTAGAGGGCAGCCCCCATGCACTGCTCAAAGGCAGGGATCCTTGTGGGTGGGGTACCAGCTCTTCCACACAGAGCAACTTCCTCCCCTTTGTGGCTTTGTGAGATCACACTTGGGTCTCAGAAACACTAATTGAGGAGACTCTGGAAACCCCCAGCCACCTAGGGAAAGCTTGTTCTGTCTTTTTTTTTTTTTTTTTTTTTTTTTTTTTTTTTTGTCTTTTTTTTTTTTGTCTTTCAAAATGGCTTTATTATTTTGCCTTCCCACCAGCAGTAAATGAGAGTTCCTGTCATTCACTACCTTCTCACCCATGTGTTCTGCAACAGGTGAGGGGACACTGGCCAGAGAAGGTGCAAGTCTGCCTTCCTCAGCAGGCCGTGGAGTTCCACTGTGATTCGTGACTTCTCCCAGCCTTTTGCACCCAGCTTTTTGCCCCTTCCAGCCTTGAAATTCTTCACTCACATGCCTGATAAATGGGGTTGCCCCCTAGGGAGGTGGAGGGGAATGAAGAAAGTGTTCAGCCCACCCTCTGTGAGAGCCCAGACAGGCGGCTGCTGGGCAGGAGGAGCAGGGCCTAGAAGGGTCAGGGGAAGAGCCCAGCACGTGCTCCTGGGGTCCTGGGGCAGGCAGATGAGCAGGTGAGGGGAAACAGAAGCTCTGTGGAGCCATCTTGGGGGAACTTTCTGACCAGAATGTTCCTCTGTGGTATATATGGCTGCTTGTGCTTGCAAGGAGGAGAGAGGGAGACAGCTCTACCCTGTTTACTCCCACTCCCCAAAAAAAGGGATGGCCTATTTGGGACACTCTGGAGCTCCTTTTCCAGGACACAGTCTTTCTGCCCAGCTAACACTGCCAGAGTCTTGAGCTTAAAAATGACAGCAAAGCTCTCTCTCAGGCCCCTGATTCTCAAGCCCTGGTGGACCATCAGAATCTCCTGAAGTATTAAAACACGACTCCTGGGTCTTGATTCAGTAGATCTGTAGTGAGATCCGACATCTGTATTTTTAGTAAGCCTTCCACACTCCTCCCTCTCCTGCCCTTAGGTGATTGTGAAGATCAGCTGTGTGTGGGACCCTGATCTCCCTCTACCCTGCCTGCCTTGGGACAGCCCCTCTCTATTAATGGAGAGAAATGGGCAGGGGAGCAGGAGAGGGGCCACCCTTCAGTTTTCCCCTCCCCAACTGCTTAAGGAACTGCCGCCTTTTTGTTCTTTTTTCTCCTCTGCCACAGGACCTTTTGCCAACCTGAATGGTTGGAATAATTTCAGAACGGCTTTAAAGAAAAATATTTTTCTGGCTGCCTGCAGGAAAAATAAAAAATAAAAAATGAACTGTCCGCAGAGCTGGGAATTAGGACCTGCAAGGATTGAGAACTGGGTTGCTTTTCTTTCTTTCCAAAAGCCAAGTGGTTTGGACCAGTGAGACAGAAATTCAAAGCTGCTGAGAAGACCCTGTGCAGGTTGGAAAAAGCCACTTTTCTCTCCCTCCTACCCAGTCAAGCCCTAAATAATGAAGAAACCCTTCCAGCTCCCACTCTTGTTTATCTCCTCCCTATTCAGCCTGGACTTGGGATGCAAGATTTTCTTCTGGCTCTGCCATCTCGACGGGAAGACGTACTTTGCCGTTGTTCTCACAGCTGGGGAGGTGTGTGAAAGGGCGAGAGACAAGATGCGGGGAACATGTGTGCCTGTGTGTGTGTGTCCGCTGCTATCTGGTGACGATGTGGTCTAGCTCTGCATGTCAGATGCAGAGGGCAGAGGTGAATGGACAGGATGTCTTCATTTTGTATGGCCATGTGGGGTGGTGGTAGTGAAAGTGCAGCCTCCGTGTGATGTGTGTGACTTCCACAGTGTGTGACAATACACAAAAGGTGCAAAGAAATGGGTGCTGGAGTCCAGTTTCTATGGAAACACCTGATCTGTAGAGACACATTGTGCAGCGTGGCTCACTGTGCTACAACAAACATCTGTAGCAGGAAAGCTTAACTTTTGCAGCAAGCAAATATAGGGGTATAGAGTGATGAAAAGAAGAGGAAGAGGCTTAGGAAAGAAATTAGGAAGACTAAATTTGAACTCATTTGAGAGGAGAAAGAGGTGGGAGGAAGGAAGGAGTAAGAGGATAGAGACTAGATCAGTAAATGGACAGATCAGGAGGAAACTTACTGGATGAAAGATTCTTCCGAGTCTCCTGCCCATCTCCCGACTGGGCTTACCTGCACACACCTGCCTCTCCTCTCAGCTCTGAGTTTAGTCCTCCTCTTCCACCCCCTCCCTTCGGCGGAGCTGTGGCAGCAGAGAGCCAGCTAGAAGATCTGATCTCCCAGTGGTGTGTGCGTGCTTGTGTTTGCCTCACTTTTCTTCCACCAGATCCTATTGGGGTGGGGAGGTTAGCTTAGGGGGAGGGAGGGGCAGATCTTAGGGAGGGAGGGGAGGAGAGGAGGGACGAGGGAGGGAGGAGGGAGGGAGGAGAGGAGAGGAGAGAGGGAGGGAGCTTGGGAAAGGAGGAATGACAATAAAGTCTTTATTTGGCAGCCAAAACTCCCAAAGACTTCATCCACACACCATTCCCACTAACAGACTCATTTTTAATAACATTTCCTTCTGCTGCTGCCACTTCTGAAGAGGGGTTGTTTGACCCATGTTTGGAAAACAAGCCAAATTAACAGAGGGAAAAGGCATGAAAAGCAACCTCTGTGTAAGCCAGGACCGGATGGCTGGGTCCAGCACTAGCCTGTTTAATTCCTCCTGACAATTGCCTTGCCTTCTGGGGCCGTTGCTCCATGGTGTTAAATTCCTAAACCAGTGAGGGGTTTGGAATGCTTCCTCTGAGCAGTGACAGTCTTTCCCTAAGTTATCTTCTCCAGGAGGTTGCAAAGGGAGTGGAGTCTCAAGCTGGCATAGGAGGTAACTTCGGTTTGGCTGCCAGAGCTGTTCTGAGAACCAGAGAGGGAGAAGTCTGGCCTGAGTTGCACAGCAAAGTTAAGGCAGAATTAAGATTTAATGTAAGACCTAAAGTCACTGTTCCTAGCTCATGTGGACAGTGCAGTGGCTTCTTTCAGCTTCTCTATATCACACTTAGGTGAGATTTAGGGGCTGTGTGGGCATCACACAAAGTGATGGGAAATCGAAATTTCCCCCGTGCACATCAACACCCCAGAAGACCCATTCAAGTAACACCATTACCTCTAACAATCCTCTAACAATGCCCCTCAGTTAAGAAAGCACAACACACTTGCAGTTCAGTAGATGCCCATCAAAATTTCTTGCCATGGCTGGGCACGGTGACTCATGCCTGTAATTCCAGCACTTTGGGAGGCAGAGGCAGGTAGATCACCTGAGGTCAGGAGTGCGAGACCAACCTGGCCAACATGGTGAAACCCTGTCTCTACTAAAAATACAAAAAATTAGCCAGGTGTGGTGGCAGGTGCCTGTAATCCCAGCTACTAGGGAGGCTGAGGCAGGAGAATTTCCTGAACCCGGGAGGCAGAGCTTGCAGTGAGCCAAGATCGTCCTGCTGCACTCCAGCCTGGGCAACAAGAGTGCGACTCTGTCTCAAAAAAAAAAAAAAAAAAAAAAAAAAAAAAAAATCCTGCCATCCCAGCTGACTACTTAGAAAATGCAATGCAATTTTCTTCTCTATTACTGGTTCCATGGAGAGCTGCAGAGCCCAGTGACAGGGGACTGCCTGCCTGCCCTCCCCAATATGGGGTAGAGGACAGAACATTAAAATTAGGGTCTGCAGCCCTGGACTCAGCCACTCACAAGCTCTGTGATCTTAGGTGAATCACTTGATCATGAGGACCCTCAGTTTCCTCATTTATAAAATGTGGATAATATTGACCTCATAGGGTTGGGAAGGTTAAATATTGTAAATGTGAGAGCACTTTATAAACTGGGAAGATAGTAGGGTTTAGGAAAGGGATTGTGGTGAATGATAATCAGCCTAAGAAAAGAAGGAAAAATAAAGCCCAGACCTTTCTCCAACCCCCATTCCACCCCAGATCTCATGGCTTCACACCCTGCTGGTGAGGTCTTGCTGGAAGGCAGCACGGCTCCTCTCCAGGTTCACATTAACCGTGGCTCTGCCAGGCTGCTCATGCGCTTCAGTTCTCATGCAGATGGGATATGGCGTCTTCTGCAGGCTGGGAACATCAGACCTCAGATTTGCTTGTTTCCCTTTGTATGGTGGGTGGTAGATGACAGAGTGCACAAAAAGACTGGCCGGGCACAGAGACTCATGTCTATAATCCCAGCACTATGCGAGGCCAAGGCAGGAGGTCAGTTGAGCTCAGGAGTTCAAGACCAGCCTGGGCCACATAGGGGGACCCCGTTTGTACAAATAATTTAAAAATCAGCTGGGTGTGGTAGTGTGCACCTGAAGTCCCAGCTACTTAGGAGACTGAGGTGAGAGGATTACTGGAGGCCAGGAGACCAAGGCTGCAATGAGCTGATTATGCCACTGCCCTCCAGCCTGGGTCACAGAGCGAGATCCTGTCTCAAAAAATGAGGTGAGCAAAGTACAGTGAGGTGCAGGGAGGATGGGTAGAGTGCTGGTGGGGATAGACAGACTACAAGGAGTGTAGACTATATGGGCAGGGGCAGGGGTGTCACCTGTATCCATCTGTATGAGATCCATCCAAATCCCAAGAGTCTATGCCCTTGGGAATGGATGGCCAACTTCCAAGCCCTGACCAAGCCAGTTATCTCCCTTCCCCCCTCTCCTATCTCCCACATCCCACGCTATGCAGAGAGAATTGGAAGGAAGTCTAGATATGGCCAGCAGGATATTCAGGAATGTCCAGAATAGAGTTTGCTAATCAGTGGCTTGTGGACTTAATATAGCTTGAGTACCTAATTTGTTTTTGACAGCACATTAATTTTTTAAAAGTTTTGTGGAAATTTTAAAACGTACACATATTTACACAGGATAGTATTAATATCCCCATTACCTAATACCTAGCTTCAACAATTACCAACTCATGGCCAATCTTGTTTCTTCTGTGTTCCCCACTCCCACAAACGCTACTGGTATATTTTGAAGCACTGGTTTTTTTAAAAAATGGATTTGAACACCTTAGGCAGGACAAGCACTTTCCAGTTCAACACAGTCAGCATCCTCGGAGCCAGGGGGCCAGGTTCTTGTCCCACTGCATGCTGTATGACCTTGAAGATGTCCCTCTCCCTCTCTGACCTCAGTTTACCATTTATAAAACACGAGGTTGTACCAAATGACCTCTCGGTGCTCTTCCAACAATAGCGTGAAGAGAGAGTATAAGGTTTGGGGTTAGGAAACCTGGATTAAGATGTCAACTCTGCTGTTCTCTAGCTACCTGATGAGCAGGCCTCAGCACCTGAGTCTTGGTTTTCTCATCTGTACTTGGAAGTTAACAGCCCTGCCGCATCTCCCTCCCAGGGTACACCCAAGATAACACGGGGATCACCGAAAGCAATGGTAGGGGAGTAGTTTGTGATTCACTGGCGTCATGCACCCTGGGACCATGTGAATCCTCCAGGAAGAGCCTCCTTTACTCTCCTAGAGTCTCGGGGACACCAGTGGTGCGTCTTCAACCCAGGGGAGGTATTTATCTCTTGCTGGTGGGGCCAGAGGACAGTCGCAGGCACACGATGTGAATGCTGGGGCTTATGGTGAGAAGTCCAGATACGCACATTGCTGCTGCTACTGCCGTCTGGTCCTGGGAGAGGGCTAGGGGCAGCAGGGTTAGGAGACAGAACGCAGGGAGGGCCAGGCAGCAGAGGGAGGGGACTCTCCAAGATGGTGGGTTTCAGCTGCATTTGCAAAGTCGGGACCTGCCCACACTTCCCACCCAGACTGAAATCCATCTGGGGGGCTTACCATTTCTTTGACCCTCACAGTAATTGCTGCCTTGGTTACGAGCAGTGAGTACTTAAAGCAAGAGAAGAAAGGACACAATTGTGTAATACTCTTTCCATAGAAGTACAGGAGGGAGGTACTCAAGCTTCCCACCTCCCCCATGGTGGTCCTGAGACTCTGCCGGGAAGGAGCAGTGTGGGCCTGAAGAGTTTGGCTCTAACTGCTCAGTGGTCATCAGGACCCACAGAGGCTGGCCCTAGATGGACCCTCACCCTGTACTAGTTGAGGCTCCCAGTCCAGGGTGGCTGGGATCTGGGCAAATGCGTAACAGGAGAGAAGCTGTGTAAGTCCTGTGGCAGCCCGTCCCACCCTCCAGCCTGGGGGGCCTGGGTTGCCTGGGGTGAGTGGGCCCCTGCTGGGCAGAGACAGCATCCCGTTCATCATGGTATAACCCACAGCACCCACCAACGGCTTGGCACACCCTGGGTGCTCAGTACGGGTCTGTTTCATTGAATTTAAGAGGGTTGAACAAGGAGATTCTGTCACCCTCTTTTTTTTAAAAAAAGGTGATTATTTTTTGAATAGGTAACACATTCTCTTGATTGAAAATCTAAGAGGTATAAGAGCTTGCACAGGGAAAAAGTCTTTTTCCTTGCCTGTCCCCTCATCACGCAGTTTCCCCCAGAAGACAGTGCGCCAGTTTCTTGTGCCTTCACAAATTTATTTAATGCACATGTTAGTAACAAATAAGCAGCTACGCACTTTTTTTTCACTTAGTGGTATGGGTAGATTTTGAAGATGACCATATTGGTACTTTTGGTGATTGTTTCTCTGCCCCCAACCCCCAATATTTATTTATTTGAGCAGTCTCTCTTGGTGAACATTTGGGCTCCTTTAATTACTTACTTAATTAATTAATTAATTTTTATTTTTTTTGAGATGGAGTCTCGCTCTGTCGCCCAGGCAGGAGTACAGTGGCACGATCTCCACTCACTGCAAGCTCCGCCTCCCAGGTTCACGCCATTCTCCTGCCTCAGCCTCCCGTGTAGCTGGGACTACAGGTGCCCACCACCGCACCCGGCTAATTTTTGTATTTTTAGTAGAGATGGGGTTTCACCATGTTAGCCAGGATGGTCTCGATCTCCTGACCTCCTGATCCGCCCGTCTCGGCCTCCCAAAGTGCTGGGATTACAGGTGCGAGCCACCGCACCCGGCCTTATTTTTTGTTGAGACAGAGTCTCCCTCTTGTCGCCAAGCTGGAGTACAATGGTGCAATCTCTGCTCACTGCAATCTCCGCCTCCCAGTTTCAAGTGATTCTCCTGACTCAGCCTCTCAAGTAGCTGGGATTACAGGCACCCACCACCAAACCTGGCTAATTTTTGTATTTTTAGTAGAGATGGGGTTTCGCCATGTTGGCCAGGCTGGTCTTGGTCTCGAACTCTTGACCTCAGGTGATCTTCCCGCCTTGGCCTCCCAAAGTGCTAGGATTACAGGCATGAGCCACCTCGCCCGGCCTGGGCTCCTCTTTTTTTTTTTTTTGAAATGGAGTCTTGCTCTGTTGCCCAGGCTGGAGTACAGTAGCACAATCTCGGTTCATTGCAAGCTCCGCCTCCTGGGTTCATGCCATTCTCCTGCCTCAGCCTCCTGAGTAGCTGGGATTGCAGGCGCCGGCCACCACACTGGTTGATTTTTTGTATTTTTTAGTGGAGACGGGATTTCACCACGTTAGCCGGGATGGAGGGCTCCTCATTTTTAAGGTATGCAGTGCTGGAGTTGGAGTCTCACAAACTTGGTTGCAGGCCTGGCTCTGCCTCCTCTCCATGCTAACGGGTTGGCCTTGGGCTACACAGCCCTTCCTGAGCCTCAGTTTTCTCCTTTTATGTGTCAGGTATTCAAGGCAGTCCACCAGCTCAGTAGTGACAGAAATACGTTTTATCCTATCATTTCACTTCTCTAATTTCTGGATCCAAGTGCTCATTTCACCGGGACAGTGGAATACTCCACCTCAGTCCTTGGTACCCGTGGGGGGCCACCCAGCAACTTGAGGCAGGTTTATTCAGTGGCAGCCCTAACAGGGATGGAGAGTGTCTGTGGGGAGGGGACGTACATGGCTCCTGGCTGATGCTGCTGCGGGGCGCACCCTCCATCCCACTGAGGCCCCTTCTGGCCGAGCAGCCCTCTGACACATCCTAGGCTGCATGTAGGGGACAGGAACTTTCTGCAGGGCTATTTCCTCTCTGGAAACATGCTGGCTGCCTGGCACTCTGCCAGGGGCAGGCTCTCCCATTCCCTCTCTCAGGGCTCTCATTCTCCTCCAGCTCAACCCCTTTTACATGCATATTAAAGCCAGGGGCCCCTTTCTTTTCCGGGGAAAGAAGTTTCCATGTTCCCTTCTCTTCTGGCCAAGACACTGTGTCTATGCCCAGAAGCCCCCAAGAACCTAGGCTTATGGAAAATGAAGCCAAAGGCACATGCAGGCGGCTTCTGCTTCCTGCCTCCCCACAGATCTGATGTGCTTGTTTCCGTGAGAGGGAGGGACAGGGCACAGGCAGCAGAGGAAGAAATACAACTTATCTGTCGGCCACACAGTGAGCACAGCTGGACCGGAGAACCCCTAAATCCCTCTCTGCGAATTGTCATGATCCTGTTGAGGGGTTGGCAGCTTGTGGACCATCAGGGCAGTCCTGCGAGAGAGGGCTGTTGACACCTGGTAGGAAGGAGGGTGCTGATACACGAATGCTATAGACATGGCGTGTAGGCCTAAGTGCAAAGGCTGCACCATCAGCTGGTGTTAGCAGACAGCACTAGCCTGGGGCTGTTCAGTTAGCACTGCTCTGGGCTTCCCCAGGCCTCCCAGAAGCCAGGCTCATGTGAGTGGTGATGGCATTTTGCCTTCCAAGGTGAGGTCCTCCTAGGTTCTGGGGTCTCCCAATCACATCATCCTGAAACCCCAGCCTAATTTAATTTTATGTTGTAAAAGTCACAAGTCACAGCAAGTCACAAGCACCTGGATCAAATATCCAGGTTCCAGGTATCATGCTGAGCAAGCTTCCAAATGCCATCCTGCTCCATGTAATAGATTATTGGGTAATGACACTGCCTCACACAGGCACAGTCCCGCTGCATCCTGTGACGATGGCCAGTCTATGGACATGTGTGGTCAGTTATGCCCCATGTCACAAGCTCTAGGAGGGCAGGAGCAAGGCAGCCCTGCCAGGGACCCCCACACATGACCTTGGGGGATCCCACATCCATATGTGCACCAAGCAATGTCTCTAAATTGAGTAACAGTAACAATAATAAAGCCTCTTGAGAATTATTATAGGCAAAGCACCCTTCTTAGCCCACTGCGTGTACCAGCTCTTTGGTCCTCACATGGCTCAATGAGGTGGGGCCTGCTATAATACTCATTTAACAGGTGAGAGACTGAGGCACAGTTACATTTCAAAGGTCACAAATCTAGTAATGGCAGAGATAAGATTTGAACCCAGGTCGTCTTCCTACAATGTTCTTGTTTGTGTATATGTATACTGTTGTGATGAATAAAATGCAAATTATTTGAAATCATCTTTAAATTCATGTAACTTTGTGTTATTACGTATTCATTATCATCACATACTTTTTTTTAAGTTGAAAAGAAATCTTTACACTTAAAACTGTTAAGAACCACTGATCTAGGTTTCAGTTACTCCTTCTTAAAAGATGGAGTTGCTTTCAACTGTTCTCTTCACCCCGCTCCCCGTGCCCCAGACTCTCCAAGTCCAGTCAGTTCTATTTCCTCCATGGCTTGACAGCTGGCCGCCTCTCTCCTGTCATGGTACTGTTTTCCTCTAGACCCTGGCCCACTGCTATGGTGTCCTGATGGGTCTCTCTGCCCTCCACCCTCCACCTGGCTCTTCCTCAGGCATAGCTCTGACTAGGTCACCTTGCATGGTTCCCTGTCCCCATGACCATTGTTCTTGGCCCACAGCACGTGTTAGATTCACCTAAGTGTTCCTGAAAGTGCCTGAGGCCCCAGCCCTAGAGATGCTAGTTCAAATATATGTGCGTTTTCCAGGCTGTCCTCATGAGTGATTCTGATCTGTGCCCTTGGCTGATAATTAGACCTGTAGAATGCAGCCTAAGCTCCATAGTCTGTCTCCTGCTTACCTTTCCAGCCCTGTTTCTCAAAGTCTAGACTCTAAGCATGTGTCTGTCTCACAGCAGCCAGAGTACTCCAAGCTATTTCACCTCTGCATGCCTTTGCCCACTGCTCCTTCCATGTAGAAAGCCCTTCTTCGCTTACGCCTGTAATCCCAGCACTTTGGGAGGCCAAGGTGGGCGGATCACGAGGTCAGGAGTTCGAGACCAGCCTGGCCAACATAGTGAAAGCCTGTCTCTACTAAAAATACAAAAATTAGCCAGGTGTGGTGGCATGTGCTGTAGTCCCAGCTACTCAGGAGGCTGAGACGGGAGAATGGCTTAAACCCGGGAGGTGGAGGTTGCAGTGAGCTGAGACCACGCCATTGCACTCCAGCCTAGGTGACAGAGTAAGACTCCATCTCAAAAAAAAAAAAAAGAAAAGAAAACAAAAAAAGAAAGGCCTTCTTCCCTTAGGTGTTACACCTTCTAGGATGCTCTCCCAACAGCACTCTCTTCTTTGACTCCTGGTCTCTCCGTTTGCTGCAGCAGTCCCCCGGTTGATGGCCCTCCCAGGAACCGTGCCACTTCCTTGCCCTTCTCTGCTCTCCTGTCTGCCTCATCCACAAGATCCCGTGGGCCTGTGCCAAATCGGATTCCTACTTGGAATCCCAAAACCTACATGGTTCTGATACACAGTAGGCGCTCAGGATCCTGCACTCGGGCCCCAGCGGGAATCAGGCAGTGAGCCCAGAAGCACTGAAATACTTTCTCCTCTTAGTGGGTTTGTCTGAGTAATTGCAAAATCCTCCTGTTTTTATTTTTTTCCTGAAGCCTTCTCATCTTCTAATCTGTTTTCCATGACCCAACAAGTGTGTTATTTCCCCAAACACAAACCTGATCATGTAATTGCCTTGCTTAAAATTTTGCAATGTCTCTCAGGTATTTATAGAATCAAATTCAAATGCCTTGGCATGACATTTGAGACCCTGCAGCCTGACCTGACTTTCTTGCCATTCTAATTTCCTCTCATAGTTCCTGTGGAACCAGAGAACCAGACTCATGGGATCCTGGTTCCCTAGGTTTTTTGTTTTGTTTTGTTTGTGAGACAGAGTCTCGTTCTGTCGCCAAGGCTGGAGTGCAGTGGCATGATATTGGCTCACTGCAACCTCTGCCTCCCAGGTTCAAGCGATTCTCCTGCCTCAGCCTCCCAAGTAGCTGGGATTATAGGTGCGCACCACCATGCCTAACTATTTTTTGTACTTTTAGTACAGACCGGGTTACACCATGTTGGCCAGACTGGTCTCAAACTCCTGAACTCAGATGATCCACCCGCTTCGGCCTTCCTAAGTGCTGGGATTACAGGCATGAGCCACCACACCTGACTGGTTCCCTGGGTTTTTATGCCTCTATGCCTTTGCCCAATCTGTGTTCAGATGTCCTTCTTTCTCCTATTCTCCATTTGGGGGAACTCCTATTCATCCTGCAAGGCCCAACTCAAATGTTACCTCCTATGTGAGGCTCTCCTCAGTACCACAGGCAGAGCGAGCTCACTCTTGGCTGTGATACCCTGGGCCACAGCTCTGCACAGCACGGTTACTTCTTGTTTCCACATCTGCCTTCTGTGTGATTGAAGGGTCTCCAAGGCAGAAACCCAGCTCCTGGCAAATAATTAAATAATAATTATCAGGATAGCTAGCCCTTACAGAGCACTTACTATGTGCTATGCGTGTGCTCTACAGGGCATCAGCTCATTTAATCCTCATAACAACCTCAGGAGTAGGGGCTATTATTACCATCCCCACTTTACAGATGAGGAAGTTAAAGCAGAGTGTTATGATACAGTCAGTAAGTGTCAAGGTATTACAGTAAGTGTTGAAGCTGGGATTTGAACTTAGGCAGCCTGACTCCGGGATTCACACTGTCCATGCTGTCCTGATAAATGCCCTCAGAATGAATGGTAATCTGCAGGCTCTGACCTAGTGAGTGTGTGTGTATGTGTGTGTTAACAAGACATGATATGACTCTGTCCCTGCCCACATTAGCTCTGGTGTCAAACTAGGTTGGAAGGGTGTTCTCCTGAGGCCTGGTACAGACTGTGGCTTTCAGTGAAATAACAGAATCGTCATCTCTTCCAGCAGGTGTTACCCACACCCACCCTCGCCCACTCCCCTCATTTCTCCTACAAGCCTCGGCCTCCTTTCTTTGTATATCTCTTTTATTTTGTTCTGCTTGGCCAGTCTGGAAAAATGACTGGTTGGCCTGCAGCTCGGGGAGTGGTGCCTGGTCTCCCTCTTGGCCTCTCCAGGCCCCTCCTTCTAACCCCCATGCACAGCCCTGGCCTTGTTCGGAGCCAAATCACAGGGCTCAGGGGCTGAGCCACGTGTCTGCCCACCCCGCTGCCTTCTGAGTCTGTGAGCCTCCCGACTCCTGCACCACCACAGGCAAAGGACCCAGCCAGAGGCAAAGACCAATACCAAGAACATGCTCAGTCTGTGCACTCCCTCCCCAGCCTCCCAGGCTTGGAACTGCTACTGCAGGATGTCACCAGCCATGTTCCCTGCTTGTCTACTGCCTGATCCCTCCTAGGCTGGCATTCCTCCCTGGCAGGTGGCCCACCTGAGCAGACCCCTCTGTTCCATGCTTACTCTGCCTTCCACTCGCATGCACTCACTTACGGATTTTCCCTGAACCCCTACGCCCACGCTTCACAAAACCTGGCTCTGCCTTTAGACCTGTGGAGTATGCCCCAGGCAGAGGGGCTGTGTCTCGCTGGTCAACCTGGAGTTTCCCAAGAGCACCAAAAGAAGGGAGTCTCCCAGTTGATGGTGTGGGAAAGTGGGGCCATGCTTGGCTTTATCCTTGTTCTCCCTCCCAGGTCGGTGCCCAGAGAGGGTAGCAGGGGCCTGGGGGCTAGTCAAAGTGCTCCATGGAGCAAGGCATGCTTGCTTCTGCTCTAGAAGCTGACTCACAGCCTCAAATGAGCAATACAGATGCAGACAGGATGATCTGAGGGCACCAGGACCTGTAACGACTGTCTGACCCCAAAGGTACATAGTGAAGGATAAAGACGTTTTATGGCTGTGGCTCGTGAGATAGCATGATAGAGGATCCAGAGCATTGTCCATGAGGCGTCCATGCCAAGAGACACTGTGTTTCCTTCTAGTGTTTATGCTGGCCTTGGCGTCATCAACAGTGGATTTAGCCAAGAGAGCTCCGGGCCGAGGCTGTGAGCCCGGGAAGTAGTTTCTTGGGTACAAATGCTGCCCCTTCCATCCAGTCACCTCTCTGCAGTGCACTGCAGCCACCCCAGCCACGCCTGGGGAGACCATCCTAGGTGCCCTTTCTTGGCAGGCACTCTGGGGTGGGACTAGGGTCCATGCAGCAGCAGGACCAGACCCTCCATGCCATGGCCTCCTCCCCACATGGTCCCCGGGAGCTGCCCCTTGCTAATCTCAGGGCCTCAGGGCCAGCTGTCCCATTCCAGGAGGCCATTCCTAAGACAGAGCAGAGCTCTAGGGCTGGAAACAGTTATGCGAGCAATGGAGCATCCCATCTTGGCCCACCCCAGGTGTGGGGAATTTTCAGGCCCAGTTGAGCCAAGCCACAGAATGAAGGCAAAAAGGCAAAACATGTTTTGGAAGGTGGCTGGCAGCCCCAGCTGTCTGCTCCATGGGCCAGGGCTTCATGAAAGGCTGTGGAGTTACTGAAGCAGTGCACGGCCTGGGGAAAGGCGACCCAGGACAGTGATGGCTCTGCTTGCTTCGAGGCCCTCAGAAATGAAGTCTCTCCACCCCACTGTGCCTCATTCCCCCAGTCATGGTCAGCCTAGCACTTCAAGCTAAAATGACCTTGTTGGGAAGTTCCTCCTTCCATCTACCTTGCCTCTCTCATGCTGGAATTCAGGCTCCTTTCTATTTAGATCCTTATTGGAAGACAGAGAAGCCCTCTTCCATCTTGAGTGGAACTTGCATTTGAGGAGAGCTTTGGACTCCTTGGAGACAGGTGCGGGTGAAGGGCAGATGTTGTCCTGAGCACTATTATGCCATTAGCATTACTCATCTGCTGGCCTCCTGCTAAATGCAGTAGCCCTCTGGGCGGGCAGCCACCCTTCCTCCTGTTTTTTCTGGAGAGGGAAAAAATGGGGAGGTGGGAAGGTGTGGGGAAGCGTGGGCAGAAGGAGGAAGGGAAAGACACAGAGAGATAAGGGGAGCCATCGACCTCTAAATCCAGATTTCTGATGGGCTCCCATTGCTGTCTCTACTCAGGGGGAGGGTGGGCGAAGGGGAATTTGGTTCCCGAGGCTGTTACACTCTGATTACTGTGGACCCAAGACCCTTTCCCTCTCTCCTCCTTCCTCCCTCCTCCGCCTTCCTCCCTCCTCCCTCCTCCCTCTCTCCCTCTTCAGCTCTTTCTTCTCTTTTCCTCTCCCTGCTTTTCTTTCTCCCTCCTCTCTTTGCGCCTCCCACTTTTCTCCTATTCCTCCATCTGCCGACCCTTTCCTCCCCTCCAGCTGCGCACTCTATGCTCCTTCCTTGCTCTCTGCTTCTTCTCTCCTCTGTCTTTGGGCTACTCTAGTGGCTGAGCTCAGGGAGGGGATATGAAATTCATTAGTTGCCACATTGCAGTGGGATTAAATCACTCTGGCCGCTTCTCCGGCATCACTCTTCTCTCTATAGGGCCCTCGCAGAGCTACAGGCGCCTCCTGGAGCCCTTCAGTCCCGCTCCCCGGTCTTGCCTTGACTCTACCCCAGCGCCTGTTGACCAGAGCCAGGCCCCATCCCTCATCCTGAGCCCATGGTGGGTGGGCGTGGAGGTGGCTCAAAGCCTGCTCACTCCAGCTTCTCCTCTAGAGGTTTCCCTCCCAGCCTCTAAGCCCAGAATTGGGCCCTGATTTGACCAAGGGAAACCACGCTTTTTCTTTTCTCCCTTGACCCCTGAGCCTATCTTCGGGTACCCTGCTGCCTTCCTGTGCCAGCTTCTGTGCCAGCCCTGCCAGGTCCCTCTACCGCCCATCTTTTTCCTCCCTGGTCACTCACGCCTCTTGCCTGACAGCTTCTGCTCTCACAGAGTCCCCAAGCCACCCTCAGAGGAGTGATCTAAATTACTCTGGCTTCCCCTTTAGACTAAAAGCTCAATGAGGGCTTACAGTATATCCCAGCACCCTGCAGGCCTGGCATTCATTTGACAAATATTTATTGAGCACCTACTATGTGGGAGGCACTATAGTAAGCTCCAAGGGTATAGCTGGGAACAAAACAGGCATCATTCCTGTCCTTCTTAGGTGTTCAGTCCAGTGGAAAATACAGGAATAAACAAACACATAAATGAGCTTAAGCATATCACAACTGGTGGTGTTATGAAGCAGGGAAAGGACCCGTAGTAAGTCCTTAATACATATTAAAGGAATGCATGAATCATGAATTAACTCCACTTTTTTTTTTTTTTGAGACGGAGTCTCGCTCTGTCACCCAGGCTGGAGTGAAGTGGCGCAATCTCGGCTCACTGCAACCTCTGCCTACCGGTTTCAAGTGATTCTCCTGCTTCAGCCTCACAAGTGGCAGGGACTACAGGTGTGCACCACCACACCTGGCTAATTTTTGTATTTTAGTAGAGAAGGGATTTCACCATGTTGGCCAGGCTGGTCTCAAACTCCTGGAATCTTATGATCCACCTGCTTCGGCCTCCCAATGTGCTGGGATTACAAGTGTGAACTACTGCACCCGGCAAACTCCACTTTTTTTTCTATTTCCTTTCCTACTTTGCTTTCCAGCCTGAAGGCTGGTCTGGTCTGTGCCACCTAAAAATATCTCTAATTATATCCTGTCCTAAATTATTCTCTCATTTGTTCCTCTTGTATTATTAGTTTTGTCTCACAATTAATAATACTAATAAATTTCCATGCATTAAATGGCTATTATGTGCCAGGCAATATATTAAGAACCTTAATGTATGACCTCATTTTAATTTTTATTTCTATTTTAAAGGAAACTGAGACTCAGATTAAATAACCTGTCAAAAGTTACACAGCTAGCACCCGGAGAAGACCCATGTCTTATACTTCTTCACTGCCCCATGGGGCCAGGGGCACCCAAGATCCCACAAGAGAAGCTGGAGAACCAGGCTGGTGGGGATTGGGGGACCTGGAGACACAACCCCTGCTAGTCCAGCAAAAGTGAGGTTGGCACCCTCCCCACTCTGTCAAGGATTCTGCCCTGGTGCCCTCATACACACTCTGCCACCCGAAACAAAACAAAACAAAACAAAAAAACTCTGACTCTGATCTCCGGGCCATGCCGCCCACCTCCCAGTGCCCCCACCATCTTCACCTTTATGTTTTCCTGCTGTCCCTCCCTTCCATCAAGGTCTGCCCACAAAAGCAGCAGGAGCAAGGCATTCTGGCTCCTTCTCTTCTTGTAAGACAAGGCTTTCTTTTCTAAAAGCCTTCCTTGGGTTTATCCCATTCATCTCCAGCTCGAGCTCCTCAGTTCCTCCAGACCCACTTCCATTTAGCCCTGGATCTATTCTGATAAACAGCTCCACCCCACGTGCTACCTACTGACCCATCTTAATAACTATACACGCTCATTAGCACCGCATTTATAAAAAGGGGCTTTCCCACCATCTATAATTAAACTCTGGGCTCCACAGGTGGCTGGGATGGTGAACACCACCTAGTCTTTACACTCTCCGTCAAGGGTCCAGTGCAGGGCCTCTTGCCACTGTATAATTCATTCTTCACCAGAAGCAAGAGTTCTTACTTTTTAAATCAATTTTTAATAATTATAATTTGCATAGAGTGACAGGTTACAAATAGGTACCCATTTGAAGTATACAGCTTGACAAACTTTGACACATATGTATGTATATATACCCACGCAACCACCACCCCAATCAGGTATTGAAAAATGTTTTAAATTGACAAAAATTATATATATTTAGGTTATACAACATAATGTGTGTATATATATAACATGAATTAATTCCGCTTTTTTTTTTTTTTGAGACGGAGTCTTGCTCTGTCACCCAGACTGGAGTGAATATACAATTATAATATACAATAACAATATACAATATATACAATTACACACACATTGTAGAATGGCTGAATTGAGCTAAATAACATATAAATTATCTCACTTCTCATTTTTTGTGGTGAGAATACGAAATCTATTCTCTTACCAACTTTTAGTACACAATATATTGCTATTAACTACAGTCACCATCATGTACAATAGATCTCTTGAACTTACTCTTCCTCTCTCAGTGAAATTTTGTATCCTTTGACCAACATTTCCCCAAGACTTCCACCCCTATCTAGCCCCTGGTCATTGCCATTCTGCTCTCTGCCTCTATGAGTTCAACATTTTTAGATTCCACGTATAAGTGAGACCATATGGTATTTGTTTTTATGTGCCTGTCTTGTTTCACTTAACATAATGTCCTCCAGGTTCATCCATGTTCATGCAAATGACAAGGTTTCCTTCTTCTTTAAGGCTAAATAATATTCCACTGTGTACTTACAGCACATTTGCTTTATCTGTTCATCAATCAGTAGATACTTAGGTTGATTCCACATTGGCTATTGTGAATAGTGCTGCAGTGTACATGGGAGTGCAGATATCTCTTTGACATACAGTAGTCCCTTCTTATCCAAAGTTCTGCTTTCTGTGGTTTCAGTTACACACCATTAACACCAGCCTGAAAATATTAAATGGAAAATTACAGAAATAGACAATACTTTTTTTTTTTTTTTTTTTGAGATGGAGTCTCGCTCTGTCCCCCAGGCGTGCAGTGGCATGATCTCGGCTCACTGCAACCTCCACCTTCTGGGTTCAAGCGATTCTCCTGCCTCAGCCTCCTGTGTAGCTGGGACTACAAGTGCCCACCACCATGCCCGGCTAATTTTTGTATTTTTAGTAGAAACAGGGTTTCACCATATTGGCCAGGCTGGTCTCGAACTCCTGACCTTGTGATCTGCCCATCTCAGATCCCAAAGTGCTGGGATTACAGGTGTGAGCCACCACGCCTGACTGACAATTCATAAGTTTTAAATTGCGTGCTGTTCTGAGTAACGTGATGAAATCCTGCACTCTCCCACTTCATCCGACTGGGGATATGAATCCTCCCTTTGTCCAGCATACCCACACTGTAGACGTTACTTAGGAGCCATCTCAGTAATGAGATCAACTGTCTCGGTACAGCAGTGTCTGTGTCCAAGTCACCCTCATTTTACTTAATGATGACCCCAGAGCACAAGAGTAGTGATGGTGACAATTCAAGTGTGCCAAAGAGACACCATAGAGTGCTTCCTTTAAGTGAAAAGGTGAACGTTTTCAACTTAGTAAGAAAAGAAAAAATATTGTAGGCTGAAATTGCTAAGAGCTATGATAAGAAGGCAGCTTCTATCTATGAAATTGTGAAGAAGGAAAAAGAAATTCATACTAGTTTTGTTGTTACACCTCAAATTGCAGAAGTGATAGCCACAGTGCATGACAAGTACTTAAGTACTTGTCCCCTGTCCCCCCATGGATAAGCGGGGACCACTACACTGATTTCCTTTCCTGTGGATATATATCAGTAGTAGATTTCTGGGTCACGTGGTTGTTCTATTTTTAAGTTTTTTAACGAATCTCCATGCTGCTTTCTGTAATGGTTGTACCAATTTACATTTCTAAGGGTTCCTTTTTTTCCACATCCTCACCAACTTTGGTTATCTCCTGTCTCTGTGTGTGTGTGTGTGTGTGTGTGTGTTTGATAACAGCCATTCTAATAGGTGTGAGGTGATAGCTCGTTGTGGTTTTACTTTGCACTTCCTGATGATCAGTGATGCTAAGCGTTTTTTAAATATGCCAGTCAAATGTAAAATATTTTCATCACCATGAAAAATTTCATGTCATGTCACTTGCCCTAACCCAAAACCTTTCAGTGGGATTCCCCAGTTTCTAGTAATAGTGGACAAGGTTATTTGGACCAAGTCTACCACTGAAAACAAGTAAAACTGATAGATAAATATAAAAAGAAATTTTTTTTGTTTAAAAACAAGAGCTAACAAGTGTTCGTGAGAGAGAAACAACCAACCAGACAAAATTAAAGGGAAATAATGGAAACCTCAGAGATGGAAACTAAAGGTTTGCCCCAAGGGTATTTGCTGGTCCCAGTAAATCTCAACTCTTGTTTTGATGCCTGCAAGGGAAAGAAGATAGAAATCAAAGCTCAGGCTGGGCCAGCTTGGTGGTTCTCGCCTGTAATCCTGGCACTTTGGAAGGCTGAAGTGGGCAGATCACTTGAGTTCAGGAGTTCAAGACCAGCCCAACCAACATGGCGAAACCCCATCTCTACTAAAAATAAAGTTAGTCAGGTATGGTGGCAGGTGCCTGTAATCCCAGCTATTCGGGAGGCTGAGGTGGGAAGATTGCTTGAATCCAGGGGGTGGAGGCTGCAGTGAGCTGAGATCGTGCCATTGCAGTCCAGCTAGGCAACAGAGCGAGACTCTGTCTAAAAAAAAAAAAAAAAGAAAAGAAAAAGAAAGAAAGAAAGAAAGAAATCAAAACTCAGGGTTTGAAGAAAGTGGAGAGATATCCATCCCTTCCATGAGCAAGGACCACAAAGGACAACACCCTTGGAGCAAAGGTGAACCCAGATTATACCAGGCTGGCAACAAGAAGGCAGAATTCTCATCACTGTGGTCCAAGGAACCTCAGTTCCTCGCACTTGATTTAAGGTGGTTTTAAATCAGCACTGGCCACAAGTGTTTGGCAAAGCGAAAAACAAACAAAGCCAAAAAAAAAAAAAAAAAAGAAAAGTTTCTCTAGAAGAAAGTCACCCTCATTCCTTGGATTTCAAATTATTCCATCAAATTATTTTTCAAGTATGATGAGCAGGAAACAAACAAAAATAAGCAAACATACCAGAAATAGACACCGTGCATAAGAACCCACAGATACAACAGACAAGAGAAACTAAACCGTAATAACATTAGGTTTTATAATTATCAGACACAGTATAAAACAATTATGATTACTATGCTTAGAGAAATAAAAGTCATGCTTGAAAATTTTACAGTAAATAAGAAATTGTAACATTTGATTTATATTTGGAAAAATACCAAGTCAAACTTCTAGAAATAACAGATTCGATTAACACAAACAAAAGCTCAAAAGATACAGCTGGAGGGAATTTGAAACTAGAAGACAGAAGAAATTATCCAAAATTTAGCACAGAGGGACAATAGAATGGAAATGATAAAAGAAACGTAAAGCTGAGCCATAGAGGACAGAATGAGAAGAACCAACATATGTTTAATTAGGGTTCCAGAAACACAAGAGAGAGAAATTGTCAGAGGCAATGTGTAGACAGATAACAACTGAAAATGTTCCAGAACTGATGAAAGAAACAAGTCTCAAATTTAAGGAGACAAATTCATCTCCAAAAGATAAACAGATATCCCCACCCAGACACATTATTGTGAAACTTGCGTAAATCCAAACACAAAAACAATATTAAAGATAGATTATCTTAAACAAAATATTTTTTTGTTTGATTTTTGTTTGTTTGTTTGTTTGAGACAGAGTTTCACTCTTGTTTCTTGTTGCCCAGGCTGGAGTGCAGTGGCGAAATCTAGGCTCACTGCAACCTCTGCCTCCCTGGTTCAAGCGATTCTCCTGCCTCAATCTCCAGAGTAGCTGGGATTACAGGCACCTGCCACCACGCCTGGCTAATTCTGTATTTTTAGTAGAGACGGAGTTTCTCCAAGTTGGCCAGGCTGGTCTCGAACTCCTGACCTCAGCTGATCTGCGCACCTCGACTTCCCAAAGTGCTGGGATTACGGCGTGAGCCACCGCGCCCGCCCTAAACAAATTTTTAATATGTTGAAGGAAAATAACTGCCCACTTAAAATTCTTTTCTCAGTAAAAATACATTTCAACAGTGAGAGTGAAATACAGATGCTTTCAGATGATAAAAATAAAGTGGAAAAACAATAAAAAAAAAGAGATGTATTTGCTACCAGCTGATTCCCACTAAAGGAAATTCTATTCTTTGAGCAGAAGGGAAATGATCTGGGTTGGAAAGTCTGAGAGGTAAGAAAGAATGAAAAGCAATAAAGTGGCAAATGTGTGGGTAATCCAAATGACCATCCACTGTATAAAACAGTAACAGTAATGTCTTGTGAAGTCTAAAGTTAAAAAATATAAAGGATTTCTCAAACTTGTAATGTCCAAACTGAAATCTCTGATATTTTCCTCCAGACCTAATCCCATTATATTCTTCCCCATCTAAATAAATGGCAACTTCATTTTATCAATTGCCCAAATCTTGGAGTCATCTTTGGTCTCTTCCTCTCATCTCTCACATCAGCAAATCCTGTTAGACCTACTCAGCGGTGTGCTGAAACTGGCCTATATTGACTCCCAAGAGCCAACAGTTACAAGTTTTAGAAATCTCGTCAGCTGATTGACATCCTGTTGGTAGCTTGAAATCAGCCATGATAGGAATATTTACATCACAGAAGTCAGCCACCCCCCATTCCCAAGAACCAGTTGTTAAACCCTTGCCAGCACACCACTGGGTTTACCTGCAAACTACATCCAGATTCTGATCACTTCTCACTACCTTCACAGCCACCACCCTAGTCCCAGCTACTATTGTTGCAATAGTCTCTCAAAGCATTTCCCCTCTTCCTCTCTTGCTTCTCTTCATTTCAGTCTCAACACAGCAGCAAGAACAATGCTGCTACTCCAGTGGCTTCCAATCTCAGAGGAAAACCCAAGGCTCTGGGCCCTTTGGCTTCCCCCTCCCCACTCTTACCTCTCTGACTATTAATCCTATTACTCACCCTTCATTCACCCAGACCCTCTCACTCCCTTCCTGTTTCTCAACCAATCCAGCACCCTGCTTTGGGCCTCAGGGTCTTTGTGTTAGGTTAGTTGCAAAAGTAATTGCAGTTTTTTGCCCTTGAAAGTAATGGCAAAACCCCGCAATTACTTTTGCACCAACCTAGTATCCCCTACTCCCTCTTTCTGGGTGTTCTTCCTAAGATCCTTCAGGGCTTTATCACATTTCACCTTCTCAGCAAGGCTGTCTCTGGCCACCCTACCTGAAATTGCAATACTCACACAAAACTTCTTAACCCCCTTTTGGCTTTATTTTCTCCCTAGCAGTGATTATTAACACATTATATATTTTATAGATTAACCTTTGTGTTATGTCCTCTAATTAGAATAACAGCTCCATGAGGTCAGGGCTTTGTCTGTTTCTGTTGGGTTATATCTTACATTACCAAAACCAAGTCTGAGAGATAGGTGCTCAATAAATCTTATCGTGTTGACCCACCCCAGGGGCATTTGAATTTTTTTTTTTTTTTTTTATCCAAAATGTGTTTATCGAGATGGTTTCCCACTCATCTTGATTCAGAGTGCTTTTAGTGCTGCTTCCTCCTAAAGGAACATCCTTCTGTTAGCCTTGCTTTTCCTCCTGTAGGCTGGCAGAGGACAGTGGAGCAGCCAACACACAAAACTACCGTTTGTGCATGGCTAAAGACTGTGGTGATTTTATAGCATCCTGGGCATTTCACATCCCTGAAGTAGGAATTGGGGCTCTGCACGAGGCGTTTCTTCTTGTGTTTCCTCTTCTCCTCTTCTGGGGAGGGATGAAGGAGATCCTTTGTGAGAGGCATGTTCTCGTGTGGGTAGGTCGTCACTGCCGGAAAGCCTGAATTTTTAAATTCAGTTGGGGTGGGGAAGGCTTTATCTGGGCTTTGTTGGCATCGTGGAGGCAATGTAAGGCCCAAATCTGCAAACTGGCAGCCTGGAGCCCAGACCAGCCCCAAAATGTGTTTTGTTTAGCCCACTAGACATTTTAAAATAAACTAAATTAGTTGTCAACATTCAAGAATGGGAGATTTCATCTTTAAAAATCCAGATTTCCAGCTTCTCTGGAAAAACCCAAAGTCCTCACAATCCAGAGGCTTTGTTCCCACCTGGCAACAATCAGCAGCCCAGAGCGGCGCCTTCCCTCCTGCCCCAGCCTGCGCCCCACCAGCTCCCTTCCTGCATGTGCTGGGGCCTGCCTGCTCTCCCGGGCTTGGGCCTGTGTCTGTCTAAATGGTGAGGTCAAGTAGCAAGACCTCTGAATTGAAGTCAGGACCTCTGAGTTTGGTTCCTCATCTGTAAATAGAGATAACAACGATACCAACCCAGAAGGTGGTTATGAGACCTGTTGAGGCATCTGTGAAGGGACTGTGTGAGCTGCAAAGCCCAGAACACCCTGAAGGGATCACACTCCACATCATGTCCATTCATGTCAGCACATCAGGGGCTGCTGATGTCTCTCTATACAGGCCAGCCCTGCCTGAGGACCCCACCCAACTATTCCATGCAACCTCATTCTGCCTCTCAGGTAACATCTGGCTCCCGTGCAGACCGTGACCTGCTCACCCCTTTCTGTCCAAAGACCCCTGTCCAAGGACCCCTACCTAGCCCCCTTCCTGGCATGTCTGCTCTGCCACGCTGTCTTAGTGGGGTCTGTGCCGTGGGGTCTGTGTGTTCTCTCTGACAAGGCTCTGCTGTCCTGGGCCAGGAGCCATGCCAGCAAAGCCCCGCAGGTTGAGGCCAGAAGATAATCTACAGGATCCTGTGCAGGCGGACCCTGAGAGGCAGATGAGGGCTGTGGCCCCTCCGCTTGTGGTGCCCACCCGCACTGCCGCTGGAGCCGTGTGGCTCGCGCTGGGCTCGCTGCCCGAGACCAGGCGGGCAGGAGTGTGGTGAGGTGGGTACCACTTCCCCACCCGCGGTGGGTTTGGGGCGGGAACGCCGACCGTTATTGGAAGGCTTCAGGAATGTGTGGGGAGGCCACAGGAATGCCAGGGGAGGGGGAGATGGAGGGATGGCAGGGAGGCCAGCGTTCAGGGCTTCCACATGCCACGTCTTCGGGGCTCAGAATCTCAGCTTTGAGGAACCACGTGGTTACTTATTAGCTGTGTTGCCTAAGGCAAGTCACTTCATTTCTCTGAGCCTGGTTTCCTCTTCTGTGAAGACTTATTTATTTATTTATTTATTTATTTATTCATTTGAGACACAGTCTCGCTCTGTCGCCCAGGCTGGCGTGCAATGGTGTGATCTCGGCTCACTGCAACCTCCCGTCTCCCAGGTTCAAGCCATTCTCCTGCCTCAGCCTCCTGAGTAGCTGAGATTACAGGCGCGCCACCACGCCCAACTAATTTTGTATTTTTAGTAAAAACAGGGTTTCACCATGTTGGCCAGCCTGGTCTCGAATTCTTGACCTTGTGATCCGCCTGCCTGGGCCTCCCAAAGTGCTGGGATTACAGGCATGAGCCACCGCGCCCAGCGTGAGTTATTTTTGCCTACTCCCCAGTGTCGTGAGAATCCAGTGAGATTCTGTGAGACTCAAGTGAATTTAATTAATAAGAGTGGCTGCTGTTTGGCAGGCACTGTTCCAACCACTACACATGCATGAACTCGTTCACTCCTCACACAGGCTCACTGACATAGAGGCTGTTATTATCTCCATTTTACGGACGAGGACACTGAGGTACAGAAGAAAGGTCAAGGAATTTGCCTAGGAAGTTATAGTTTGTAAGTGGCAGAGCTGGGGTTTGAGTCCAGTAAGTGTAGGTGCAGAGGTCAGGGCCCCTGCCAAGCTCTTTCAATGTGTTTCCTCTGGAAAACATTGCTGAGACAATCCTAATATCTACATAAAAATATAAGGGTAGGGGCGGCGCAGTGGCTCACACCTGTAATCCCAGCACTTTGGGAGGCCGAAGTGTGCAGATCACCTGAGGTCAAGAGTTTGAGATCAGCCTGGCCAACATGAGGAAATCCTGTCTCTACTAAAAATACAAAAATTAGCCGGGTGTAGTGGTGGGCACCTGTAATCCCAGCTACTCAGGAAGCTGAGGCAGGAGAACTGCTTGAACTTGGGAGGTGAAGGTTGCAGTGTGCCAAGATCACGTCACTGCACTCCAGCCTGGGCGACAGAGTGAGACTCCATCTCAGAAAAAAAAAAAAATAAATAAAAGTAAGGGCAAAGTATTCACACGGATGGTGGGAGATTATTTCACTGGGGAAAGGAGGATTTGTTAACTCACCAGCAAGTGGAACAGTCAGGATGTCCTAAATCTCTTGAGCCCAGGGGGTTGCCTGCTCCTATGGGCAGTCTGGGATAGATGAGGCTCACAGCTCCCTGGGGAAGCTGGGACTCACAGACTAGGAAGAGAGAAGGAGTCTGGAAGGGAAAGCCTGCTATGTGTGAATGTCTGAGAGCCGTGGGAAGCTCAGAGAGGAGACACAGCAGGCAATTTCTGGAAAGACTTCTGGAGGAGGTGGTCCCTGAAAAAGAGAGTGAGGGTGGGAGTCCCCCAGGGGCCGCGGTTGTGGTATGGTTTGGGATCCTTCCTGCTGATCTTTATCACTGTTTCCTGAACCCCACTTGTCCTTCCAATGAACATCTGGCTGGGAGTTCCCAGATGTTCATTGGAAGGACAAGAGGTTGCCCTATAGTCTACAAGTGGTCCCGCCATTACTTCCATTAAATCCATTAATTCCATTAAATGGACAGAGGTAAGAGGCAGTGGTCTCTTTCAGCTTAGTGTTAACTGTGAATGGGCATGATCACCTGCCTCCTATGCTTCATTTTTTTTTTTTTTTTTGGAGACGGAGTCTGGCTCTGTCGCCCAGGCTGGAGTGCAGTGGCCGGATCTCAGCTCACTGCAAGCTCCGCCTCCCGGGTCTACGCCATTCTCCTGCCTCAGCCTCCCGAGTAGCTGGGACTACAGGCGCCCACCACCTCGCCCGGCTAGTTTTTTGTATTTTTTAGTAGAGACGGGGGTCTCACCGTGTTAGCCAGGATGGTCTCGATCTCCTGACCTCGTGATCCGCCCATCTCGGCCTCCCAAAGTGCTGGGATTACAGGCTTGAGCCACTGCGCCCGGCCATGTCTCCTATGCTTCATAATAACAACCTGGTTATTTAAAGTGCTCTCCTGATCACTGTCCTCCCAGGAGAGCAGATAGTAGCTGGAGGCTGCATCCTGGGGCTGGTGGCCAGGAGGAGGAGGAAGCAGGAAACAAGAATGCCATCTTCCCTCCCTGCTGGCCCTCTCCACTGCTGTCCTATACCATTGTTTCCCCCATTTTGGGCAAGGAGCCAGCTCAGGCTAGACGGTCCCGGGGCTTCCTGGGTGGGTTTCTCGCAGTGCCCGTCTGGTTCTGGCACCGCTTGAGAAGGTCTCCCTGGATACAGTCAGAGCAGAATGAGACACTTCTCAGCCCTGTGCTCTGGGGGTGTAGAGTCTGAGCTGAAGAGTCAAGCCTCTGCTGCTGCCTTGGTCTGTCCTCCATTTGTTTGTCTTCACACTCACCATGCAAGGTCCTAAGGTAGGGACAGAGTCCTATGCATGTCTCTCTCTTATGTCCCAAAGAGCCAGTAAGGTCCTGGGCATATGAAACACTTTTACTAAAACCTACTGTATTCATTAGGATATAAGTTCACGTGCTGTGACAGAAACCACAAATACAAATGCTTTAAGCAAAGCAGTTTATTTGTTGCTGGTATAAAAAGCATGGCAAAGCACCACAGTGTTTGGCTCCATAGAGTCAGCAAGTGCTAAGGTGCTTTCTACCTCATCCTCCCCTCTTTTCTAGCTGACTCTTGGTTTGCATGGTCCAAGAGGGCACATCCCCATACCAACTTTCCAGCTGGCAGGAAGGGAAGGGTTGTCAGAAGTAGCAAAGACCACCACTGTATATATCCTGTTGGCCACTTACTCCAATGTCCACACCTAACCCCAAGATAGGCTGGGAAATGTAGTTTTTATCCTGAGAAGGCAGAAGAAGGCATAGTTTAGGACACAGCTAGTAACCTATGTTACACTCACTAACCGAAAAATCTGAATATATTCAAAAGATAAAGTCATGTTATGAAATGAATCCAATTCAGATTTTCCTCAAACAATCAGCTCTCTAGCAAGTATTGTTCCCTTACTCATTCATTCATCAAACATTTCCTCATCTATAAATGGGACTGATAGTACACCTCCTGGGGAAACTGTGAGGATACTGAACGCACGAATACATGTAAATCTCCTAGGAGAGAGCCTGGCACATAGAAAACGCTGCCTCAGGGTTCACTCATAGTATTATTCCTTGGCATTGTCCTGAGTGCCGTAAGGATTAGAGGGTTGACTGAGACAAGATCCCTATTCTCAAGGAGTTCATTATCTATTGCATCAAATAAATATGAACACAAAGAACATCTCTACAACTGTAGTTCTCTGTGCAGGGTGTGCCGCAGTGTCCCCTGGGGCTTCACTCCCTCACAGTTTTCATTAACTAGGGTGGAGGCAGGGCTGGAACATCTGCATTTTATTAAAATCTACAAGAGGCTGCCCTCTAGTCTGATGGGTGGTATATGAATGTGAGAGCTCTAGAGAGAGGCTAATCTACTCCACCTGGGTCAGCCAGGGCCAGGGTAGGCTTCCCAGAGGAGGTGATGCCTGAAGGTTTCATGCAAAACGGGTGGGAACACCTTTTAGGTGGAAGGATCAGCATGCATTAAATCAGTGTCAATTTCTGGAAACCGCAAGAGGCAGTCAGTGCCCATGGAGCATTAGTTCATGAGGGGCGGGGGTGGAAGGACAGGGAAAAGACTGCCAGAAGTTAGAAAACAGAGAAATACACAGGAGCTTGACTGTAGCTCAGGGATCATTTTGTTTCTCAGACAGGATCTGACAAAGCTACCATCCCTGTATGCAGGAAGAAAATGAATACACACACAAAATCTCACATGCGATTTCAGGAGATTCATAGACACTGCCCCCAAACCAAGCCCATCCACTGATGGTGAAACCACTGTCAAGTGTGACACACTGAGATATGGACTACAAGGAGAACCTGGTAAGGGGGATATTAGCGAGTTCACTTTTGGACAAGTTGAATTTGAGGTGTTTCAAAAAAAAATTTTTTTTTTGAGACAGAGTTTCACTCTTGTCGCCCAGGCTGGAGTGCAGTGGTGTCATCTCATCTCACTGCAACCTCCGCCTCCTAGGTTCAAGTGATTCTCCTGCCTCAGTCTCCCAATAGCTGGGATTACAGGCATGTGCCACCATGCCTGGTTTATTTGTTTGTATTATTAGTAGAGACAGGGTTTTGCCATGTTAGCCAGGCTGGTCTTGGACTCCTGACCTCAGGTGATCTGCCTGTCTCGGCCTCCCAAACTGCTGGGATTACAGGTGCCCGCCCGAGGTGTTTCAAATTTGACATCCAAGTGGAAATGTGTAGCAGGCGGGTGGGTGTACCAGTGTGGAGTTTAGGTGAGAAGGGTAGGCTGGAGACAGAGATCTGGCTCATCTGTAAGTTGGTGGTAGCTGAAGTCATGGGAGTTGCTGGGACAACCTAGAGGTGTGTGGGGTGAGAAGAGCATCAGGATTCAAACACACAGGACTAACCTTGGCTGCTTTAAGAACACCCCACCAGGTAAAGCAAACCCTGGTTAATAAACGATTTCAGAGTGGGAAAGACAGGGATGCTACCCGTGGGGGTAGGGGATGACATGAGCTAGGACAAAATGAGGAAGGGGTGAAAGGCGTCATTGTCGCTGTTCCCAGTTCAGGTATAATAGGCTTGTGCGATCATTTGAGAGTCTTTGAAGCAGATAGGATTCCACAATTCTCTGGCTGAGGGGCCAGCTGCCTTGGCAGGACGGGGGAGCCCAGGAACACTTCCATTGTCCCTCAAGGAAGTTCAGGCACGCTCCTCCTTCCTCTGGAGGGAGTTTCTGAGAAATGCCTGTTCCGGTCAGCATGGCGGGACCCGGTGACTTACCCTTTGCCGTGATGCATCCCACATGAGAGTGACAGTGGCAGGGCTCAAAGCCCTCCCACCTCTCTCCACTTGCACTTTTTTATGTTTCTTTATGAAAAGCCTCGCCAGAGGATGCAAGCTGAAACACATTTAGCTAGCGATTTAATAGAGGACTTCCTTTAAAAGAATAAAATTATTCCTTTTGAGGACTGTTATAGAAAACACTGGACATGTGTTCACCATATTAAAAGGCTGTGGTTCTTTAGGAGGGGCAGGAAATTTTTCTGAAGTGCTAACTTACATTCCTCACCAGAATTCCCTCCTCTTTTGCTCATGCTTCCCAAAGCCTCAGGACAGGGTTGTATTAGCAGAGAAAAAAATCACTGCACCCAGCTTTCATTCCCTTGACTAGATAATATAGATTAGGTAAAAGATTTGGGAGAAGAGTATCGTAAGGCCCCCTCCCCTTGCATGATTGACGTCTCCTAACTCAGGTGTACAGGGTGAAGGAGAACAAGAGAACACAGACATTGGTGAGTTTTAGAGAAGTGAGCCCTGCACCTATTTCTTCATTCATGGACCAAACTGAGCCCCAGAGCGGGACTAAATGCCAGGAGAGAAGAGGGATCCAAGAACAGGGGGATCTCTGCCTTCTATATCTGGACAGCCCCATGGGGCAACAAGCTCTCAGAGAAGAAGTGCTGCGTGAAGTTCCCAGGCAGGTAATACACTATGGGAGGAAGCAGATGATTTCCTCATACATAATCTGTTTATTCCAGTGTGTGGTGAAGCTTCAGAGTCTTTGCTGAGTAGCAGAGAAGTGACAGGGGGAGCCACTAACCTGAAGGGACCATGGGGCAGCGACAAGGAACATCTTTTCCCATCTGATAAGGCCACCAGCCAGGATGAGGCAGAGCGATGGAGGTCTCAGAGGATGCCTCTGTAACAGGTGACACTGAGTTCCAAGACCTGGACTCATCCCACCCTATAAATTAGACACGACCCTGGGGAAAAGGGGGTTGATTCGTGAGTTGACCAAGACAAAGATTCTGCCAACCTAAAAGACTGAAAAGTCAAAATAAAAACTGAATTTCTATGTATTTTACTTTTTCTTTGATTTTTTCTTTTTTTTTTTCTTTTTTTGTGTGTTATGTTAGTTTTCCAGTCTGAATATGTTCATAAAAATTTAATTTCTTAAAGAAAATAAAGGAAAGTCACATTTCTTGCATACATAAATTGGAACCAAAATCCATACATTTAAAATCATGTATATGTATAGATATAACAAACTGGCCTTAAAAAAACCTGGGACTTTTGGAATATATATAAGACAAGTGGTTATTGTACAACAAACCTGAGTCCTTAGGTGTCTTTAAAAAGAAGGGGAAAAAAAATACAAGTCCACTCCCTTAAAAAACAAACAAACCAACAAACAAACCAGGAGAAAGAAAGTCATTGTAGCGCCAGTAGTCATTTTCTAAACATTTCACTGAAAAAAAAAAATCCCTTGAATCTAGCCATTCATTCATCTCAGGCAAATATGGAAAACTTGGCAGAATGAGCAATGAAGAAAGAAGTTACCAGAATAGGGACTGGGGATGGAAAATATTTTGCAATTCTGCAGTTGTTGCCACTTCTGTTGGTGTAATGGGTCATGAATGCAGCGTGTTCTGGTGCCTGCTGGTAAGGGGGGCCCAGCAGAGACTCCAGACACAGGCTCCCTTGACCTTTGTGTATTTAGCGCCCTGCCGCCTTGATGTCTGGAACAGCCGCCTCACCCCGATGAGTCCCGTCCCACCACCCCCTGCACCCTCCCTAATTTGTGAGGTGGAGCTATGGAACCTTCTGCCATCAGGGGCCTCCCACTGGGACAGGCTGTGCACAGATTTAGAAAATATGCTTGCTGGGGAAGAGCGGGCCCTGGCTGTTTGTTCACTGTCTCAACACCTCAGTAAGGAGAAGAGGGCTTTGGCTGCAGGAGGAACATTACCAGATCATCTGGACCATAAACACTGGCTCATGCCCCAGGGGAAACTGGGGACTTCCCTAATCCTCAAGCGGAGAGGGTCTACTCTTCCAGCAGGAGACAGGCTAGTGCAGAAGAATGGACAGAACAGAGAGGATGACTACCCATCCCCAGTCTCAGGGTTTCTTGTCAAATTCAGGAATATTTCTGAACTCATTAGCCTATCACCTCTGACCTTGAGGGAACGGAGAATAGAAACACCTTGGGTCCGGGCATTCGTTTCTGTCTCCCTTTCTCCCCAGCTTTCTGTCTTTTAGATAAAGAAACAGAGAAGGAGTCAGTTGTGTAATGATCAGACCTAATCAGGCAATGACACAGGCTCTTTTATTTTATTTTTTTTCTTCTTTTTTAAGAGAGGGGCTCCCTCTGTCATCTAGGCTGGAGTACAGTGGTGTGATCACAGCTCACTGCAACCTTAACCCCCTGGGCTCAAGCGATTCTCCCTCCTCAGTCTCTTGAGTAGCTGGGACTACAAGTGCACACACTACCATACCTGGCTAATTTTTCTTTTATTTTTTTGTAGAGACAGGGTCTCACCATGTTGCCCAGGCTGGTCTCAAACTCCTAGGCTCAAGCGATCCTCCTGCCTCAGCCTCCCAAAGTACTGGGATTACAGTTGTGAGCCAACGCACCCAGCCAGACAATGAGAGTTTAAATAGCAATGTCTACATTTTCCAGCAATTACTATATGCCAGGCCCTTGATGTGGTGTAGTCTATCTTCTATAATTCCCTTAACAGCCTTGTGAGGTAGGGACAATTATTAGTTTCATTTTTCAGAAAAGAAAGCCAAGGCACACAGAGGCTAAGTAACTCAACTAAGGTTGTATAACTGTTAAAAAGTAAGCTGGGATTTAGACCCAGGTCCATCTGACTCCAGAGCCCACATGTTAACACCTACACTCCACTATTTCCTAGAGAGAATGCAAAGAGATGCATAACATAGAGAAAGCTAGGGAGATAATGGGAGTAGTGTGTGAAATGAGAGGAGGAAGAAAATATATTTTAAAATTGTAGATGGTATCTTTAGGAAAAGGTAGAAAATTCCATTGTTGAAAATGGAGATGCTGTTCCTATGTTTGGCAAATATAGACATGGAGGTCATGGATGCAAAAAACTGGTGGAAAAGGGAAATTGGAGTAGGTACATGGAGGTCATGGCTGCAAAAAGCTGGTGGAAAAGGGAAGTTGGAATAAGTGAGTTGGAAGGTTGGGACTGCACCAACTTCCTCTAAATAAAGGAGGGAGCGTGCGTCCTTCTCCGTGTCCCAGCCCAAACCCAATTCTAGACTAATTCATAAACCTTCTGATGAACCATACTCTCCACTCTATCCAACCCCACCAAACTTCAGACTGAACGCACCAGCTTCCAGGAAAACAGCAGGGTGGACAGAGCCCTGAATCACAGCTCCAAGGGAAGATGCCAAGGCTACCCTGTTTCCAGAAGCCAGTGGAAGGAATGATACACAAAGGAAGAGAGCCAACCTATTACCTGGCTATTCCACCTGTGTGATAGCCTGGCTCTCTGTCCAGTCCATCTGTGGACACCTGTTCAAAGTTTTGCTCTTCAGATCTCCCTGAAGAGTCTGAAGGGACTGAGGGGTTCCATGACTCTCCAGGGGGTAAAAGTTTTGGTGAAAGATTGAGCAAGGATAACTAGCTGCTTGGGAGACAGACCTGGCTTAAAATAGGGCTGACTTCTCCAATTGTCCTGTCCTTTGTGCAGCAGTTTAGTTAAAGAAACTTGCCAACAGGATACCCAGAGGACACGGGGTAGTGAGGATCTTCTCAGAGACAGTGGAGACAGCAGAAAAAACAATGGACCAGGAGTGAGGAAAGCAAACTGCCCCCAGGCCCCAGGCCTGCTTACTGCCAGTGGGACCTTAGGTAATCTAACTTAGCTGGGGTTATTGAAAGAGAATATCATAGCCCAGATGGCTTAAACAGCAGTCATTTATTTTCTCACAGTTCTGGAGACTGGAAGTCCAAGATCAGGGTCCAGCATAGTGGAGTTCTGGTGAGGACTCTCTTCCTGGCTTGCAGACAGCCGCCTTCTCACTTCTCTCTTTTCCTCTTCTTATGAGTTCACTGATACCATCAGATTAGGACCCTACCCTTATAACCTTATTTAACTTTCATTACCTCCTAAAAGCCTCATCTCCAAATACAGTCACATTGGGAGTTAGGGATTCAACATATGAATTTGAGGGGAGAAGGGGCACTATTCAGTCTATAGCATGCTCTTTCTGAGCCTAAGTTTTCTCATTTTCATAGTGTCTTGTTCTCAACACCACCTACTTAAGGGGCATTGCCTGTCCTCCTTCATACCAGTTATTTTGCTCTTGTGTGAAGATAATTTAACTTTTCACTTTCCGAGTTCTTTTACCTAAGCTGTTCACTAGAGACTCCTAACTATTCTATAAGAGGGGAAAAGAATGTATTAATAAACGGTGCCAGCTAAGTGTTGCTGCATAAGATACCACCTCAAAAGTTAGTGGCTTAAAATAACAAACCACTTTATTACATCTTGAGATTTTGTGGGTCAGAAATTCGGGCAGGGCTTGGCTTGGTGGTTCTTCTGTTCCATGTGTTTTTTCCTGAGGTCACTTCAGTATTCAGCCGGTGATGGGCTGATCAGGAGAGTATAAGACAGCCTCACCCACATGTCTGGCACCTTGGCAGGCTGGCTGGGAGGCTGGGCTCAGCAGAGACTACTGACCAGAGTGCACACTCCAGCACGGCAGTCTCAGGGTAGTCAGGCTTCTTACAGAGAGGCCCAGGGCTCTCAGAGAGTGTTTAGAGCCACCTGGAAGGAAGCTGCAAGCTTTCTTATTACACACCTTGAAAGTTCCAGAATATCACAAGTGCCACATTCCACTGGTTAAGCAAGCCACTAAAGCCAACCCAGATCTCAAAAGAAGGAATAGCAAACATTTTGGGCCCTCTTCAATTTACCACATATCCCCATTTTCTAGAAGGAATAAGTGGGGCACACAGTGCTCACTGACAGCTTCTCAGTCACAGAGTCCTTAGATACTACATTCATTTCTTATTGCTCCTGTAACAAATTACCACAAGCTTAGTGGCATAAAACAAGACAGATGTATTCTCTTATAGTTCTGGAGGTCAGAAGTCCAAAATGTGTGTCATACGAGGAAATAAAGAGCTGAGTTTCTTCTGGAGGCTCTAGGGGAGAAGCTGTTTCCTGGTCTTTTCCAGCTTTTAGAGGCTACTTGCTGCATTCCTTGGCTTATGGCCCCATCCTCCATCTTCAGTGCATCACTCCAACCTCTGCTTCCGTCACCACACCTCCTCTCTGACTTTGACCCTCTTGCCTTCCTCTTGTAAAGGTCATTGCAATTACACTGGGCTCACCTGGATAATCCAGGATAATCGCTCCATCTCAGGATCCTTCATCACATCTATAACATCTCTTTTGCTGTGTTAGATAACATGTTTACAGGTTTGGGGGATTAGAATGTAGACATCTTTGTGGGACGGGGTGGGGATGGGGGTGCATTATTCTATCCACCACAGATGCTGAGCCAGAACTAAAACACAGATCCCTGGCTCCCAGCTCACGAGGTGCCTCCCCTGTTAGCATGAAAAAAGGGCTGTATCAGGTAGTGATCAACTCAAAGCACAGTGTAACTGACCAACCCCCAAACTCAGGGGCTTGAAACCGTGTTTATTTGGACACAAACCTACAGGTTGTTGGGTGGTTCTTTTCATCTCCCCTGGCCTTGCTCACATGTTTGTGGGTCAGCTGGGATAATAGGTAAGTCAGCTATCCTGGACTTATTTTGCATGGCCAGGCAGAAGTGTAGTCCAGGAAGAAATATGCAAGCACTTTTTAAGGCCTCTGCCTGACTCACATCTGTTGACATCCCACTGGTCAAGGCAAGTCAAGTTGCTGGCCAGTGTCAGGTAGGAAGGCATTATAAAATTTCATGGCAAAGGGTGTAAATACAGAGCAAAGAATTGGAACGCTGAATTATTTTCCTATCTCAGGACCTCTGTGATATGGCAGTTTCATCGCCAGGTGTCAGCAAATACTAAGTTGACCAAAGAGCATTTGTTATGGGCTCAAAAGCATCAGAGACCTTGTGGCACTCTGTATTTTCCTAAGATGGTCACACCGACACATTTATCCCAACCCACCTGCTCTTCTTGTAACTGATACTCCTCCCACTCAGAGGCAGGGTTTACATTCTCTTAGGTCATAAAAAAGGGCTCAGCTTCTGGCTGGCTCTCTCTGTCTCCAGATGCTCACCTTTGGAACCCAGCCACTATGTTGCAAGGAGGCCCATGCCACATGGAAAGATACACTTGAAGAGGAACCAAAGCCTTCTCCCAACAGCCAGTGCCAACTTGCCAGCCATGTGAGTAGGCAGCCTTGGAAGTAGATTCTCCAGCCCCAGTCAAACTTTCAGACACTGCAGTTTTGGCTGACATTTTCACTACATCTTCGTGAGAAAGACCAAACCAGAACCACCCAGCCAAGCCACTCTGATTCCTGATCCATAGAAACAATGTGAGACAGTCCATGATTATTGTTGTTTTAAGTCATTAATATTCAAGGTGATTGTTATGTAGTTTTAGCTAATATAGACCTATTCATGAGGCTTAGGACAAAATGAGGATAGACCCAGTTTGGGGGCTCCAGGAACCTAGAATCTCTAGGTGACCAAGCAGACATTAATGGAATCAACAGCATATGGTAAGTATTTAATCCAGTCAGAATACACTAGCAAGAAGGGTGGGTCAGGGATAAGCTGACCATATCTTTCCAACTCAAAACTGGGGCAATTGACTAACGGTAGACCATTGTAGCTTGGAATTGGTTCAAAATATTTGAATCAGGGCTGACCGCAATAGTATATAAGATATATGGTCACTTTGTCCAGAAATTGTTCTGCCCAGTTGGGGCTTTGAGTGATCTGGAAGAGCTCCCTGATGTGATAGCAATTATGATGGGGAAACAATATGACTATCTGAGGGTTTCTGTCCATTTCCCTCTTTCCTGCCTGGGAAAGCGGATACTCAGTCGTCGTTTCCTTTCCTCTCTCCAGGGAGGGTCTTGCCTAGCCAGGTTGTATATGTAGGGTTTTTTTTTGTTACAGAATCAGGAGGAAAAGAGAGAAAAAAAGGAGAAGGGTTGTGTGGTTAGAGCTGGAAAAGGAGTTTGGGAGGTGGGAGTTTTGGAAAGGAGTGGTGCCGGATCAGATCTGATATGTACAGAAATAAATGGGAGAGAAAAATTAGGACCTTGAGAAGTACTGTTCTGGCCTACCCCATCCTCTTCATTGCATTGGAGAAGGTGTACAGATAACTTGAGTTTTTTAAAAATACTTTTTGGTTGCTGGACTGAGTTTATTTGGTGACAACCACTTTGAGACTGGACCATGTGGGTGATGGGGCTCCAAGTGTCTCTGTGATGAGTAGCAGAGAGGAACGGGGTGTGGTGGGTGGCTCTGGGCATATGAGACAGTCGGTCAGCGGCTAAGAGGCTGGAAGCCAAGGAACTGTTCATTTGTTCCGGAATTGAAAGTCAGTGTGACTTACAACCTGCAGAATTTGGGCTGTCCTAGGCCCAGGTGTGTCCAGATGAGAGCAAGGAGCTCAAAGGCTCGGGGCTTTTAGAAGCTTTGTTTGTGGCGTCACTGCCCACTCCGGTGTAGCCCCGGGATGGAAGGGGCTTGGCACAAGCTTAACCTTCTGTTTCTCAAAACAGAGGGAGCTGGGGCTGGAGGGAGAAGAGGTTTGCTGGGCGTGATAGTGAACTCGGAAGTACAGAAGTAAAGACAGGAAGGAAAGAACTACTGAGAGAGAGGGGCGCGTAAAGAGCTGCCTCAGGTTCCTGAAATATTCCAAGGGATTGTGAGTTCCCCAAGAGCAGGGACTGACTGTTATTCATGTTTGTTCTTCAGACTTTACATCATGCCTGACATGTAATTGCTTCATAAATAATGTAGAGGGAGAAAAGAAGGGAGACAGGGAAGGAAGGTGGGAGAGAGGCAGGCAAGGAGAAAGGGAGGGAACAAGGGAAGAAGGGAGGCAGGGAGGGAAGGAGGAAGAGAAGGAGGGAGGCAGGGAGGATGGGAAAGAAGGAGGAAGAGAGAGGTTGGTTGGTTTTCTAACTTCCTCTCAAAATTATTTGGCTACCTAATTCAAACATAACATTATTCTCACTGACATCTAATTTCTCCTGGAGCCAGAGCTGGTATAGGGGACCCCGATGTCAGTCTTAAAATTCTAGAATTCTGGAGCTCAAGTCCTTTTGTCTCCACTGATCCAGCCTCCTCTCTCTCAGGTGAGCTGCTGACAGAGGGTTAGGAACCATTTGGAATTGCACAGACCTGGATTCAAATCCCCACTCCATCACTTTAGTCTTGGCTACTCAAGCAAATTCCTTAAACTCCTAACAGAGGCCCAGATTCCTGTAACAGCAGCACGGATCCTTGCTGCAATGAAGATTAAGCAGAATGTGTCACTGAAAATGAAATTAAATGAGAAACCCCTAACCCAGTCCCTAGTTCATGGATCTCAGGAAGGGCCTGCAGGCTTCCTTCTCTCTGGTGGATAAATGCAGCCCCTGTTCACTTTCCCTGCCCTTTGACTGTCCCTTACCCTCTGATCCCTCCAAGCTGCCCTTTTCCTCCATCCTCCTTGTCTCTAACCCTGTGTCCTCCTGGACTTTCCTGGTTTGGTTACTGCTCGCTGGAGCTGCTTTCCCCTGCTGCATCTGTCTCTCGCTCCAGCTTAGCCTCCTTGGTAGGGTACCGGCAGTGTGCCTCCAGGAGGCTCGTGCCCTAGGAGGTGAGGGACCAGCAAGCAGCTCAGAGATGAGCCAAAAGGGATAGGACTGCCCATCCCAGAGCTTCTCTGGGGGTGAATACCCATGTCTTTCCAGCAGCTACACACAGCTGGTTATTCAGGAAAAAACAAAAAATAAAATTTAAAGATGTAGGCTCCTGCATCCCACAGCATTCCAGGGCTCTGCCTCAGTCAGGAAGAACCTCAGTCCTCCTGCAGCCTTGTGCCTCAGCCCCTCACCTTAGCCTCTGTGACTCCTTGGCCTCCATTCCCTCTGCCTCTGCTCTCCATGCCTCTGCCTGGAGCAGGGACCATCTTTGGAGACAGTGAGTGGGTCCTGAAGGTGGGAGAATTTCACAGGGTGCCCCAGCCCCGATCTGGGCATTTAGGCTAATCTCAGGAGAGTTGAATTCTGTTCTTAAAGTTGCACTGGGCAAGATATGCCCATAAGAAGGGGGTGAGTGCCTGCCTGATTTGGCAGAGGGTGACACAGGGACCCACAGCTGACCTGAGGACTAGTGTACCATGCTGTCAGGCAAAAACCCAGAGAGCCCAGGTCACATGTCAGAGAAAGGGCTTTAACACGGGATTCTTAGACCATGGAGCCCAAGGCTCACCCCCATGCAAGGGAAGGAACAATACACCATGGGGACAAAGGCTTCTGAGCCCTTTAGTTAATGGGACAAAAGCCTTCAGGAGGAATGAGATCACAGCCTGCTTTCTGTCCACCGTGGGGCACCCGTGCACTTCAAGAAAGGCCCAGGAGGCGCTGCCAGCACAGCTCTGTCCAGGGTGAGGAGTGAGTGGCTTGCAGAGGAGCCACTCCACACGATGCCCTGGCAAGCCCCTGTCACATTCCAGAGCACAGAGGACCACGAACTCCCAGATGGGCTCAAGGTATGCGGGGCTGGCACGCAGCCCAGGCATTTCCTCCCCTCCCATCCCTCTTTCTCGTTTCTGCATCCTGGGGCTAAAGGTTCTGCTGGAGCTTCCATCTCTCTTCTCTGCAGAGGGAGAATAGGGAAAGGAGTGGGTGTCAGCTGGGAGAAATTTCCACTCAGTTTAATGTTGCTGGAAATCCAGACATCTCTAAAATATGGGCTGAGGACCCCCACGTGCCCAGCATTGTGCCAGCCAGCCCCAGAATGCAGAGATGAAGAAGACCTGTCTACTGAGGACAGAGGAGACTGCTTGTGAATGTGTCCTTGACAGCCACATTGGCTGGGCACATGGAAGAGATCAGAGGAGGCAACGTCAGTGAGGGTTCTGCACCACTGTACCCTGCAAGCTGCCTGAGGGTGGGTCCACCTCTGCTTCTTTGCCACCGTTGCCTAGCACAGTGCCTGGCCTGCTGGAGGAGCTCAGTACACATTTGCTGAGTGAATTAGCGGAATGAGGTAGTTCAGGAAGGCTTTCTGGAGGACAGAAAATCTGAACAGGGCCCAGAGAGGATGGGTGGAATTTGACCAAGCCAAGTAGAAGGGAGTGTATCCTGTGCAGCAGAGAGCCCTAAAAGAAGAGGTAAGGAAGGGGGCAGTCCACAGTAGGCGGTTCTAGACAGGGGCATGGGGAACAGCTCCTTTGTTACTCTCAGGATAAAGCCAGGCCCCCCGGTTCACTCACAAGATCCTTCTCATCTGGCTCTGCCCACCCTTCAGTACCGCCTCTTCCACAGCGCCCTGGTCCTCTACTCCAGCTGTCTCAAGTATTTGCAATCCCTGGGACAAGACCCTTGCTCTCTCTCCTCCAGGCCTGTGAACAACTCGCCTCCCCTCTGCCAGGAAGGCCTCCACCTGCACCTCTCCCTGTCTCTCCCACTCCTCCTGACACCGTTGATCTCTCCTGACACCAGTGGTCTCTCCTGGGAGGATCTCACCTTCTGAAGTTGGGTTGGTCGCCGTTCCTAAGTGCAACATGCCGCTCTCTGCTTGCCGCACGGTCATGCCATCCCCATGAATTGTTATTCCTGGGCTGTCTCCCCCTAGACTGGTCCTAGACTGGACCATGGTCATGCTCCTAGACTGGTCATGTTCCAGTGCACCAGACTCCCTACTCCGAGATGACCAATTACAGAGACAATTAACTATGACTTCAGCAGTGTGTGAGAGGCCGCCAGCATCAAGGGGGGCAAAGCACAGCCGTCAAAACAGAGATCACACGGTCCCAAACAGCCTCGACCCTGGCTCACATAAACCTTCTCATCTCTAAGTGGAAGAGGCAGGCTGATGCAGGCATAGCTTTCAAAGCTTTTCCATAAGATGTTAGTGATTTCTGATAACTCTTGGCAAGCATCCTTTGTGGCTGTGGATTTCTGATTAGCCTGTAAACTCCTCGGAGCTGAAGATCAAGTCCAATTCTCCTTTGTATTATCAGTTAAACATCACACTGGGCACATGGGAGGCTTAACAACGAATTATTTCTTTATTTGGTTAACTAATTATTCATTGATCAAACTCACTTAAGGCAATGTCATTATAATTTCCAGTCTCGACTTCAATCTTGAACAGGCTGCTGGAAGGGTTGTCACAGCTAGAGCTTATGCCCAGAAGATTACATAATGCCAGCAGCAGGAAATGAGAAGCTACAGTAGTAAATGGGAAGTCAGTTTCCAGCTAAATTCGATATGCTCAGAGGTAGAAAAGGCTTTAGGGAGCACCTAGCCCCCACCCTCACTTTATAAGATGGGAAACTGAGACTGTGATATGGAAATTATTTGTCCAAGGTCACAGGACATCATTTACTTGTTGGATCCAGTTGTTTGACCTTGGTCTTTGAGGTTCAGTGTTCTCTCCGTTATACCATTTCACCTTCCTCTACCACCAGCAAGAATCCTCCAACTGCCTATTCCCAAGAAGGAGCCTGCTAGAAAGACCATGGATATTTGTGTCAGACCTGAGTTCAAATCCTGATTCTGCTACTTAATTGCCATTCAACTAAGACAGCCTTGTATATGACTCAAATGACTCACTTGCAAAACAGAGAAATAGCACCTACTTTGGAGGGCTGGAGTGTGAATTACAGGTGGGACAATGTCTGCAGCGTGCCCAGCCCTGTGCTTGATACGGTGGCTCTCCACAAACGTCAGTTCTGCCCCTTCCTCTGGTTCTTGGAGTTGTTTTGCCTTCTCTGTCTTTTTCCTCTTAGAAAATCATAAGGTCGACTTAGAAGAGCCTCTCAGAGGTCTATTGGCCCACTTCCCTGCATGTATTTAGGGCTGATCCCCCTCTTCTCTCTAAAGCATTTCATCCTATCCTGGAACTTCACAGGAAGGCATTTCACAGTATAACTCATGCTAGTGGATAAAAGTTAGGTAAGGCCTCTCTTCTTCCTCCCATCTAGCCCAATCAATACTTCCTACTACAATTTAGGAATGAAGTAATTTTCTCTATTTTGCTTTCCAGGAGGATGCAAAACTATTTTTTTTCTTTCTTCCTTTCTTTTTCCACCATATCTGTTCATTTTTTTCTTCAATATCCTAATTTCTCCTCCTTTTCTCATTCCCCTGGGCTTTAGGAACTACCCCTACCCCTCTCTCTGTGCCCCTGTCCCTGTCTTTTCTTTTCAGATGGGCAGCAGACTGATAGCCCACATTATTTGGGCGGCCCCTCCCACATCCCACTCCTGCCCAGACATCTCAGTCCTGCTCAGTGTCCACCTCTGGCGGAGACCTTATCTCTGCCCACCACACCGCAGCTCCTGCTGCTGTCCTGGACAGACTGAAACCAAACAGCTGGAGTGAGCCTGCAGGCTGGATCCTCCTGGCTGGCTGACCCAGCTGCCTGCTCCCGGGAGAAGTAGGATGAGGGAACAGGTGGAAGTTGAGTCCGCCTTCCTAGCTCCTCTGACAAATGCCAAAGGGACCTGGTAGAGCCTCTTCCCATTCCACAGGATAGGTGCTACTAACTCTCCTTGTCCCAGACCCCTCTCCTTGACTGCGCTGGCCTCATTGCCAGAAAAATTCCAGGGCAGGCGGAGGCAATCTGCCTGGAAAACAAACCCGGTGCCCAGCTACTGCAGGATGGGCCAAAGGATTTCGGTGGAATCCCAAAACTCGCAGCGCCGACTGAATCTCGTAAATCAGGAGGGGCTTGTTGCTCTAAGCGGCCTGACCTTTCTTGTGCTGGTGGCTCCCTGCTTGCTTTTTGCTTCATTCCCGCTCCCTGTCTGGAGTTGGGGGGCGGGGTAGGGGATAAAGGGGGTGGGAGTGGTCAGGAACAGAGGGCAGGCAGCCGGAGGGGATTGATGGGCTGACTGAGCTGAGCATGAACCATCCCTCTGCCTGGCTGTGCCCTTCGACTTGGCTCAGACTAGAAGGCCTCATTGGTAATCCAGGCCAGGCCAGCCTGGGGAAGAGCAATGAGATATATTCGGTGCTTTTCAAAGCACCTTCATTTATTAATCCATTTTATCCCTCTGGCAGCCCTGGACAGACATAAGGTGACAGGCGGGCCTGAGGGCGGCAGAGGGCCCTGAGTCCGAGCTTGCATCCCTCCCAGCACATTGGCTCCCAGGCCCCTGCAGTCTGCTGCCTCTTGCATTGGGGACCACCCCCATAGAGAGCGGTGCCTTCTGTTGCTCCAGAGAGGAGACTTCCAGAAGCTTCCACACGCTGATCTCATACTGAGGTGCTTGAGAACATGGACTCTGGTTCAAAATCTGGCTCTGCCCTCTACCAACTGTGGTACCTTGGCCAAGTTCCTTAGCCTCTCTGGGCCTCAGAGCTAATACCTACCTCACAGGACTGTTAGGGTGACTAACAGAGTTTTTTTTAAGACAGAGTCTCACTTTGGCAGGCAGCAGTGCGATGGCATAATCTCGGCTCACTGCAACCTCTGCCTCTTGGGTTCAAGAGATTCTCCCACCTCAGCCTCCTGAGTAGCTGGGATTACAGGCACCTGCCACCACGCCCGGCTAAGTTTTGTATTTTTAGTAGAGATGGGGTTTCACCGTGTTGGCCAGGCTGGTCTGGAACTCCTGATGTCAGGCAATTTGCCCACCTTGACCTCCCAAAGTGCTGGGATTACAGGCATGAGCCACCGCGCCCAGCCTAATTGAATTAATACTTAGGAAGTGCTTAGAGCCGTACGTGATACATAGTAAGTCCCGTGTTGGTGTTTTGCTAAATAAATTGGTCTCAGCTTTGAAATATGGGATCGCACAGCTGCCAGCTCATCGTGCAGGTCTGGATAGCCCTCATGGGCTCCCTAGACCTCTTCTTCTCCAAGCTCTTCATTTGCTCAGTAAATATTTATCGAACACTTACCATGTGCCTCTGTGTTTGGCCTTGGGTTGGCTGTGTGAACAAAACAAAATGGTCTCAGTGCTCACAGGATTTATAATCAATGCACAAATCAATACATAATGTCAAATCGTGCTGTATACTACTGAGGAATCAAAACATAAGACACTGCAAGAGAATAACAGGCCAAACCTACTTGGGGGCTAAGAAAGGTCTATATGGGGAAATCACCTTTGAGCCCAGATCTGAAGGATGAGAAGGAGCAGATATAAGAGTTGGGTGGTGGGAAAGAGCATTGCAGGTAGAGGGACCAGCATGTGTGGGGGCCCCTGGGCAAGCAAGGGTATGACATGTAGCAGAAATGGGAGGAAGGCCGATGTGGCTAGTGCCAGGTACTGAGGGGCTGTGAGAGAAAAGGTGAGGCGAGGTGTGAATTTAGGATGTGGGGTCACGTGCTAAGCAGAATGTAAAGGACGAAAGGGCTTTAAGCAGCAGAGTGGCGTGGTCCCATTTGGCTAGGCGAGCCTGTCTGGCTGTCAGGTGGCAGAGCGGCTTTGTGGTGATGAGAGATTGGAGAGAGTAGTTAGAAGGCGTCTGCAGTGACCAAGGCGAGGCTTGCTGCTGCCTTACATTGGAGAAGTGGCCATGGGGATGGCAAGAAGTGGGTCAAGTCGAGATGTGTTTTGGAAGTAGAAGGCGGGGCTTAGGATTGTCACGTGTAGGAAAGCTTTCAGGATTTTAGGGGGTGTTAAGCTTGCTGGGACTCAAGGAGCTGACGATGGGTGGGTGTGGGGGAATGGATTTGAGGGTAGAATCTAGGATGACTCCCCACGTTGTGGGCTGGCTCACCTGGGAAGATGAAGATGGAGAATGTAAGGGAAAGAGAGTGTTTCCTTTCTTCAGCATCCCGAAACACTCTCTTTTGAATAGGCTCCATCACGTCTTCTGAAGTGCTGATCTTCTTTTATTCTATGAAATCGAAGACTCCTGAAAATGTGTTCTCGTCAGCACAGAGTGGAGAAAGACTGTTGCCCATCTGTCCTAAACTCCATGCTTCCATTCCATCGGGTTCAGGGTCTGGGTCCAGATTAATTCTGGCTGTACCACTTGCTAGCCACAAGATCTTAGGTAAGTTACTTAAATCTCTCTGTGCCTCAGTTTCTTTTTCTGCAAAATGGGGATAATAAGATAGTACTTCTCCCCTAGGTTATTTTGAGAATAGCATGAGATTGTGCTGAGCATACTGTAAATATTCATATAGCTGAAGGGCCAATTTCATTTTTGCCACCTCCTTGAAACATACCATCCCTTAAGACCCCAAGAGCTTTCCTGCACCTTCCATTTCTGAGCCCTGCTTTCATCATTCTGTGCTCACGCAGTTGAATTTTTAAACCCAAGTTCAGGGCCTGACATTTATCCCTGTTAAATCTCATCCTGTTAGATGCAGCCGTTGGCGCCAGCCTGTCAAATTCCTTTTTATTTTGATGAGGAAGAGGTGGCGTGATGCATGCTGAGTTCATTTTTGTGGCCATAAAAACATCCATAGATGGTGTTTTTGCCATCTTCTTGCCCCCTGGTGAGTGGTCCCCTAGCCTGGGGACGTGAAGGCAGGGACCAAGTTGGGCTGAGATGAGGGAGGCGAGGAGGTTCAGCTTGGCCCGAGGGCAAACCAGCACAACCATCCTGGTTCCCGTTTCCCAAGTCAGGCACTGGCTTGGAGTTCTGAGATGCCGGGCCAGAGAGACCTGTTCAAAGTCACTTCATGGGTTGGCCAGTGACAAGCCTAAGGCACAGGCCATGGCCCAGCTGGCCCAGCTCTCTGTCCACAAGGCCCCACCACTTAATGATCTGACCTCTTTCCAAACCACCCTGTCACATTCCCTGACCTCGGATCAGAGAAGAATGTGGGCTAGACATGTCTGGCTCCATACGGCCCTCCGGCCTCTCCACTCCCAGAGTGTGCACGTACCCGCATGCCTCTGAGCATAGCACCCCCCAACTCCCTCCCACTCCACGCACACCCCTACTGTGTCCATGCTGGGTGAAACAACACAGCCCCTTCCACACTGGTTGAGGGGGGGTTGTGCTCTGACCCACTCATGCTCCTCTTCTGACCTTTCCAAGGTCTCTGTCCCCAGCTTGGAACTGATCTCACAGCAGCAGAAGGTGGCTTTGTTGTTTATGCTTAACTGCATGCATTACTGAGCTTTCTTCCTGTGGGAGTGTCTCTCCCTAACTTCCTAAGGGCAGGTAGGTCTCCCCCTTAGGCCAAGAGCTTCCTGAGGACAGGGGCTGTGTATGCCATGACTTCTTCCCTTGCTCTCCAAGCACCTACTGGGCTCAGTTCATGGGGGGAGCTGGACTTCAAGGTGACCCTGGCACTTAGCAAAGGCCCAGAAGGACAGCCAAACCTAGAAGCCCTGAGAAGCAAAATAGTGCATTGATTCTGCATTCCTCCCAGACTTCGGGGGAGTGGAGGTGGAAAGACACCTCCAGCCAGGCACAACAACGTGCCTTTGGTACCAGCCTCTGGGACTGATGGACTCATTGGTCCAGTGCCCGCCACCACTCACCCTCTTCCATTAATGCACTCCTTGTTCACCATGTATGCTGCAAGGTATTTTTCCAGGCAGTAGTTTCTTGGGAGAATTGAATCCCTAATAAGTAGCCTTGCAAATAACTCAGAGGACAGGGAGAGAGAGGAAGCTCTCTCTCTAGATTCTAACACAGGGAAATCCACAAATTAACCCTCACTGGAGCAACCTGCTCAGACTAGAGAAGGGAAAAAAGGTTCCTTCTCTACAAGGTTCCTTCTTTCGCTAGTTCCACATGTCTCACATAATTCTTGGTTAATTTTCTCCGCCAACCTGTTGGTATGGCTTGGAGAAGACTGGGGGAGAGAGGGACTGAGATGAAAGAGAAGAAGAAAAGTGGCTCACGCCTGTAATCCCAGCAATTTTGGAGGCTGAGGCGGGCAGATCACGAGGTCAGGAGTTCGAGACCAGCCTGACCAACACGGTGAAACACCATCTCTACTAAACAAACAAACAAACAAACAAAAAACTGCCGGGCAGAGTGGTGCATGCCTATAATCCCAGCTACTCAGGAGGCTGAGACAGGAGACTTGCTTGAACCCGGGAGGTGGAGGTTGTAGTGAGTCGAGATTGTGCCACTGTACTCCAGCCTGGGCAACAGAGCAAGACTCCATCTCAAAAAAAGAAAGAGAAAAAAAAGAAAAGTATAAACACTTTATATTTGTATAATGCTTTGTATCTTTTCAAAGGACTTTGCCTCTATAAACCCAATACTCATTACATGCTATCAATATAGACCCATTTATTCATCAGACTTTTAGCGAGAGCTTACTATGTGTTGGGCTTTATGCTAGGCACTTAGAGGGATGTTATAGGAAATTAGACCTGGAGGAGATAAAACCTTGGATAGGGAGATAGAATAAACAAATGATGAGGATTTAAGGTGGAAAAAGGGATAATAGGGATCAAAGGAGGAAAACACCAACCCTACAGTAGAGTAGAAATAGCAAGCACTTTACAAAGAAAATGAGAGCTGAGCTGGGTTGCTTCTAATAGAGGAGGAAAGGAGGAGCTACAAGGAAGAGAGCTCTTATTTTGCGTAGCCCAAGTCTCCCTGCAACTGACGCTTATCAGTAGAGAGCAACCAGCATGGTGAAAGGCATAGAAACCACAGTGTACTGGGAAAGGGTGAAGGAAATTTGGAGTTTGAGCTGGAGAACAGACTTGGAGACAAGGGACACCCTTGCCATTATTTGAAGGACTGATGTATTTATGTATTTATTTATAGACAAGGTCTTGCTCTGTCACCCAGGCTGGAGTGCAATGGTATGATCATGGCTCACTGCAGCCTTGAACTCCTGGGGTCAAACAATCCTCCTGCCTCAGCCTCTTGAGTAGCTGGGACTGCAGGTGTGCACCACCATGCCCAGCTAATTTTTAAAAAATTTTTTGTAAGGACAGAGTCTCATTATGTTGGCTGGTCTTGAACTTCTGAGCTCAAGCAATTCTCCCACCCTAGCCTCCCAAAAATGTTGGGATCACAGGCGTCAGCCACCACACTCGGCCAGGACTGATGGAAATAAAGACAAAGTAGATCCTCCCTGTGACTCCAGTGGGGAGACCCAAGGCCAGTGGGTGGGAGGAAAATATTTTAGCTCGAAAGAGAAAGACAGCACGTGATGCAGTGCAGACAAAGTAACCAGGGGTGGTTTCCCCTTTCCCTAAGAGGGCATTTGGCAATGTCTGGAGACAATTTTGGTTGTCACAACTGGAACGTGGGGTGCTACTGATATCTAGGGGGCTATCTAGCCAGGGATGCTGCTGCTACACATTCCACAGTGCACAGGACAATAACCCTCCACAGCAAAGAATCATCCAGCCCCAAATATCAGAGCGCCAAGGTCAAGTAACTCTGATGCAGTAGAAAAAGCCCAAGGTTGGGGTTCTAATCTCTCATATCAGCAGTGCCATTTACTAGCCTTGAGACTGTGGGCAAGTTACTCAAACCCTCTTGTTATCAGATCCTTATCTGTAAAATGAAGATAATAGAACCAAACAAAACCACTGAATCCCAAATTCAGTGGGTGCTTTCTGAATAGTGCCCAGCAAAGTCCCTTCTATAGAGAACATGCTCTGTAGTGCCTGTTATTAAAACACAAGGAAGATTTTATTTCCTTTACATCATGAAACTGTCTAATAATTGATCAGGGTGCCAGAGAGGTTTTGAGTTGTAACGAGTTTTCTGTACCTGTGAGTGCTCAACTTCCTGCAGGGACATTATAGAGGGTTTTCTGGAGTAGGTGTGTCAGTCACTCAGTCCTTCTATTCTGGCATTTTTCTTGAGGGGGATCAAGACATCTGCATTGCTTTTTTGTTTGTTTGTTTGTTTTGAGATGAAGTCTCACTCTATCGCCCAGCTGGAGTGCAGTGGAGTGATCTTGGCTCACTGCACCCTCTTCTGCCCAGGTTCAAGCAATTCTCCTGCCTCTGCCTCCCGAGTAGCTGGGATTACAGGCACCTGCCACCGTGCCTGGCTTTTTTTTTTTTTTTTTGTATTTTTAGTAGAAGCGGGGTTTCACCATTTTGGCCAGACTGGTCTTGAACTCCTGACCTCGTGATCCACTCACCTCAGCTCCTCAAAGTGCTGGGATTACAGGCGTGAGCCACCGCGTCCAGCCAACATCTGCACTGTTGTAGGGATCTCTCAGAGTGGTGAGAAAAACTATAGGGAAAGGATGCAAACCTTCTGAAAGGTCAGAAGGTTCTGCAGAGCCCTGGGGGAGAATGGCTGAAGGCAGCTGTTCTATAACCCTGAGGCAGAGGGCAAGGAGCAGGTACAAGGAAGTGTGGGGGGAATTTATCTTAAACAAGCTTGTTATGTTGACCAGGAACTGACTTTTGATCATCCAAGTGCGTGAAGTTCCCTGAAAGGGGAAAGATAAATGTTAATTACCTACAGGTTGTGTTGGCTCCAGGTTTTCGGCATTGTGCCTACACCGAATAAAAGCAAGCAGTTCCAGCTTCTGGGGGCTGCACTGTGGCCACTTGAGCTGCTCTTACACTGCATACCTGTGTCTGAGTGCTCATTTCGTCCATCGGCCAGGGTCTGTGCGACAGAACCGGGTGCATGGTGCCCCGTGGGAGCGCAGCGGATCATGACGGAACCCTCGAAAATGAAACTGAAGTGATTGTGCAGTAAGTAATTGGTGCCTGCTGGGGATTTCCAAGTTCAAGGGGATTTTCCAGCTAGGGTTTCATCATGGGACAACAGTTATCCCCTCAACAGCAACAGTACATAAAGGTATTGAAACAATTGCCTAAAGCTAGCGGAGCATCGGTCTCGGAGACCCAGTTAAAGGAACTGATGCAAACTGTTGTTTTTCATAACCCATGGTTCCCAGAAGAAGGTACACTAGACCTAGAGCTCCGGGAACAAGTGGGAAGAAATCTTAAATGACGTGAGCAAAGTCAGCAGGTCCCAGTAACATCTTTAATGTTATGGGTCCTAATAGGATTGCTTTGGCCCTGCTCTTCACAGAAGAGCCCAAAAAGGTAAGGGAAGAGGAACCACTACCCACTTTAATGCCTCCACCTCCCTCAGCCCTGCTGTTACTGGGTAAAGATACCAAAGAGGAGACGGAGGTTTTCCCCGAGCCCCCTCCCCAAGTAAACTGGGAAGAAGACAAGGAAGAAGACAGTTATGGGACCCTGCCTTAGGCAAGCAGCATTGGAAGAGGACCTCTTGGCCTGCCCAGTGATGCAAGATCGAGGCAATTGGGAGCATAAGCCCGTTGCATTTAACACTTTTAAGGAAATAAGAAAAAGCATTAGAGAAAATGGGACCACTGGCCCATTCACAAGAGGATTAATTGAGGCAATAGCAGATAACTACCATATGACTCCATGGGACTGGCTAAAACAACTTTAGGAGGCGAGTCAATTCCCCCTCTGGAGGGCAGAATATAATGAATTGTGTGAACAACAGGCTAACCAGAATCAATTGGCTGAACAAAACATACCGGCTGCTGTGCTCCAGGGGAGGGGTCCCTATGTTAATATACAACAACAACTAAATTTTGTACCCCAAGCCTATACACAAGTGTCCTTATGCGCCTGCAGGGCTTCGACCAAATTCCCAAAGACGGAGTTCAACAGGGATCTTTTGTAAATGTTCAACAAGGGCCTCAGGAGCCATTTATTGAATTTATCAATCAGTTAACCCAGGCAATTAAGAGCACACATGGAATATCAACCGTTCCATGGGTATCTTGTATAACCCTCAAGGACAAGCCATATTGGAATATGCCCGTTCCACCCTTAAAAATATGCCTTAAAAAAAGGGGAATATGAGTAAGGACCCTACAACACTATTAGCACAAGTCTTATTCACCCTTAATTTCTTAAATTTAGATAGTAAATTTCAGTCAGCCATAGAAAAGCACTTTGCTAAAACCTCCCAAGATATAAAGCCTTCAGTGTTATGGCAAGATGTAAATAGTAACCTATGGTGCAGTCCAAATGATTTGCTAACATGGGGAAGAGGATATGCTTGTGTTCATATCCCCTCAGATCCTCTTTGGATTCCAGTGCAATGCATCAAAACATACCATGGCATGGCTAGGACCCAACCCAGTACCAGAAATGAAGAATGTGACCCTGCAGGACCTGCAGCCCTGGACAATGCACCTTCCTCAGACAACACAGGCCCTGGATGGGGAATGTGAAAAAGACAACTGGGGGATGCTGAATAAGACAACTCAGGAGGCTGAGCAAATCACAGATACCATTCACTACAGATAATCTGTTCCTTGCTATGCTGTCTGTTGAACATTGCAACTCTTGTAGAGATACAAAGCCAGAATACAAGCTGTAACTGCTGCACCTGTCAAACCTGTCGCTGCACACATCTGTATGCTTCAATCAACTAAACCTGATGCAACAAAACAGAAAAGGGGGAGATGCAGGGTATCGCTCAGAGTGGTGGGAAAAACTATAGGGAAAGGATGCAAACCTCCTGAAAGGTCAGAAGGTTCTGCAGAGCCCCTGGGGAGAATGGCTGAAGGCAGCTGTTCTATAACCCTGAGACAGAGAGCAAGGAGTAGGTACAAGGGAGCATGGGGCAATTTGTCTTAAACAAGCTTGTTATGTTGACCAGGAACTGACCTTTGATCATCACACGCGTGAAGTTCCCTGAAAGGGGAACAATGAATGTTAATTACCTTCAGGTTGTGTTGGTTCCAGGCTTTCGGCATTGTGCCTGCACTGAATAAAAGCAAGCAACTCCAGCTTCTCAGGGCTGCTCTCTGGCCACTTGAGCCAGGCAGTCCTCTAGCTGCTTTTACATTGCATACCTGTGTCTGAGTACTCATTTCATCCATCGGCCAGGGTCTGCAGGACAGACCCAGCACATTGTAGCCCCAGCACCCCATGAATTGAAGGGATTGCACTTTTCCAGAAACCAAGAACTGATTGAATGAGAGCTGATCAAAGTAGTATTAGAACCTTACTCCCTGCCTCTTAAATAATGCTCTACCCTTCCTAGCCCCCGACTCCTTGGTTCTAGCCTTTAATAACGTGAGAAACTGAAGAAGGTCCACAAAAAGTAATGCAAAGGACACAGAGGTCAGAAGAGGAGCGAAGAAGAAAGGGAAGGTTAAGGGGAGGAAGGGAAGCCCTGTGACAGGGGATGTGGAGCAGCAGGACATTGGCCGGTTGTCCCCACCACCCCAGAGGCCAGCAGGAGGAAATGAGCCTCACTGAGGAAAGTCCACACAGAAAGTGGTTCCCAAGGGAAGGTGAGGGATTCCATCTGGGGGAGCAGAAATTAGAATCAGCAACCATACATGAGTCCAGATTCTGGGCTCAGACCTTCGTGGACTGCTGTTGATGCACAAATGACAAATCTAAGCTGCTATGGAATGGCATGAATGAGGCAATTGGAAGTGTTCTGAAATCTAGGAAAGGGAAGTGGGCAAGCCCCATGGCAGGGCACTCAGAATCTCCAAGAGGCTCTTCTCAGAGAACAAACACCCCGCATGAAAACCTATTTGAGAATTACCCCACTAAAATGATGCTGGAGTGTAACTGCCTGAGAATGTTAACAAACGATTTAAACTGAAAAAGTTTTTATTTTTAGGTGAAGGAACGGATTCAGAGAGGTAAAATGAATTATCTAAAATCATAGTTAGTGGCAGAACTGGAACTAAAACCTAGGGATATATATATTTGTTAAAAGCTTTTTAAAACAGCATGGCTGAGAACCAATCGCATCAGACTCTCCTGTGTGCCTTGGTAAATGCAGATTCCTAGACTCCTCATAGAGCTAAGGAAATAGAGTCCTTTGGGACAAGCCTTGGAAATGTATTTTTTTTTTCCCCTTACCAAGCTCCCAAGAGCTAGAAAAGAAAATGTACCCTTAAGCTCACCAGGTGAGGTGACTCATATGCACATTAAGCTTGAGAGCCAGCAGTTTAGATAGGTTTGCTGATGGTAGACAGATGGAGTCCAAGACCTCTGAAGTGCCTCCCAGTCAAGGAAGCTGGGAATCTGTGATGTAGGTACAGCATAGGGTGGCTGTAGCCCCCTCCCCTCTCTGTGTATAGAGGTCATCTCATGAACCTCCAGGAAGGGTCAAAGAGCTATCACACATCCTAGAGCTGGAATGGGCACCCTCCACACTAACCCCTTTGCATAGCCTGTCTGCTCTGCATGATCCCACAGCTGGTCACTACAGCCTGGAAGAGCTGAGACAGAGAAGACAGATGTGGGGAGGGAGAGTAACAATAATAAACAGACCTCAGACAAGAGGCTGCTGCATGGATCTCATTCAACTGTTTACTCAGGACAATAGGTTATCTTGTGGGGCGGGTGGGGGGGTCTGCTTTGGCTTGAGTGTGCCCGTCAGTCCAGCCCAGCAGGCCTCTGCCCTGTGGCTGTCATTGCCAGGCTGTCAGGAGAGGTGTCATCATTTGCTTTTCTCTGAATTCCAATCACTGTCTACTGTTGCAGCTGAACCTGAGCCTGACTTTTTCAGATGTTGCTCACTGTCTGCTGTTGCTGGTCCCCTATCACCTGATCCACTGCACCACAGAGTATGAGTTTGGGCAGGAGGGTAAGTCCACAAACCCAGGCCATGCAAACTGCCCTGTCCACCCTTCTCACTAAGCTCCAACTGAACCAGATGACATTGTCTGCTCCAACTGGGCTGTTTCCAATTCCCCAAACACACCCGGCACACTCCCATCCCAAACTGAGCCTTTGCTCTTGCTGTTTCCTCTGCCTGGAAGTCCTTCCCCACGTCGTTCAGCATATTCCACTCATTCTTTAGGGCCCTGGCAGACATTGCTGGTTGCATAACCTTCGTCTCTTCTCCCCTTCTTCGTTTACAGTCCATTGATTTTGTTTAAGGAAGGGAGATCAATATGCCATCCTAAAAATATTGCTTCTAAGTGATAATGTAACACAGTTCTAGCCAATGGGATTTATACATTTATTTATGTTGGAGACAGGGTCTCACTCTGTCACCCAGGCTGGAGTGCGGTGGCATGATCTTGGCTCACCGCAGCCTCAAACTTCTGGGCTCAAACAATCTTCCCACCTCAGCCTTCTGAGTAGACTGGGACTACAGGCACACGGCGCCATGCCCAGCTATTTTTTAATATCTATTTTTAACTTTTAATTTCCTTAAAAAAGGAAGAGACAGAGCTGGCATGTGTCTGGCATGTGTGTTTTGTTTTCCCCCTTCTTGCTCCCTGGAAAGTCTAAGCCTGGGGGTGGAGTAGCCAATTTATAACCAAGAGGATAAAGACCACATGTTAAGGATGTTGGCCTGGAAGACAGGAGGAGCCTAGGTCCTTCATGACATCTTGAGGCTTGCACTGTCCTATCTCCACTCTTCTTATAACAAGAGAAAAACAAACCTCTATTTGTTTAAACCTCGTAGTCAGGTTTCTGTTACATGCAGCCAAATGCAGTCCTAACCAATACAATGGCTTATCTAAATATATACATTTATTTATTTATGTATTTATTTACTTATTTAAAGAGAGATGGGGTCTTGTTTTGTGGCCCAGGCTGGTCTTGAGCTTCTGGGCTCAAGCAATCTTCCCACTTCGGCCTCCCAAAGTGCTGGGATTACAGGCATGAGCCACCTTGCCTGACCTTTCCCTCCATTTCTAATCATCCTGGCTGGATAGGCTTCTCCCTCCCTCTGTGCTCCATTGGCCCCTAGTTCCTCTCCCAGGGCAGTTCTCTCTCTCTCTTTTTTTTTCTTGAGACGGAGTTTTGCCTTGTTGCCCAGGCTGGAGTGCAATGGTGCGATCTCAGCTCACTGCAACCTCTGCCTCCCGGATTCAAGCGATTCTCCTGCCTCAGCCTCCTGAGTAGCTGGGATTACAGGCATGTGCCACCACACCTGGCTACTTTTGTATTTTTAGTAGAAACGGGGTTTCTCCATATTGGTCAGGCTGGTCTCAAACTCCTGACCTCAGGTGATCCACCTGCCTTGGCCTCCCAAAGTGCTGGGATTACAGGCATGAGCCACCGCGTGCAACCAATTCTCTTTACTTACATGCTCATTGTATATTTGTCTCAGTAACTTTGATGTGAGCACCTAGAAGGAATGAGCCTTCCTCTTCCTGGTAACTCCTCACAGGAGCATCTGATCTTAGGAGATGCCTGGTAAAGATGATTGAAAAGAACTGATCAGCATTGACCTCTTTCCCCGAAGATCTACCAGGGTCATAGCACTCTGAAGATTATTTTGTGGTATTTCCCCCATGGCCTCTCCATCAACTGCCCATACTCCCTATGTTTGTCCCCTGTCCTCTGTCTGGGTCTAGACTCCAGGGCAGTGAGGCACAAGGGAAAACTATCCTATCACGTCTTGTATTAATAGAAACAGAATTAAGAGAGCAGATGTAGCTTGGCCTCCTAAGGGTCCCCTCCTTCTGCCCTCCCTAAGACTGTATGAGGGGAAGAGCAAGTTCTGAGGCTTCCTTCGAACCCCTCCCTCCACCATAGACTCTTGGAGCAGACGGTGTCATCTGGCTCAGTCTCCAGCCTTCAGGCAGACAAATTCTGCAGCTTTCAGAGCAGACAGAGAAGAGTCAGTATCTCTTCAACCATCAAGATGGGACAGACTATAAGAGGGCCCTGGAGGTAAGATGTTGAGGCTGTTACTAGGCTTGGTGGCATGCTGTCTGGCATCATGAAGGGGTCAAGCCAGATGCTAGTCTGGGATCTATGGTATACCTCCTTGAAGGTATGTCCCCTATGTAGGACCAGGGCTGGAGGAAGTTCTACATGTTTGTCTTCCCAGTAATCTACAAGCTCCTTCAAGGAAAGGAATGCCTTATTCGTATTTGTTTCTCCCACCTAACAGGGCACCTGGCACAAAAAAGATGCCAATAAATATTTGTGGGCAGAAGAGAGGAAGGGAGGCCTTAAGTAAACTCAAGCAAATGAGTTGCTAACCAGGACGCAAGCCCTGTCCTTCCACAGCTCAGCCCAGTGTTCCGCTGTGGGACTCATCTTAGAATGTTGCTCTGGCTTCTTCCTTAACCCTTCAGGCCCTGACTCGGACAATATCTCCTCTTTTACTTCTCCCTGCCCTTTTGATGCCAAAGCAGAATTCATCATTCCGTTCTCCAGTGGAATATTGGATACTCCATTACAGCCTTTAATCAACTGGATTGAGAGTCTCTGCCTCTTGCTCTTCACCAACAGTCAGGGATACTAGAGGGAAAGGCTCAGAGCCTGTTCCTCAGACTGGATGCAAGGGCCTCCAGGTTACTTGCAGATACAAAGGTCGCACAGCAAGGTAACTGGGATGAGGGTTGAGGTTAGACAGCTCTTTCCTGAGGTGAGGAGGGAAGTGGGGTGAGTGGAGGAAGGTTGCCTTTGAGGAGGGCTGGCAGGAGAAATGAGGCTTCTTTAGACCAGTGGGCATGTGCCATCTGGACAGGCTTGTTTTTCCTAAAAATCATGAGGCAGCTCTGGGCACCAGAAGTCAGAACTGAGCCTGGGAGCAGGATGGAAAAGGTACCTATGCTGTCTCACCAGGGGCTCAGGGCTCCAGCATCACGGAAGGTAGAGTTGGACCTCTGGGGTCTCCTAGGCCAGTGGCTGCTGTAGGGCATCCCTGGGTCACTCCGAGTCCTTAAAGGTAATCATGGGGACCTGAGAGACACTTTCAATTTCTCCAAAGAACTCGTAAAATTTTCATCATATGGTAAGATTGAATAGGCTAAAGTAAAATGTTGCTTTTCCTTGCTTTTGCCTAGAATTATATCAACACAGTGTCCTCATGGGAAAATAAATTATTCGATAAATGCAGTTTGGTGGGTTACAGTTTTTCAAAATATGGGATCCTTTTTGATGTTAAAAAAGTTGGGAACCACTGGTTCCCCCAAATCTTTCTTTCCATAGATGAGAACGATGAGGCCCAGATAGGTCACAAAGCTGGTCAGTGGCAGGCCTAGGGTTAGGACCAAGTCAACTGACCCAAGTCAACTGACCCTAGTCAACTGCCCTCTCTGCACACCACGTGCCTCTCTGCTTTCTCTTTTCTTCATCATTCTTCCTGAAAGGGGAGTCCTCTGACTCTGCTACCCCAACACCTACTGCTCTCCAGTGGAACTTCTACAGGAGTCTGATACCCATGTGTTCTCTGGGGTGCCCCACTGAGCCCCAGCATCTACTGCCATCAATATTATGTCCATAGCTGCCAGGGGAGTGGTGTCCCTATGCAAGAAAAAAGACATCCAAGATACCCCCAGGGGATACATCAGTCAGATTCATATTTAGTTATGGGTAAAGGAAACCTTGACAAATAGTGGCTTAACCAAGAAAGTTCCTTTCCTCCCTTCCCCTTCCCCTTCCCCTTCCCCTTCCCCTTCCCCTTCCCCTCCTCCTCCCCTCCCCTCCCCTCCCTTCCATTCCCTTCCCTTCCCTTTCTTTCCTTCCTTTCTCCCTTCCTTCTCCCCTCCCCTCCCCTCCCCTCCCCTTCCTTGCTTCTTTGTTTCTTTCCCTTCCATGCAACAAGAAGTCTGGGGGTGGGCAGTCCCAGGCAGGTGCAGCTGCTCAAGGAGGTCATTAAGGTACCAGGCTCTTTCTGTTTTTCTGTTCTATCATCCTCAGTGTTTAGCCTTTCTCCTCAAGGTTGCAAAGTAACTGCTGCACCTCTGGACATCCAAGCAAATTTCCAGTCAAGAAGAGGGTGAAAAAGGTCAGGGAGAGGGAAAAGCCCACTGCCAGAAGGCCTTGGCTCTGATTATTCAGGAAGGGAAGGCCTGGGATAGCTCCCCCTCTCTTTGGCTAGAAGTCATCTCATGAACATCACTAGCTGTAAGGGACACTAGACATTTAAGCATTTTCTTTCCAGCCCTTATACTAGAGGAAGGTAATATAGAAGAGGATTGAAATGGGGTAGAGAGAGCCAATATAAACATGCACATCTCCCCTGCATCCTTACCCATCCTCCTCTCCAGCCTTGCTGTTACAAGGAGAGGTGACTGTGGGCAGCCAATCTTTCCACTGGTGCTGTGGATCCCATGCCATGTCACCTCGTCACCTCTGTTTCCTGTATCTTCAAACTTTTCTGCTCTCCTGGATCTTGTCATTCACTTTTTAATACATTCTTAAATCATTCCCGTGTTAAACAAAGTCAAACAACTCTTGGAGCAGTGACTTAGGGGACTTGTAGAAAAATGTTGGGATCTAAAATTGTGTTTGTCAGCATTTGCTGACCTTCAGTGAGTTGCTGCAAGGCAGAGACAATCATCAGTCATGCTAGGCCACAGGAGAGCAGGAAGGACACAGTTTACAGCTTCATCAAAAGGCTCTTTATGACTGTGGCCAAAGATTCATGTCCTTTGCAAACTACAAATCTGAATATGGCTCTTCTCTTGAGTGACAAAAGATGACTCTGTTAGGCTTTGGTTTTTCATCTTTAAAATGAGGACATAATATACTTGCTTCGAAGGATAATCCTGAGGATACAGTGAAATAATATACATAAGAATGGCTTATCTTATAAAAGATAAACTAAAGCAGAGCTGGGGGTAAGAGAGAAACCCAGCCTCCATGTGTGAGTGGCGCATGTTCTTGTGCCAAAATTCAGCCCCATCCCATGTGTGTTCTGCTGTGTGAGCCAAAAATGTCCTTTTTCTCTCCTTAATGTTCAGGTTACATTTCTTTCTGTGCAACCCAGAGCACCCTCTCTAATAAACTCATCCATTCCCTTCACCTCCAGTGACACTCAGGTCCATCCCTATAGCCCAAATCTTTCTCCTACACTCCGCAGCCATCTACCCACCTCTGTATTTGATATTAATACTTAGATATATACAGACCCCTCAAACTCAAAATGTCTAAAATTGGACTCTTCATCTTCCCCATACCCGTGTTTCTTCCTCGTGTTCTCTGTCTTAGTAAATGACATCATAATTTATTGGCTGCCCAAGTTGAAAACTGGAAATCATACTTGGCTTCTTCCTCTTCTTCTTTCTCCACATCCCATCATCAAGCTCTGTAACTTACATCTCTTAAACATCTCTATCTTCAATGTCATCCTCTTAGTCCAGGCCATCATCTCTAGCCTCTGTGACCATCATTATTTATTTCCTACCCAACATAATTTCCCTATTTACTTGTCTATAAGAACCCCTACATGGCTCCAGGCAGCCATGTGCCTAGTTCTAGGTACTGAGTCATAATGAAGAACGTTGCTCCTCTTTGCCAGATACTCAATTTTCCAGCCTTGCTTGCAATTAGAAGGGCATTGTGACCCAGTTTTGACCAATGAAATGTAAAAAGACATGCTGGTCTCCTGGGAAAGTTTTGCTTTACTAAGAAAAAGAATAGAAGGGGTCTAGTACTGTCCCCTCCCCCTTCTGCCTGCCTTGAATACAATTATTGTGTCTGGAGCTGAGGCAGCCATCTTGCTACAATGAGGGACTAAGCAAGAATATACATAGCCAATACGTGGAGGTTGGCGGTGCAGAAGGATGGAAAAAGCCTGGGTTTCTAACAACGCTATCCCTGAGGAGAGCTTATTTCCTGATTTCCTATGGGTAAACAATCAATGTCATTACAGGTTTTAAGCTATGTTAGGTATTCTCTTACACGAAGCTGAAAGCAGTTCTAACCAATGTAATCTCCCTGGCTTTGTTCTCTTCCTCTCCTTTAATTTATTCCTCACATAGTATTCAGAATAATCTTTTACAAATATAATTCTGATGTTGACATTTCCTTGCTAAATGCATTTGATGGCGTTCTATCCTTTAGTTTAGTGAAACTTGTATGGCCAGCTTCACCAGCGTGGAATAAAAATGAAGCCTGCCTCTTTTTTAATATTCACAGTAACCACTGGAGCTTCAGTCTGTTCAGATTAGCAGGTGTCCAATATCCCTTTCAGGCCTAATTCAAAGGAGTCAATCTGGCATTCAAATGCCAAGCAAAGGGAGAACTTGAGTATATGCCAGGCTGTCATTGGGTCCATCCTTTTGGCCATCATTGACTGTCCCATGGCATCCCATCTGTAGGCTGGTCACATTTGACTGGCGCATTCCTGTCTGACACTTCCGTGACATCCTTGGTTGGTCCACATCCCCTGCACCGGCCATGGTAGTGGTGGGTCCTTAAGAGAGAATTGCATGCCAGTAGTCAGACACTTGGGTATAGGATAGCCACGATTATAGTTCTGTTGGCCTATGTTCATCCTGTTCCTAAGTCGTATCTCCCATGCCAGGGTGACTGGATGCAGAGGGGCTTCCAGACTCAGCCACATGCTGATCACAATCAGCCTTCAGCCCAGAGCTCTTTTAGCTCATAGGATTGAAACCAGGTAACCAGTCTCAGCTCTGCTTTTATAAAGTTCACTCGAACTCTGAACTCCACAGTATTAGGATCAAGTGTGCATGTTGGGGGACTCCCTTAATATGGCTGGACCCTGCCTGTCTCCCCAGCCTCATTTCATGCCACTGTCCTCCATGTCTCTTAGCACCAATTATGCCAGGCTTCTTCATTTATCTCATAAGCATTAACATTTTTCTTGTTTTTAGGTTCAAACATGCTTTTTAACATTTTTAAAATTTTTTTTATTGTACTTTAAGTTCTAGGGTACATGTGCACAATGTGCAGGTTTCTTACATATGTATACGTGTGTCATGTTGGTATGCTGCACCTGTTTCCTCGTCATTTACATTAGGTATATCTCCTAATGCTATCCCTTCCCCCACCCCCCACTCCACTACAGGCACCCATGTGTGATGTTCCCTTTCCTGTGTCCAAGTGTTCTCATTGTTCAGTTTCCACCTATGAGTGAGAACATGCAGTGTTTGGTTTTCTGTCCTTGTGATAGTTTGCTCAGAATGATGGCTTCTAGCTTCATCCATGTCCCTACAAAGGACATGAACTCATCCTTTCTTATGGCCGCATAGTATTCCATGGTGTATATGTACCACATTTTCTTAATCCAGTCTATTATTGATGGACATTTGGGTTGGTTCCAAGTCTTTGCTATTGTCAATAGTGCTGCAATAAACATACGTGTGTATGTGTCTTTATAGTAGCATGATTTATAATCCTTTGGGTATATACCCAGTAATGGGATGGCTGGGTCAAATGGTATTTCTAGTTCTAGATCCTTGAGGAATCTCCACACTGTCTTCCACAGTGGTTGAACTAGTTTACACTCCCACCAACAGTGTAAAAGTGTTCCTATTTCTCCACATCCTCTCCAGCATCGTTGTTCCCTGACTTTTTAATTATCACCATTCTGACCGGTGTGGATGGTATCTCATTGTGGTTTTGATTTGCATTTCTCTGATGGCCAGTGATGATGAGCGTTTTTTTCATGTGTCTGTTGGCTGCATAAATGTCTTCTTTTGAGAAGTGTCTATTCATATCCTTTGCCCCCTTTTTGATGGGGTTGTTTGATTTTTTCCTGTAAATTTGTTTCAGTTATTTGTAGATTCTGGATATTAGCCCTTTGTCAGATGGGTAGATTGTAAAAAATTATCTCCCATTCTGTAGGTTGCCTGTTCACTCTGATGGTAGTTTCTTTTGCTATGCAGAAGCTCTTTAGTTTAATTAGATACCTTTTGTCAATTTTGGCTTTTGTTGCCATTGCTTTTGGTGTTTTAGTCATGAAGTCCTTGCCCATGCCTATGTCCTGTATTGCCTAGGTTTTCTTCTAGGGTTTTTATGGTTTTAGGTCTAACATTTAAGTCTTTAATCCATCTTGAATTAATTTTTGTATAAGGAGAAAGGAAGGGATCCAGTTTCAGCTTTCTACATATGGCTAGCCAGTTTTCCCAGCATCATTTATTAAATAGGAAATCCTTTCCCCATTGCTTGTTTTTGTCAGGTTTGTCAAAGATCAGATGGTTGTAGATGTGTGGTATTGTTTCTCAGGGCTCTGTTCTGTTCCATTGGTCTATATCTCTGTTTTGGTACCAGAACCATGCTGTTTTGGTTACTGTAGTCTTGTAGTACAGTTTGAAGTCAGGTAGCGTGATGCCTCCAGCTTTGTTCTTTTGGCTTAGGATTGTCTTGGCAATGTAGGTTCTTTTTTGGCTCCATATGAACTTTAAAGTAGTTTTTTCCAATTCTGTGAAGAAAGTCATTGGTAGCTTGATGGGAATGGCACTGAATCTATAAATTACCTTGGGCAGTATGGCCATTTTCACAGTATTAATTCTTCCTATCCATGATCATGGAATGTTCTTCCATTTGTTTGTGTATTCTTTTATTTCTTGAACAGTGGTTTGTAGTTCTCCTCGAAGAGGTCCTTCACATCCCTTGTAAGTTGGATTCCTAGGTATTTTATTCTCTTTGAAGGAATTGTGAATGGGAATTCACTCATGATTTGGCTCTCTGTCTGTTATTGGTGTATAGGAATGCTTGTGATTTTTGCACATTGATTTTGTATCCCGAGACTTTGCTGAAGTTGCTTATCAGCTTAAGGAGATTTGGGGCTGAGATGATGGGGTTTTCTAAATATACCATCATGTCATCTGTAAACAGGGACAATTTGACTTCCTGTTTTCCTAATCAAATACCCTTTATGTCTTTCTCCAGCCTGATTTCCCTGGCCAGAACTTCCAACACTATGTTGAATAGGAGTGGTGAGAGAGGGCATCCCTGTCTTGTGCCAGTTTTCAAAGGGAATGCTTCCAGTTTTTGCCCATTCAGTATGATATTGGCTGTGGGTTTGTCATAAATAGCTCTTATTATTTTGAGGTGTGTCCCATCAATACCTACTTTATTGAGAGTTTTTAGCATGAAGGCTGTTGAATTTTGTCGAAGGCTTTTTCTGCATCTGTTGAGATAATCATGTGGTTTTTGTCTTTAGTTCTGGGTTTATATGACGGATTACGTTTATTGATTTGCATATGTTGAACCAGCCTTACATCCCAGGGATGAAGCCAACTTGATTGTGGTGGATAAGCTTTTTGATGTGCTGCTGGATTTGATTTGTCAGTATTTTATTGAGGATTTTTGCATCGATGTTCATTAGGGATATTGGTCTAAAATTCTCTTTTTTTTGTTGTGTCTCTGCCAGGCTTTGGTATCAGGTTGATGCTGGCCTCATAAAATGAGTTAGGGAGGATTCCCTCTTTTTCTATTGATTGGAATAGTTTCAGAAGCAATGGTACCAGCTCCTCTTTGTGCCTCTGGTAGAATTTGGCTGTGAATTCATCTGGTCCTGGACTCTTTTTGGTCAGCAGGCTATTAATTATTGCCTCAATTTCAGAGCCTGTTATTTGTCTATTCACGGATTCAACATCTTCCTGGTTTAGTCTTGGGAGGGTGTGTGTGTCCAGGAATTTATCCATTTCTTCTAGATTTTCTAGTTTATTTACATAGAGATGTTTATGGTATTCTCTGATGGTAGTTTGTATTTCTGTGAGATCAGTGGTGATATCCCCTTTATCATTTTTTATTGCATCTATTTGATTCTTCTCTCTTTTCTTCTTTATTAGTCTTGTGAGCAGTCTATCAATTTTGTTGATCTTTTCAAAAAAACAGCTCCTATATTCATTGAATTTTTGAAGGTTTTTTTGTGTCTCTGTCTCCTTCAGTTCTGCTTTGAGATTAGTTATTTCTTGCCTTCTGCTAGCTTTTGAGTGTTTGCTCTTGCTTCTTTTAATTGTGATGTTAGGGTGTCAATTTTAGATCTTTCCTGCTTTCTCTTGTGGGCATTTAGTGCTATAAATTTCTGCCGAGACCAGCTTGGCCGGGAAGACCCCAACCCAGCGGTGCTAGAGGAATTAAAGACACAGAAATATAGAGGTGTGAAGTGGGAAGTCGGGGTCTCACAGCCTTCACAGCCAAGAGCCCCAAACAGAGATTTACCCACATATTTATTAACAGCAAGCCAGTCATTAGCATTGTTTCTATAGATATTCGATTAACTATAAGTATCCCTTATGGGAAATGAAGGGAAAGGGATGGGCCAAAATAAAGGGATGGGTCTGGCTAGTTATCTGCAGCAGGAAAATGTCCTTAAGGCATAGATCGCTCATGCTATTGTTTGTGGTTTAAGAACACCTTTAAGCAGTTTTCCGCCCTGGGTGGGCCAGGTGTTCCTTGCCCTCATTCTGGTAAACCCACAACCTTCCAGTGTGTGCGTCATGGCCATCGTGAACATGTCATAGTGCTGCAGAGATTTTGTTTATGGCCAGTTTTGGGGCCAGTTTATGGCCAGATTTTGGGGGGCCTGTTCCCAACATGTCCCCCTTATTTGATTTGCAAATCTATTTGCAAAGGCAGCTTTGTCACAGTGAGCTACTTCTCACAGGAGTCAGGATCCACATCTGCAAACTATACAAAGACAAACAACACAGATTAAAAGCGCAATCATCATTGAAATTACAGCGCTTCCAAGTGTTTTTATCCATTTTAATGGGTTACTAGCTGTTAATCTGTCTGCAACTCCTTTAAGCACTCTGGTTGCTGGCATTAAGGTCAGGTGTGCCTGGGATGCTTTAAATATTTGTTCTTTTAATTTCGCAATATCCAAAGACAAGTTTCTAGAGTGTCCTTCTAGATGCTTTTTTATTCTTCTCCAAATTTTCATCTTATTAAGAGCTATTAATAGTTTCCACAAATCTTTATGTTTAGCTCGTACAAAGGGCCACATCATTTGAGGCTGAGGTGCCACTGTACCACCATGGTTCCAGATAATAGGAACTTTTGCTGTACTTTTATTTCTACCATCTGACCGTTTTGTTCAGACCAGCTGAACATACTGTGGCCATGGCACGCAGACTGAGAGGTGCAATTCAAGCTAAACATCCCCTTAGGGGTCCAATCAATAATGATTCCATAGGAATCGTTGCACAGCATCTCTGTCTGTTCTGCAATGCAATCTTCCTAAACAAGTATGTTCATTCATTTTTTCTAACTGGGTCCAATCCTGTTTACAAATAGGTTTTGAGGGCAGTATGCCTCAATTATAGGAGCAGATTTATTATGGTAAATACTGAGATCAGAAAGGATGTGTAACTGTGTCATAGGGTGATTACATCCAGGCATTCTTACTAGCCAAGATTGATACATATGCCCAGTAAATATAATTGTTCTCTGTGTCAGCTCTTGTTGAAGGAATACTCACAGCAATGGTGATCACCACTATCATAGATACCATTAAATTACTCATTGTGACTGGTTGTCCTGCTTTCCTCAGGTTTTCTTCTGCCATCTGTGACAGCTTCTTGATCTGTCCCCAGGTGGGTGGCTGTGTTCAACAGGTGTTGCTCATGACAGTTGGGGTTCTCCTGGGCATCAGCCTTGACATGGCTGCAACCAGTGGGTCCTTGGGATCCTCCCGGAATCTCTTCCTTGGCATTTGGCTCATGTTAAGGTTTCAGGTGTCTTGATGGTATGCAAATTGGCTGTTGATTTTGACCTGGAGAAACACAAGCATAACTCTACCCCAAGTTATTATTTTACCTATTTCCCAACTTTTTGTTATTGGATCTCTCCACCAAATCAGTTGTTCTACTTCTGTCTTTGCAGCTGGTTTCTGTAGATGCTGTTCAGCTGCTGATAACATCTGGCCTTTGGGCAGGCTCAAAAAATTTAAAGTTAATAATGCTAGATTCAATTGTGTATGGGCTCTCCCATAATCTCTATTTCTCCCCCTTTTTTGTTTTTATTTTCAGTTGTTCATCTGTATGAAATCATAACTGAGCATTTTCAATCAACTGTGTGGAATGAACCATGTATGGAGAATCAGAAATCACATTAATAGGCATATCAAAAACAGTCAATACCTCAATTACAGCTACAAGCTGCACTTTTTGAGTTGAAGTATAGGGCGTCTGGAAAACTTAAACTTTTGATCCAGAATAAGCAGCTTTACCATTACTAGACCCATCTGTGAAACAATGAAAATGCTTAGCAGGCTGCAGGTTGTTTACAGCAGGAATTGTAAATGCAAACCTTTCACAGTCTTGCTCAGCTAAGGGGATAGTAAAGAAACAGTCTTTTAAATGTATGCTATTAAAGGCCAATTTTTTGGAATTATGGTGGGAGAAGGCATTCCTGGCTGTAATGCTCTCATAGGTTGTATAACTGAATTGATGGTTCTTAAGTCAGTTAACATTCTTCATTTACTTGATTTTTTCTTAATTATGAAAACTGGAGAACTCCAAGGGGAAAATGTTGGAGCTATGTGCCCATTTTTTAATTGTTCAGTAACTAATTCCTCTAAAGCCTCCAGTTTCTCTTTACTTAGTGGCCATTGTTCTATCCAAATTGGCTTATCTGTTAACCATTTTAAAGGTATAGGTTCTGGAGGCTAAACAATGGCTGTCATCAAAAATGATGTCTTAGGCAGGGCACGGTGGCTCAAGCCTGTAATCCCAGCACTTTGGGAGGCCAAGACAGGTGGATCACGTGGTCAGGAGATCGAGACCATCCTGGCTAACATGGCGAAACCCCGTCTCTACTAAAAAATACAAAAAAACTAGCCGGGTGAGGTGGCGGGCGCCTGTAGTCCCAGCTACTCGGGAGGCTGAGGCAGGAGCATGGCGTAAACCTGGGAGGCGGAGCTTGCAGTGAGCTGAGATCCGGCCACTGCACTCCAGCTTGGGCAACAGAGCCAGACTCCTTCTCAAAAAACAAAACAAAACAAACAAACAAACAAAAAAATGGTCTTAAACCTTGGCGGGAACTTTGTCTTTCCACTTGAAGTCATTCTTTCAAACCTTGCAAATTTTTTTCTAGACCCATACCAGGGACATACCCCATTTCATGCATTGTATGTTGATTTTGAGGGTGATATAATTGTTCTGGAATTAGAACTTGTGCTCCCCATTGTTGTAATAAACCTCTCCCCCATAAATGTATAGTTATAGATGTTATAATTGGTTGAATAGCTTCCTTCCGATGCGTTCAAACATCCTCCTTTAGCTCAGAGAAGTTTGTTATTACTGACCTTCTGAAGCCTATTTCTGTCAGTTCATCAAAGTCATTCTCTGTCCAGATTTTTTCTGTCGCTGTCAAGGAACTGCATTCCTTTGGAGGAGAAGAGGTGCTCTGATTTTTAGAATTTTCAGCTTTTCTGCTCTGGTTTCTCCCCATCTTTGTGGTTTTATCTACCTTTGGTCTTTGATGATGGTGACGTACAGATGGGGTTTTGGTGTGGATGTCCTTTCTGTTTGTTAGTTTTCCTTCTAACAGTCAGGACCCTCAGCTGTAGGTCTCTTGGAGTTTGCTGGAGGTCCATTCCAGACCCTGTTTGCCTGGGTATCACCAGTGGAGGCTGCAGAATGCAAATATTGCAGAACAGCAAACATTGCTGCCTGATCCTTCCTCTGGAAGCTTCATCTCAGGGGGCACCCGGCTGTATGAGGTGTCAGTCGGCCCCTACTGGGAGGTGTCTCCCAGTTAGGCTACTTGGGGGTCAGGGACCCACTTGAGGAGTCAGTCTGTCCATTCTCAGATCTCCAACTCCGTGCTGGGAGAACAACTACTCTCTTCAAAGCTGTCAGACAGGGATATTTAAGTCTGCAGAAGTTTCTGCTGCCTTTTGTTCAGCTATACCCCGCCCCAGAGGTAGAGTCTACAGAGGCAGGCAGGCCTCCTTGAGCTGTGGTGGGCTCCACCCAGTTCGAACTTCCTGGCTGCTTTGTTTACCTACTCAAACCTCAGCAAAGGCAGATGCTCCTCCCCCAGCCTCACTGCCGCCTTGCAGTTTGATCTCAGACTGCTGTGCTAGCAGTGAGCAAGGCTCCATGGGCGTGGGACCCTCCAAGCCAGGTGTGGGATATAATCTTCTGGTGTGACGTTTGCTAAGACCATTGGAAAAGTGCAGTATTAGGGTGGGAGTGTCCCGATTTTCCAGGTACCATCTGTCATGGCTTCCCTTGGCTAGGAAAGGGAATTCCCTGACCCGTTGCACTTCCCAGGTGAGGCAATGTCCCACCCTGCTCCGTGGGCTGCACCCACTGTCTGACAAGTCCCAGTGAGATGAACCCAATACCTCAGTTGGAAATGCAGAAATCACCTGTCTTCTGCATCGCTCATGCTGGGAGCTGCAAACTGGAAGTGTTCCTATTTGGCCATTCTGGAACTTCCCCGAAAACATGCTTTTTTAATCTGCCTGAACATATTCCCACCCTTTCACCTAGCTAACTCTTATTCTTCTTTTAGGCCACAGGTCCCCAACCCCCAGGCTGTGGACTGGTACAAGTCCATGGCCTGTCAGGAACCAGACCACACAGTGGGAGGTACAGGAAGTGAGTGGCCAGCAAGCACTAACACCTGACCTCCTCCTCCTTTCAGATCAGCAGCACCATTAGACTCTCATAGGAGCACAAACCCTCTTGTGAACTGTGCATGCAAGGGATCTAGGTTGCACACTCCTTATGAGAATCTAACTAGCACCTGATGATCTGAGGTGGAACAGTTTCATCCCAAAACTATTCCCCTCTGACCCCCACTGTCTGTGGAAAAATTATCTTCCACGAAGCCAGTTCCTGGTGCCAAAAACATTGGGGAACTGATGTTTTAGGCTTCAGGTTAAGTGTTACCTCATTAGACAGGTTTACCTGGCCCTGAGTCCCCTTCCACCACACTCACCTATTTAGTAAAGCCTACAGTTTTCACCACCAAGTGAAGTCTGTCCATCTTGTTCACTGCTTAGCAAAGTAATAAACAATTGCAATTCCATAAATGGATGGTCAGGTTTTGTCCCCTCTTGTCTAAGTGATGAACTTCTACCCATCTTGCACATCCTCCTCACACTCCCAGACCCAAACTGGTTCAACTTCTCATCTCTGTGTTCCAATAACACATTTTACCTTCCCTATCACAGACTTCATCTTAGTACATCATGATTCTGTGTTTACTTATCTGCCTCTCCATCTAGGATTTGAGCTCCTTGGGTTCTGTGGTCTTGTTTTATTATCTTTGTATCTCCCAAGAAGAATGCTTGGCAGCCTCTCAATGATGTTTACTTTATAAATGAATAAATCTGTTGTAAAAAGAGCCCTGGGAACCCTAAAAGTAGAGAGTAGGAAGTTGAGGGAGGGAGGCAATTTTAGATTTAGCTAACTGCCCTGAACATGGCATAGATGAATTCTTCCTGTCTAACCTATTTGGGGAAGTGGATAGAGAGTTCTGTGTCCAACTGTATATTTGCATATTTACATTTAGCTAGAAAAATAAAAACTGTCCCTAGTACAGGAAGATGGGGAAGGCAGATAGCCTCTGTTCTAGGAGCTTAATTAGCAAGTCACAGGGGCTATTTTGAGAGCTTCCAGTGAGTTTTTGGCTATGCTAAGGGAGTTCATGAGCCACGTTTGGCAGCAGAGGTTGGAGAAAGCTAAATTGTTCCACGTAAGAAATGAGAGGAATTTGGATTTTGCCTCTAAGAAGAAGACAACAACGAAGAGGGGGAAGGAGATTAGCTGAATAACATGCAAAGAGTCTGCACCCTGAGTTGTGAGAATGATCAATAGATTTTTAAAAAGTAATACCAGAAATGTCTGTTGTTTAGTATTATTTAGTGCTTAGTGTTATTGCTATGATATAAAGCTCTTCATTGCTTCAAAGCTTCCTAAGTTTTCCACATCACAGAAGCCTTGCGAATGTTTTTGCCACATTCTCCACCTGGATGGTGGTGGTGTGGAACAGGGTCAGTCACCAGGAATGGCCAGAGTACCTTGGATGGAACAATTCGTCAGAAGCAGGAGCACCTTAAGGAAGTTTGTGGAAAACTTGAGATGGACATTAGACTTTGCAAACTTCAAAGGGTGATGCTGGTTGAAGGTACATTTGCCCTGACCTGAAGGGTCAATGTGACCCCTTCTAGTCTTTATGAGCAGACCCCTTCTAGTCTTTAATGTGTGTTTTAGTGGCAGTGTGTGTGTAAGAAGTGTGGACTTTCATTGTCTGTATAATTGAACCCTGTGCTTGCAATTATCCTTGAAGGTGTATGTGTTTATGTGCTGCTTTTGGAATGATGTATTGATATGACTGCATGTTGAGTCCCTGTGGGAGAGGCTGCTAAATGGTCATGTGACCATACTTTTCTTCTTCACCTAAGAACACCAAGCCCCTTCCCTCTACTCCATGAGAAGTAGAGGCCTTCCCAGGATCAAACCAGCACTCCCTCTCTGAGCCTCCCCAAGTAACATACGCTACCTGCCCCATTTTCTACTTCTCCTGCCCCTGCTTGTTTCCTCGTCTTCTTCCTCCAGCCCCAAGAATAGCTGAGGCTCTTAACTAAGAGCAAGAAAACAAAAAATCAGGTCACCAGATGTGTTTCATTCCACCTCTCCCTCTCTAGCTATCCTCCCCACAAACCAACACATTCTGAGCACATATACAGCAAGCACCTGGCATCTCCCCAAACCCAGCTGTGCCTCTGCCTGGCAACAGACCCCACTCAGGTGGAAATTTGGGGTGCCCACACAAGCATACTATATGGTTCATCCTGTCTCTAGCACTATGGTGCAGCTGTTTTGTTCTGCCTAGACAGCCCAAGCAGACCCCAGAATGA